>NC_137150.1:93006781-93606781 GCF_951394435.1 Stenella coeruleoalba
TCTTCTATTGCTCCCTATCATGCTCATAAGCAGCTAAATCTTATGAAGCTTCAAGAAACTTGAGAGCACTGTAGTTGACATTGGATATAGAAACATGCCTAATACCTGGAAAATACCATTGAGAGGTTACAATTAGGTATGAATGGATAGAGGTTCACAGACAAACTTGTGTAAAATGAAGCATGGTACATACAAGAGTGTCCCAAGAGTTTAGTGAGAGATTGGTCGCTTAGGATTTCAGATGTGAGGGAGGGCTTCCCAGAAGTAGTGATATTTCATTTCATCTTTTTTTATTGTTTTTTTGCGGTACGCGGGCCTCTTACCGTTGTGGCCTCTCCCATTGCGGAGCACAGGCTCCGGACGCGCAGGCTCAGCAGCCATGGCTCACGGGCCCAGCCGCTCCACGGCATGTGGGATCTTCCCGGACCGGGGCAAGAACCCGTGTCCCCTGCATCGGCAGGCGGACTTTCAACCACTGTGCCACCAGGGAAGCCCCTCATTTCATCTTTGAAGTAACAGCTGGACAGAAGGGAAAATGAAACCCCAGACCAAGAAACGGCACTAACAAATGAATAGAGATGGAGATGCATATTGAATATTTGGGGAGGTGACAGAAAAATCTTGTTAGAGGTCTATGGTTACAAGGAGCTAGCACCAATTAAATATAGAAAAAGAAAAATAAGACTGAAGTTTGCAGTCCTTCATCACCCAAGATGCTTGCTTTCTCTATCTCAGGGGGCCATGTAGACAAAAGAGATCTCCTCTTCTGTCAGAGAGCTGTCATCAAACTGCTTTCTTTTCTGTCCTTCTCTGTCACTATCATGAGGGCCAGCTTAGTCTGCATCTCATAGTACATCATGCATATTTGTGGGGTGAAATGGAGTACCCCATCCATACCGCAGGTTCTTGATGAACAATATAGGCATAACTCTTCATGATCAAGGAAATTCAGAATTTCTATGTGTGTGTATATGTGTGATGTGTCATTTAACTAAGAACTAGGACACATATTTTGTTAGTATGACAACAGTAGTGTTAAGTTCTTAAGGATTATAATGAGGACTTCCAGGTTATCGTTCTGCATGTAAGGAGCATGGAAGTCACCACTGGTTCCCAACAAGTAAAATGCTGAACAGACTGGAAAATCAACATTTCATCTTGGATCCATAAGAGAGAGGAGGACATAGGGCAAACCTCTGCCCCCAAGATTGGAGAGAGACACACGAATACAGAGAGAAGCAGCTTACTAGACCAGAGACCCAGGAGTGGAAACCACTGTGCGAACCAGTGCCTGGGTAGAAAACCTGAACTGTAATTCATAAATGGCTGGAGGCTCAGTGTGGACAACTCTTGAGAGTTAAAAACTCCAGAAAGACCCAGTCATAGGCGAGCCCCCATAATATTGTGAGACTTACCTCCAGGAACTCAACTAGATTCCCACAGCAAATATTGGAGAAAAATCCCCACATGCTTCCAGCAGGGGGATGGGAAAAAGAACCTTTTTGAAATTAACCAGAGCATTCTGTTCTTCTTAATGTTGTTCAATAATAAGAAGACTAATAAGAAAAAAATAAATTGGTCAAAGGCCTTAAAGACACCTCACTAAAGAAGATTTTGTAAAAAATTAATAAGCTAAAACCTCAATTGAATGGAGTCAGAAGACCAGAAGGGGAAGCTTTTATGCCCTGCAAGGATAGCAAAGTCCAACAGAAAGTAGAAAGACTCCTCTTCTTTCCTGACAGGGACTCAGCCAATGAAAAGCCATGGACTCTGTTTACTGTAGTCCTCCCAACTTCCTCTACTACCTATAAGAGCCTCCTCTTTCCCTTACAGTTAGGGGACTTGCACATGGCTTGCCATGGTTGCAGATTCCCTAACTACAATTCTCTGCTGATTTCCAATAAATCCATCTTTACTATAGGAATATCTAGCAGTCTATTTGTTTCAGGTCAACAATAAACAGATGGTAAATAAGCATATAAAAAGTGTTCTACATCATATGTCATCAAAGAAATGCAAATTGAAAGGACAGTGAGATGCCACTACACACCTAATAGAATGGCCAAAATTTGGAACACTGATAACACCAAGTGCTGGCAAGTATGTGGAGTAACAGGAACTCTCATACATTGTTGGTGGGAATGCAAAATATTACAGCCACTTTGGAAGACAGTTTCTTATAAAACTAAATATACTCTTACCATATGATCCAGAAATTGTGCTCCTTTGTATTTACCCAAAGGAACTGAAAATTATATTCACACAAAAACCTGCATATGGGTGCTTATAGCGACTTTATTCACAATTGCCAAAATTTGGAAGTAACCAAGATGTCCTTTAGTAGGTGGGTGGATAAATAAACTGTGGTACATCCAGACAATGGACTATTATTCAATGCTAAAAATAAATGAGCTATCAAGCCATGAAATTACATGGAGGAAACTTAAATGCACATTACTAAGTGAAAGAAGCCAATCTGAGAAGGCTGCATACTGTATGACTCCAACTAAATGAGTTTCTGGAAAAGACAAAACTATGGATACAATAGAAAGGTCCTTTGCGGTAAGGGGTGGGGGCAGAAGACAAAGGATTTTTAAGGCAGTGAAAATACTTGTATGATATTATTATGATTGGATATACCTTATACATTTGCACAAACCCATAGAAGGTACAACACCAAGAAAGAACTCTAAGGTAAACTAGGCACTTTATAGATTCATCCTTTGGAAAAATGTACCGTTCTTGTGACTGATATTGATATTGGGGGAAACTATGCATGTGTGGAGACTTGGGGGTCTATGGGAAATCTCTGTACTTTCCTCTCAATTTTGTCATAAACCTAAAACTACTCTAAAAAGAGTAAAAAAAAAAAAAACCACCTGAAATCAAAGGCTAATAATAGGATATACAATGTTTATATTCAGAGTTATACAAGTGGTTTTCTTAGAAAAAAAATTACTCTATCTTAGTAATAGATGTATTTTATATGATTTAAAAAACCCTGGGAAGAGTCAGCCACAGCCTGAAGTACCTCTTGTTTCTTCTTTTTCCTTCCTTAAGTCAACTAAGTAGCTGATCTCCCCTATTCCTATCCCTTCCAGTCTTCTTTGAGTATCAGTGGCTAAGCTTCTGAGAAAAGTATACAGAGGTCCCTTGTGATAAAATTTCCACAGATGGTTCCACAGCTGGAGTGGTGGGTAGGGTGGGGGAACAGTACAGAATATGACTGTTTCACAGCAAAGGCTGTGGGCAAGAAGAGTACCCTGAAATGTATGTAGCTAAAGAATATTTATGCAAGAAGAAATAAAAATGCTCAGTTAAGTTTAATTAGCAAACATTTTATCAAATGTATACTACTCTCAAGGCACTGAGGCAATCACTTTGAAAACTTCCAATGATTTTATATTTTCTTGTACTCACTCTTCTCTTTTAGTTTAAATTTTCTTCTCTATAGCATATAAAAGCAAGATAACATCTCATTTGAGAAGGGCTTTGGTTGCCATTTGTTTTTATCCTGCAGGCAAAGGTCAGCTATTGAGGGGTTTGAGCACAGAGGACACTGGGGCCAAAACACTGTGCTGAATGTGTGATCCTATTAACGTTCATCCAGAGACTGGAGGCTGCCCCACCAATTGGATTGGAATTGTCATGCGTGAGGGTTGACTGGGATTTTAAGATGGAAAATAAGCATAGACTTGATTGGAAATAGGTGTTAAAATAATTTGTTCTTGGTGTCTGGCTTCATGTCAGGCAGAAAGATACCAGATAGAATCAAGACCTGAATGCCTAAGTAATAGGTCTTTCTTTTAAAAGTATTTCCACATTATTTTGAACTCTGTTTTTTTCTTCATCAGCTGTTATCAGAACATCTATACACTTTCCTTTATCTCTAAAGTCCACAGGCAGTATTTTCCTTCGTTTGAACATCTTTTTCAAAGTCTTTTCTACTAAACTGAAAATACATTTCTCTTCAAGGGATTTCTTGCCCTCACAGAAGCACTTTGAAAACATGCATGAAAAATTAATATTTTAAATTTTAAATTCTCCTTTTCCAAGGATCTCTCTGTCACTTGAAACTGGCCAAATTCTTTCTATCTTGTAGTCCAGGTGTCTTTAATAAAACAAGATATTAAACCAGTTAAATCATTCTCCAACAATGTTACTGTGAAAATATCTTCAACTCATGTTATTATTCATCTGATGATTTCAAGGTTCTTTCCACAAAAACTTTGCCCTTTTCTGAAACTGTGAGGATAAATGAGAAATATACATCCCCTTTAAACCAAAAATAGGACAAGAAAATGGTCACTGTGCTGGTTCAGAGTTGCCTACCTTCTAGTCTCCTGAGCCTTGAAATAACAACTGTTCATCCATGGGCCATAAAGTGTTGACTGATTTCTTTCCATTAGACTGTTTGACCCTGGAAGTGTTTATTTAAACAAGGAAGGAACTTTAAAAAAAAAGAAAAGAATGTTTAATGAAGCAAAAAAGGCACTATTCATAGGTCAAAGATAGAGAGTGCAAGATTCTTGTGTGGTGTAGGGTCAGTAAGGAGGACGCAACTAACATTTAAGTGTCTGCCACATACCAGGATTCACTTGGTGGTTCACTTAGGCTATCTCATCTAATTCTCAGAAACACCGTCAAAATATTTGTTTTTACCACTGCATAAAAGATGAAATTACTTATTTTTCCCTGGGTTAATGTTAGGATAAAGAAAAGAGCTAGCATTAGCCATAAATATTCTGTTCCAATACTTAAATACTTATTTTATTTCTATATGCCTGTGAATCATACATATGAAAATAATATTTCTCTATATAGTTTTCTTATATTCTCCCTAAAACGTCTTAACTACTAAAGATTCTATTTTTATTTTTTTAACATTTTGGTTACAAGAGAAAGCAAGGCAGATGGCAATTGACAGGTACATCTCAAACAGTGGTCTGCGGATGCTATGTAGAAAAGGAGGTTCTATGATAAATTTTTTTAAGTCTGTATTAAACAATAATAACAGGTGAGACTTGGAGCTATTAATGTGTTAATGTGCATTGTGAATCTTCAAGAAGGGAGACAGGGTGAAGAATTTATCAAAGTTATGTGAGGGAAGTCCTACATCACCCAGGAAGTCTCCATTAGTATACAGTGCAAAGAATACTCACATCGTCAACTCTGGTGATTGTTTTCTCATGTACAAATGTACAATAACTTATTTATCTAATCTCTTATTGCAGAACATTTATCTTATTTCCAAGGTACATATCTACATGTACATAGACATTTTAATGTGAATGTATGTGAGCTTGTGCGTGTGTTTATATGTATCTTTCCTTACTTTTCTATAATTTCCTTAGCATAAATTCCTAAAAGGGGGATTTCTGGGACAAAGGACATGTACTGTTCTAATATATATTGCAAAACTGCCTTCCAAAAAGATTATTGCAATTTGAACTTCTACTTGGAGGATGTGAGCAGGCCCTCACACATCCATCATCTCTTCCTATTCTATTTCTTTGCAGTTTTTAACTTTATGTAATTTGTTAATTTAATCAACATTTTTATTACTTAATAAAAAATATATTCTATATCACTTTATATATATTGATTTAATTATATACATATATATTATAATATATTATTTAATATGTACTTTCTAAGAACATGTATAGGTTATTATCCCAAGAAGAAATCTGAATAGCAAATAAATATGGAAAAGATTTCCATTTCACCAATCTTCATAGATAAGAAAATTAAAATCATATATATATTTAATAATAATATAACAATTATTTAGTGATGTATAACATATTTATTATTATGATATATTGTTATATACATAAAGCATAATATACTTTATAATATAAAGCATATACTTTATAATATAATAAACATATAAAATAAAAATATATAAAGTATATAATTATACTTTATAAAATAATAAATATATGTTGTATATTACTTTATATATATCGTCTTAATTATCTTATCTATAAAAATTGGTAAGAGGGAAATCTTTTCCACACTTATTTGCCATTCAGATTTATTCTTGGGACAATAACCTATACATGTTCTTATTATATTTTTCTGTTAGAAACCCCACCTTTTAAATATGATTTGTAAGTATCCTTTATAAATTAAGAACAGTACTAATCATATATCCATCATTATTGTTGCATATATTTTTCATCTCAGGTCCATTAAACATAATGTACCAACTCAGGTCAGGACATCAGCTGTGCAATTCTTCAATAGGCAAAGACTATTTTTTTCAATGTGACTATGAAATTTGGTTTGGGTCTACCACAGACATATATCCCAATGAATGGTATCTCAGTCTACAGTCTCATAGGTTAATCAGTTTCAAATTAATTTCTGTGTTCCTACATTGCAATCTCATTGTTGCTGGAGTGAAGCTAAATTTCATAGATTAACACTGCAAAAAGACCAAACATTTATATAGAACTGTAAGTTTTCAAACACTTAGACAAACATTGTCTCAGGCATAATAACAATGATGCACGCTTGAAGTAAATGGCCGTTGATAATCTGGTTCTCATCCTCCTCTTGCGTCTTTCTTTACAACATGCTCATAATTTTCCATTTCTTGAAAAAACATGCTCCTTCCCATAACAGTCTTTAAATCAATGTTCCCTCAGTTAGGGATGCATGCTATCTCAAATCAGATAAATATGAATAATTAATTCCTATTCTCTTTCAAATCTCACCTCAACTCACCTCTGCCCTAGATTTCCTTAAGTGATTACTCCTACTATAAAATGTGTAGCACGACGTACTTCTCATTAATAGCATATGTCTCAACTGTTATATTAGAA
This sequence comes from Stenella coeruleoalba, assembly GCF_951394435.1. Taxonomy (NCBI): domain Eukaryota; kingdom Metazoa; phylum Chordata; class Mammalia; order Artiodactyla; family Delphinidae; genus Stenella; species Stenella coeruleoalba. The sequence goes on from NC_137150.1 coordinate 93,013,615, forward strand.
TATTGTGATTATTTACTCCCTTACTCTATTGTAAATTCCTTGAGTGCTGAGAAATTGACCATTTTTGCTTACCATTGTATCCCAGGGGCCAAACACTGAGCCTAGCACAGCGTAAAGATTCAAAAATATTTCTGAAAGAATGGATATGTGTCATTATTATACTAATTTTACAGATAAACATTGGGACTCAGGAAAGCAAATGTCTCTGTAGTTAATGATTATACAAACAATAACTAGGACAACTGAGACTTGCATACTTCCACAGTGTTTCTAAATTCTATGTTTTCCCCATTTTATAGATATCCCAGATATTTTCCATTGCCTACTCTTTTTTTTTTTCTGATTTTTTTCTTTCTCTTTTTTGGACTTTAATGTGGTCAGTTATGGAATGGAGTGGAAGGTGTCATTACTGAGAGTTTAAAGTCAAACATGAGAAAAAAATGTTGGAATAGTCATAGTTCCATCCAGAAAAGCAACAAATTATTTTTTAGAATGTTTTCTAGCAAACTCCAAATCCTCGGGTTTGTGTTTTGGTTTTTTGGCCAAGGCTTAAGAAGTTAAGTTTTATTAGAAATACATTTGCTTCAGTTTTTCAATTAGGTGTCTCCGGAGCCAACTCTCTATGGCATGGATTGCTCTTTCTTCCTTTCCTTTCTTTATTTCTTTTCTTCTTCACATCTAATGATTATTTTATGCATTACATGAACTTACTCTCTGTACCTCAGTTTTTCCATTTGGAAATGTAGTGGCTAACATATCACATTTTTTTTTTTTTTTGCGGTATGCGGGCCTCTCACTGTTGTGGCCTCTCCCATTGCGGAGCACAGGCTCCGGACGCGCAGGCTCAGCGGCCATGGCTCACGGGCCCAGCCGCTCCACGGCATGTGGGATCCTCCCGGACCGGGGCACGAACCCGTGTGCCCTGCATCGGCAGGTGGACTCTCAACCACTGCGCCACCAGGGAAGCCCCATATCACATTTTATACATTATTAATGCTGGAAATTTTATAATTGCAATGAACTTGACTGAATGTCCTACTAAGAATGAATTTAGAAGGGCTGGAAGAGATGGTCAGGTAAGGACAGAAAAAACGTAGTTTATCAAAATGAAAAAAGATTGGGGTAAACTGATTTAGGTATAGTGTCTGACACCAGTATGGAAAGTTTACTTGCCCAGCCCCTGTTAATGAGGCTGATACTAGAGACTCTGGCCTGGGAAATAATCAATGGTGGCATCGTGTTGGAGAGTTCATGATAACAGAGACCATTTATGTGATGCCTGTCTTTTTACGTAAAGCTATGGGGTGGGGGGCAAGCATGCAGGTAAGGGGAGGTGGCAAGAAATAGGAAGGATTCTATATATGCAGGCTTTATTTGGGCCAATATTAAGATCTTAGATGACATACCAGACTGTTAGTTAGTACTACAAATCAGTGATAAGGAAAGAAGGAATGAACTTAGAACAACAACAACAAAAGGTCAGTACATCACTTATGGCTAAAAGAGCAATAAAGGCTTTTCTATGGTTTCAATAATCTTTGATCTCCTTACTATTGAGGTCAAACTGGTACTTAACGTCAAGAATGCAACAGACAGGGCTGGATCCCTGAATCCAGAATGAGTGATTTCACTCATTTCTTCCTGCTTCAACCTGTGGCTTTAATCAAGCACTGAAGGAAAAGGAAAGCCTTAAGGCGTTTTAAACATCCCATTGAATACTTCATTCTTTCAAATAAGATATTTCCTCTCATCAGAAAGCCCCGAAATATGTCATTAGAAGCTAAGAGGAGAAAGAAGAAAGGCAATGGTTTCAAAAGTTTAATAAACAGAATCCAAATAGAACCAATGTAGGGGAAACTTCTTTTAAATATTTATTTAATTGTTGGTTTTCATTTTTTAGAATTTAGACCAGGTTGGAAATTGGAAATTGCCAAGGGTCTGTGTATTGTAGATGCTCTAATAGCCGAGCTTCATTGGCCTCCACACACCCAAAGAACTGTGTTCTTGATGGATGAGAATTATAATCACTTTAAAGAAGTATATTTTTAATTTTAGAAATCCATGATTAAACTACAATATCAAGAATAGCAAAAGGTACTCACTATTCCAGAATACTCTGTCTTCTTTACTATCCTCTATAATACTTGCCTCAACTCTGAGTACATTTTTGTGTTTGTGTGAGTGATATATAACTATCTTTAATTTTTCAATTCAATATTGCTACACAGAAAGATATAAGATAGAGGGCACTGTCTTGAAACTGCTTCTTTTTTTTTGTACTAAGTCTTCAAAATCCAGTGTGTGTTTTATATTTACAGCACATCTTAATTCTTTTTTTTTGGAGGGGGTGCATGCCACATAGCTTGCAGGATCTCAGTTCTCCAACCAGGAATTGAACTTGGGCCATGGCAGTGAAAGCCCGGAATCCTAACTACTAGGCCACCAGGGAACTCCCCTTGAAACTGCTTCTTAACAAATGTTGTACTGGCATGGAAAAGTCAGCTAAATCACAACATCCAAGATTTTTCTACCCAGTTACTGCATAGTCAGTGACAATCATATAGAAATAGAAGAATGTTTTAAAAGTTTATAACTTCCAAAATATAAACACATTCAAGATTTAGGAGGATGAGATGGGACCCCAGACTATTGAGAACATGGCATATCTGGCCATCAGAATTATGAGGTTAGCTTCTGTGTTTCAATTTCCTTCTAAAAAGTAAGAGCATTAAGTAAAATTTCGGTGAAATGTTACCTCTTACTACCAACAGGGTTATGGGAAATTCTAGGAAGAATTGTGATGCACCCTTCATCAAGAGAGATTAAGGGAACACAGTGCCATTGGTAGCTGTGAAAGATCTAGGTTTAAATATATTCAAAGAATTAATCAAGACCCTTAAGGATTTTCCTAGCCTGCTCTCGTGTCACTTCCCTCTCACTTTCCTTTCTCTTATGTCCTTGCTCAGGATTCTGATGATGGGTTCCCTGCCACCAACATGAGAAGAGAAGAGAGAAATATGTAACACTAAAGTGTCAGTGACCTGAAGTGTTTGCCAGTGAGGGATATTTTCATTTGAGGGAGTATAACAAGAGAGGACACTGCTCTACCCAACAAAATTAGCCTTGAGCAATAGAACTGCAGTCACACTGGCACCAGGTGAAAAAGGTGCTTCTCAGCAAAGAGCTTTCTCTACACTGCTCAAATAGTACTATGCAGTGTTGATTACTATGCCTGACAGTAAGGCAGGCACTGATACAAATCCAGCCACCTTATTAAGAATAAGTGCATTTTTGTTTCAGAAATTGATTCGGCATATAGTACATAGCAAATAAACTGATCTAATACTTCTGTAAAAAAATGATAAATTATTGAAAATGTGACCTGATAAAGACTTTAAAAATAATTTTTCTTCTGAGGTTTTAACTTCTGACTTCAGAAATTATTTGAATCACTGAATTTTGAAATTAGAAGTCAAGCTATAACTTTTAGAGTTCCCTTAGGCTAACATGATAGTAAGCAATTTTATTTTGGCATTGCTGCAATTTATCACGTCAATAACAGTCTTGCAGCAAGTGGGGTTTACCCTTGAGTAATTAATACCCCCAGGCCTGTTAGTCTTCCTTATAGGCCAAAATAATTGCTAAAGGAAGATGAGCAATCTAGGACCTGTTGTGTCATTGAATTTTTAAATGTTCTAAATATACCAATCTCTCCCTCCCTACTTCTATTTACTGCCCTGGAGAGGAACATTAGGATGACATGTTGCCCAAAGTGGAATAGTTAATAGCATGCCCACCAGGCATAAGAAAAATTAAAAAATGAAATAAATACTTCTATTAGGTGAAAGGCTAGTAAGCTGATATATTGTATGTGGGTTTATGCCCGTGACATCAGTAGCTAAACACAATTTTTGGCGTTCTTAGAGAAGTACGGCCTAATAAAAGAGCTCAGCTGGTCAAAACCTCATGCCTTACCAAACTGGTGGTATTTGAGTCAAGTCTTAGACTCTAGTGACTACTTTCAATACTTAGAACTGAATGAATATTATTCAGAGGCAGTATGGAATGAGCAACCCATAACTATACATGCTCCCAGATGAAACTTACAGAGAAGGAATAACATCAGAATGGTTGTGTATATAATATTTCAGCACAGACCAATTGAATACCTGGCTTAAACAGAACCATTATCACTATTTGACAGCTACCTGCTCAATTGGGAAAGAGGATACAATTGATCCTTGTCTTATAAATCCATTCATCCCAGTCCCCACCGATCAGGTAGAGTAATATTCTATATTTCATGGACCTAAGGATATGAATTACATACCTCAATAAACTTAGGAGTAGCAGGGACTTTAAGAGGACATTGAGGACATCCAGTTATTCAGCATAGGCAATTCTATTCCCATGATGACATAATTGATTTGTTCCTGATACTGAAGACTGAGTATCCAATGAAAGGGAAAACCAAACAGTTATCTCAAGTATTCAGTTATCTCTGTATTCTTCTGGATCCAAACATCATTTATATTCTCATTGCTTGAAAAAATCCACCTCCTTGCTTTGACCTAGAAAGCAGTGGTCCCTTAGGGTAGGCATCACACTGTAGAGGGCCCTAGTGTGTCCCACCTCTGGTCAACCCTTTCCAAGTAATATGGAGTTTGTGGAGCTGAGAGAATACGCTCACTCAAAGCCTGTGTACCCTCCTTCAAACTACACTCCAGGTTTGTTCTGGAATTGTTTGTGTACAAACAACTCTGTGTAAATTTCCAGGACTTACACATGCCCTTCACTAGCTCTGTTTTCCCAAGAATATTATGTTAGTGATGGAGAAAACAAAGGTGAAATATTCAAGCTAATGGGGATTATAGGAAAAGGATGTAAAAATAAAAATATTTACAGAAAGGAGGGAGCAGTTTCACAGATGCAGGGAATTTGATTTATATATGAAGAATTAGAAAGGAAAGAATACAAATAAAGTATACACGATCATGTTTTAAAATGTTCTAAATGTCTAGGAGAACCAAACATTTCTACACAAACTCAATAAGAAAGAAAGCATCATAATCATCAACAACAAATATATAACTGCGAATAACCAAAAATCTGACTAGACTCAGTCATCTCCTCTATAAGAATAGGTATGATATGAAAGATACAGTTGTGGAATTATGAGGAGAAAATATTGTGAGGAAATAATACTATTTTGGGAAACAAAAAAATAGTGGCCCAAAGGTATCCATATTCTAAACCCTGGAATCTGTGAATATGTTACTTTATATGACAAAGGAGACTTTCCAGATGTGATTGAGATTATGGATTTTAAGGGGAGATTATCCTGGCCCAGTATAATCACATGATTTCTTAAAAGCTGAGAACTTTTCTAGACAGTGGTTGGAGATGTTACGATGGAAGAAGGTCATGGCTAACATTAACGATGGGGGAAAGGGCTGCAAGTCAAAGAATGTAGCAGCCTTTAGAAATGGGAAAGTGCAAGAAAATATTCTCCATTACAGCCTTCAGAAAGAAACTTGGTCCTATAGGCACTTAGCCTACTAAGACATGTGTCAAACTTCTAACCTACAGAAACGTAAGACAATAAATTTGTTTTAAACCCCTAAATTTGTGATAATTTATGATGGCAGCAATAGAAAATCAATAACTGTATCAAGAGTTATCACTCATTGGAAAATGGAATAGTGAAAACATTTTCGGACACCCTTTGTCTTAGAAACTACTGCAAAAGACACAGGATGAAGTACTTAAATATTAATCTAATCAAAGAAAGATGATTATAAATAAAGAATAATTATAATAGCTACCATTTGTTAAATGATATTTATTATGTGCCAGGCATATGATGAATGTTTTAGATACATTATCTAATATAATTTTTAAAATCCCTAAGAGGCAGTTATTTTTAATCTCATTTTATACATAAAGGAATTTAATCTCAGCAAGTGAAGGTTACACGACTAATAATCAGAGAACATATAATGCCAGTCTGTATCTGTCTGACTTAAACATCCTTACTCATAGCATATGTCTCTTCCAAGACTGGGGAAGTCAAAGTAAGAGGACTAGTAATGAGCCATGAACCTAATTAACCACAGAGGTAATAACACAAATATCAAGAATATTGAGGCAGATGTATAGATTTGAAATTACAATAATGATAAGCATTTGGTTAAAATTTTCTAAATTAAATTTTTTATTATTCTGAAAATGTGACAAAGAGGAATGATGGGGGAAAGTAATTAAATTACAATTTACTCTTATACTGAAATATATGTTATATCTATAACTATACTTATATTACATATATAATAGTAAAGGCAGTCAGTTTCATTTTTAATGTTGGTAATTAGATGAAAATAATCTTAAGTATTTAATTTCAAAATGTCATCTGGTTATCAAATTCTAGTATAGCCTTTCCCAATTTATCACTTAATGCAACATGTTCACAATTATAAACAAAAGAAATGACAAGCAACTATATAGAGCAGAAATCATGGAACAGTGTGGGAAATATATGTTCAAACATCTCCATTATAATGACATGTATAATTAATTCCTTCTGTGGGACAGAGTGAAATAAGCTCCATGAGTATGTCAGAATTTCTACTTTAACCCAAAAGGGAATCAACTCAACTGGAGAATAAAAATATCACAACTAAATTCTTAGTTAACAATCAAAATACATTTCCTCCCTCACCAAAAGCACTCTTCGGGTCTAAGGCAAAAATGTGCAAAAAGGGAAGATCTAAAATAAAATGACCTTCAGAGGTCTTGGGCAAACTATCTAAGTTGTAGTCTGAACACAGGAAACAATGCAAGCTGTCCTGCCCACTGCCAGGCTGCCCTGCTGTGTGAGAGACGGGGAGGAGCTGGATGTGTACACAGGAGAACAGAGAGAGCATATCTCCTGATTTCATACAAAATTGACAAAATTTAGAAAATCTTATCTCATATTTTCCTGAATGCCTGTGACCATGTATCACACAAGGTCACTTAAACTTCATATTCAAGTAAATAGTAATCAAACAAACAAGCAAAACTAAAAACAACCTGCACAGAATTCAGGGATTTGCATTGCTGTAAACACAGTTCACAACAAAGACTTGCATGTTATGAATCATTTTGTGTTGAACAGCATGGCACAGAGATATGTGAACATGTATTTGTAACTTTACTGAAATTTTCTCAGATTTACCGGATCAAAAATTCAAACATCAAAATAAAGGACAAAATGGATGTTAAAATAACTGAAAATATTCAATTGTGTTAAAGGCCAATGCAGTTATTAAATAATGGTCATATAATAGGCATAGAGAAAATGCAATTAAATTCTGGGAAGAAAAAGGTAAAAGAAAAAGAATATAGTTAGAGATTGAAAAATATAAAAATGGGAAAATAAAATTAGTTTCATATATATATCAGTAATGGTGGCTTGAAAATAAAATACTGATTTTTAATGTCATTTTTTATTCACATAATAAATTCTTCTATGGACTAGAATGTATCTTGATGTTACATTATCTTCTTTTTATCAGAATTTTTAATTGGATTTTAATAGAATTTAATAGATTTCTTAGTAGAATCTGTCATACATTCAAAATTTTTTCTTTTCTTTTTTAAATTTTATTTTATATTGGAGTATAGTTGATTAACAGTGTTGTGTTTCAGGTGTACAGCAAAGTGATTCAGTTATACATATAGTTGTATCTATTCTTTTTCAAATTCTTTTCCCATTTAGGTTATTACAGATTATTGAGCAGAGTTTCCCACACTATACAGTAGGTCCTTGTTGGTTATCTATTTTAAATATAGCAGTGTGTATATGTTTGGGGCTTACATTATCTTCTTTTGATATATCTTCTATTCTTGTTGCAATAACATAGTTTAATTATGATACCTTTATAATAAATTTTACTTCCAATTCTTTATTACTCTTCTTCTATTCAGAATTTTCTCTGCAGTTATCACCTTCTCATATCTCCAGAGATATTTTGGAATGATTCTGTCAAATTAAGAAAAAACAAGCAAATGAAACACTGAGATTACATAAACAGTATAAATTAGTTTGAAGACAAATGACATCTATTACTTTTAGTCTTCTCATTTATTCAAAATATTACTTTTAGAAAAAATTTGGTTATATCTTAATAGACATTATACATATTATACTTACTATGTTATATGTTAACTATTCAGTACTTATATATACTACACATATATAATAAATGTTATATTTACTATATATTGTATGTTATATTTTGTTATATTCATTCTTGTTAGATGTACATATAAATAGTCTATATTTTGGTTACTATTATGAATTGAAGAGTTTTATTTTTCTTTTCTTTTTCAAGTAGTTCAAATAACATTACATGAATGAATAATTAGCATATTTCTATTTCGCTTTGCTGCTCTCAACAGAGCATACATACTCTTTATAAACCCAAGAATAATTGGTACACAATGACAGAAAAGACTTAAAATATTAAAAAACTCAGAGAATTCTGAAAAACAAAATTTTACAGGCCACATTTCTTTAGAAAAATGAGGCAAAGCTTTAGATTATCCACAGAAGTAAAAAATAAATAGCACACGCTTCTAGAATATGAATTTTTTTTAATTTTTAAAAATTTTTATTAGAGGATAGTTGGTTTACAATGTTGTATTAGTTTCTGCTGTATAACAAAGTGTATCAGTTGTACATATACATATATCCACTCTTTTTTAGATTCTTTTCCCATATAGGTCATTACAGAATACTGAGAAGAGTTACCTGTGCCATACAGTAGGTCCTTATTAGTTATCTATTTTATATATAGTAGTGTGTATTTGGCAATCCCAGTCTCCCAGTTTATCCCTCCCCCCACCCCCGCTTTCCCCTTGGGTAACCATAAGTTTCTTATGAATTTAAATGAGTATTCCAATGTTTTGAAGATATTTAAATTTAAATCTGTTTTATGGATAATTTCTCCTTTGTTTGTTTATACCTTTATGTTCCGTACAACTTTTTACAGTAAACATGGATTCCTTTTTCTGTACAAAGAAAATGCTTTTCACAAAATTTTAATTGAATTTATGTAGTAAGTGTTTTACACAACAATAGTACAAATGTTTTCTTTGTGGTAAATGTTTAAACATGTACAAATTTATTTGACATATATAATTCAATTCAAATGAGTTGCTCATAAAATTGTTCACAAAAGTATATTTTAAGTCATTTGACCAACATTACAAGATGTACTTTCAAGGTTCTTTTCTTTAAATTTCTGAATTTCAATAAAATTAATAACCATTACCTGAGTCACATTATTTTCTTAACACTTACTATGAACAAAACACTGGCCTTGCCACTTGCGAGAGGTTAAATGGTATAACTCAAAGTCCTTATTCTTCAAGGTTATACAATGATATATGAAATTCAAATCAAAAATAAAAATTAAATATCTTTTTAACTATTGGCTAAAATGACAAAGATAACAGAATGCAACTGTTATTTGTTAACTACTTAAATTTCAAAACTCAACTAGCTTTTGGAATGAGATGGAATACTTAATAAAGAAGTTATAACATTTAGGGGAAAATCCATATCATATTTAGGGGAAAGTATTGGTTAAAGAAAGATTATAATCACCAACAAAACCCAGTTGCTGCACATCTTAATGGTTAAGAGTATTGATTAGAATCTTACTGCAGAAATCAAGTCTTGACCATGTCTCTTACTAGCTCTGGGACCTTGAGCAATTGATTTAACCTATCTATGCTTCACCATCATCATCTGTATAATCGGGATTTGAGGTTAATAGTATTTATCATACGATTGTTTTAACTGAGTTAATATTTTTTAAATGATTAGAATAGTAATTTGCAAAACTTGTATTTGCATTACTATTATTTTTATTGTTATAATTGTGATGGTAGAAGTATTAAGAAGTAATTTTGAGTTCTTGAGTAAGATTCTGGAAGCATCCTGAATTCACACTCTGTACAACTTTAGCTCCAGCCTTTAGGATCTATGTTGAGTGGGAATCTGGATTAGGTCAGCTGTTTATTGGATACTTCCCCATTAAGACAAGCTATAAGTGTCTTGTATTCTTTAGAAGTAGGTTTTTAGAAACAAACAAAAAACTGGATTGTAATGCTGTTCTGGAAGATAGAACAATTTAATAAATCTGAAACCAAATGAATGTCAAATGCTATTCCAGGTTCAGCTAGAGCAGATGTTGAAACGTTGAGAAAAGCCCCCTTGAGAGTCAGTTTTGCACTTAAAAACAGAGAAAATTATCAAGCAAACTCAGCATTAGAGGGAAACTGTAGATGGGTTTTACTGTAATGACTTTGTAAATAATAGTTCTAAATATAAATGGAGATTTTATAGATCATTTTAGAAAATGTACTCTGCAGTGAATAATGATGTTTGATTAGACTGTTTTTTAAAATTAACAATTCCTAAAGAAATTGTATCAGTAAATTAGAGTGGATAGAGGAAGCAAAATGAAAAAATAAAAATACTTGGGCTTCCCTGGTAGCGCAGTGGTTGAGAGTCCGCCTGCCGATGCAGGGGACGCGGGTTCGTGCCCCGGTCCCAGAAGAGCCCACATGCCGCGGAGCTGCTGGACCCGTGAGCCACGGCCGCTGAGCCTGTGCATCCGGAGACTGTGCTCTGCAACGGGAAAGGCCACAACAGTGAGAGGCCCGCGTACCGCAACAAACAAACAAACAAACAAAAAAACTTTTCCAAGGGGAGGAACCTTGAAAAAATATTTTAAAATAAAGATCCCAGGGATTTGCATAGAGATTCTGATGGAATAACCTGGGGCGGGGCCAGGGTATCTTCTATGTCAGCAAGCCCCTGAATATGCTGAGCCAGCTGGTGACAGATTGCTCTTTGAGAAACACTGTCCAGGTGATTGTGTGTGCTTCTGTGTTCTGGAAGGGAGAAGCCTTCGCTGGAATCAGCTGGGCTGATAATGAAGCAGAGAAAAGCAGGAAAAGAACCAAAAAGATAGAAAAGAAAAATATGAAATCTAGAAAATATTAATTTCAAGCAGGTATTCTACAATGATACCTATAGGAAATTCTTTCAATTTGCTATGATATAATAATTGTGATGGACCAGAAAAAAACAGTAAAACGCACCCCAACTGGAAATTACTTAAATGTCTAATGAAAAAGACATGGTTTAGTGAACTAATGAAAACCATGTAATCTTTGGAAATTATGATGAAACACTAGTAGTGTTTATTGATATGTTATTTGAATAATATTTGAAAAGAATTTATAAGTACGTATGCAAGTACGAATAAATTAAATGTAAAGTGCAAAAACTGTTGCGAAATTGGAATTATAGGTAATATTTTTATTTTGTAGGAAATTATTATTATTATTATTATTTTGCGGTACGCGGGCCTCTCACTGTTGTGGCCTCTCCCATCGCAGAGCACAGGCTCTGGACGCGCAGGCTCCGCGGCCATGGCTCACGGGCCTAGCCGCTCCGCGGCATGTGGGATCTTCCCGGACCGGGGCACGAACCCGTGTCCCCTGCATCGGCAGGCAGACTCTCAACCACTGCGCCACCAGGGAAGCCCGGAAATTATTTTTTAATGATATGTGATTATTTCAACAACATATCATGTCATTTTGATTAATAATCTATTTTAAATTGGCACTTTAATGTTCTTTTATGCCATTTAAAAGGCACTTTTATGTCCTTTACCATATTTATTGCCATGTGTTTACAAACACAATGAATTTTTAAAATATACACAGTCTGAAAAAAATTAAGCATCATTTGGGAACCTATAATAGGTTGCCTAAATATTTCTGAGTGGATGCTTCTTTAGATAATTATGCAAATGTAAAATTATGAATTAGAGAATGTGATGATAAATACAATATATATACATATACTACACACACACACACACAAACACGCAATTTTGTGTTTATGTGGGCTGGATATGTTTCTATTAAATGACCTGAAATGCTGAATACTAGAAGTTTTGTGGTGCTTCTTTGCGCATATGTTGGATTAATGACTTATAAAGTAGAAGAGAAGATAAATTTTGTGTTTTATGATGTTGTCCTAGGCATTTTTCTAAGTAGTAGTTAAAAAAAAACACTTGAAGAATGTTTGAAAACATGTTTTTAAAGAGTCCATTCAGCAAACTTTCTCTTTTAAAAACATGAGTTTATATGGTCATATTTCTTTCTCTTTTAAAAGTTATTTCCTAGGGGTGTGAGGACCTCATTTTGAAAGGTATAGGCAAAGGGATTGGGCTGAGAGTTAATGAGCTCAGTTTAAAAACCTTCTAATTTTAGAAAAGAACTGTAATTACAGAGTAAAAAAGCCCTTCATGATCACAAAACATCACTATATTGATCTCTTAAGCCCATTAAATATGGAAGTTTAAATTCATGTATCCAAGCAGTGTATTAGAAATCTTGGAAATTTTAGAAGGGTTATGAATTTGAATGTGGAAGACATAAAAGAAGGAGTCATTGATCTTAGTAGCGTTCCCAGGGAGGAGGCCAAAAGATGCTTCAGTGCCAGACAATCACGATTACATCTTCATTCTTCATTTCTGAAGAAAGCAAATGTTAGATGGATAGCTTCTGTATGCTACTACCGTGATTGAAGTTCTTTTCTTTCCTTTTTTTTTTAAAGGAGGGAAGAATAAATCAGTATTACTTGGTTACTGTGTTCTGTACTTCTTGGAATGCAATTTTGTAACTGTGCTAAGCAGACATTTTTAAATGTCCCTGCAAAGGTGTCCAGCTCTAATCTTTAGAACCTGAGATATTATATCGTGCTCATGGTTGTCATGTTATATGGCATGATTTACCTTAAAGTAAGGAGATTGTTCTGGATTACCCATGCAGGCCCTATGTAATCACGTAAACCCTCATAAACAGAGAGGGTTCTTTGGCTGGGGGCAGAAGCAAATATCAGGGAGATATGAAGTCTGTGAAAGACTCAACACCCTTTGCTTGTTAGAGATGGATGTAGTCGCATGAGAAGAAATGCAAGTGGCCTTTAGGAAGAGAGAGGCCCCTGACATCCAGCCAGGAACAGAGATCTCAGTCCAACCACTGCAAGGAACTTAATTCTGTCAAAAACTTGAATTGACTTGGAAGCAGATTCCTTCCAGAACTTCTAGATAAGAAGCTGGTCTGGCCCAAGTGGACTCACTTAAAATGACCTACAGAGTTGTGAGGTAATGGATAGGTGTTGTTTTAAGCTAAGTCTGTGGTAGTTTGCCACACAGCAATAGAAAATCAAAACATAGTATGAAAGATTTATTGTCATTGTGATTAATTTTAATGTCATATATATGTTATATATTAAACACAAGAGAGCAATAAAATTTGGTAATTAGTGTAGTTCAAGTGAACTGAGGTTCCATATTTATGACTGACTCTACCAAACCCCACCTCCTTCTTTTAATTCCTTTCTCGCTGGCTCGTGTCCATAGTTTGTATACATTCTTTCCTATCTGCCTCGTAGATGTGAATACAGCATATTCTGTTACCATTAATATGATATTTATTTCGCCAAAGGATATTAAAAAATGCTTTAAGTAAATCTCAGTTACTGTATCATTACCCTTATGTTTACAGGTTAAGATATGCTTTTCTTTACAAAAGGGATTAGTGATATACTTTTGATATGTGTATGTGTGTTATCTAGTCAAAGAAATAGCTTCGTGTGGTATCAGAGCAATGGGCCGGAAATTTGCATCTCTGAGCAGTGCTTTTCTCTTTCTCCATGTCTTCACTTATTCATATATGCTATCACCAACACTACCACCAAACAAACAAACAAACAAAAAAACAAAAAGAGAAAAAGAGGATTTTGAACAAAATAGGTGTTTAATAAGTGTTGGTTTTTATTTGCTATCTTTGAATTTCTCATAGCACCTAGAATTGTGCCTTGTATATAACTGATGCAATACATATTTTAAGAACATATTTATGAATCACTTACTTGGTCTATAAATTCAGATTGTCCTCATTTAGGTTTTCATTGATTTGGTTTCAACACAATTTCGAAAAATGGGATACACTGTTTGCAGATAAAGGAAAAATAACGAATCAGACTTACGACAAATTCAGAGCATGTAAAATATGAGTATCCTTCAACCTCACCCCAAGTGATCGCATCCTAGTCCTGGCTGCTTCTCTTTTCTTAGCAACTGTCTGCAGCTCCTCTGCTCTTCTGTTTCTTTGGGACCCACCAGCGTCTGCTCCTCCAGCATATAATTGCTGTTATTAATTACTACAGCTATTGCTGATGCTTTAGGCTCCACTAAGGCATCACAGATGGTGGCAGCAACTTATCCGTGACCTCAAATGCCTTCAGACAGTTGCTGTTGATTGCAATGCTTTATTTAATCTTCTCCTGTTGGACTCTGAATCTCCCATTTTTCTCAAAGTAGGTAGGGTCTCTGTGTGGGGGGTTGGGGAAGAGGTCAGTGGAAATACTGAATTCGAGTGGAATCCAATGCATCTGTGCACTGAACCCAAGACAGCCACCACCTTTGGCTCAAGACACTCCCTTTTCAATTCTAGCTTACCCTGTCAGATACACTTTTCACTTCTTAAAGCATTTCTTTCAAGTATACTTACTTTATGCTTTTTTAAAAAAAACAACAGAACAATCTGCATTCCCCTGGAATATGCAGATATGTTGGTACATTAGTGACTAAATTCCAATTATGGCCATGAGATTTCAGGGGATATGGTTAAAGGCATATGCATTTAAGTATTTCATACATTTTAAAGTAGTTGAGGACATTTTATTCTGCTGAAAACACACAGAGAAATTTCAGAGAATCCTTAGTTCTTACTGAGTTAGGACACTAACATATATATTTGAAATGTTCATAAAAATGTTCTAAGATAAGACTTTAAATATAATTTTACATATTAAACATTTGTTACTTTTTTAACAAGTAAGAATATTCTTCCACAGCAAATTGTCTGATATATTAAAATGTAAATTCTCCTCAGTACAAGTTTTGAGTTTCTCAAATGGCATCTTTATAATTATGTGAAAAGTTTTATTGTTTTTGTTATCTATTCTGTTTTTTAACAGAGATCTGGAAATATATCTCATTTCTATTTTTCCATCCCCCTTTTCACTCACGTGCAACTTTTTACTGTAGAATGTTTCATTTGCCAAACACTATTTTAATGCATCACACAATAAATTACTATCACACCGTACCTTAGAACATGTGTCACATTCCAATTAAAGCATAAATCTCTGTTCATCTGGCCACCCAAGAAGGTGTCATGCATTTTGATTTTTTAATTCATTCTATGTGTCATGAAACATTTTCATCCAGAAAAACCTTCACTATGAAGAAACATTTTTATTCCTGACAAAATACGAGGAAATGCCCTTAAATTCCAGGTCTCTTATAATTCATCAGAATGAAAAGATCTGGACATTTAAATAGCTAAAAAAAAAAATGTAGACTATCTCTTTATTCAGCATGTTAAAATAAACCTCAACTTTTCATGAAAATGAGGAAGAATTCCGTCTTTCTTTTTTTTATGGCCAGTTTCCAAAGTTGGCTCTCATTTTTTATCATATGTGTTGATATCTATAGCCTGTTAAACATTAATAATAATCCCAAGTCTGTATGTGACTATTGTCCTTTTACATGGCATGTATGCTAAATGCTAATATGCATAACTTAGTGCCTGGTATACTTATACTATTAAATGTGGTTGAACTCATCCACAGGGATTCAATAAAAAAAATTATTGTCTAATTTTGGTCAACCAGTTCCTGTGCCACGAGAACAAATCCTTCCTCTAAAACCTTGTATAAAATGACGTTTAGTCATATAACTTTTAACATTTGCTCTCAATTTCCTCTTCCTTTAACTGAGGCAGACACAAAAGCTAGTCTGATATCTGGCTAGTGGGAGAGACAGTAGCTGTCATTGTCCCTGCATGAGCTGGATATCTGGAAAGGGTAATGCCTGTATTTGAAACTTCAATGTTTCTTTTTGAATTTTGGGCCCTTGGATACTACTCATTTAGCAGTAAAATGATCTATCAGCACATTTTAAGTATATTGCATGTATTTCTAGTTTATTTTAGAATTGATAAAATGGAATCTTATATCACTTTGGCAAATTTGTTTGTTTTAATGTTAACTGTCCCCAATCACCCTATTTTAAAAGTGAGAAAATAATGTTTAGAGACAGTATTTGTGCATTTACAGCACAGCTTATAGCCCCTGACTTTTTATTCTGTTATTTGGTCTTGGACTCTTAAAGTTAACAGTACATGCTAAGTGACTGATTCAGATTGGAAAGAAGTGTCCCTAAGCATAATGACGAATGGTAGAGCAGAACATCTGTCATATGTTGGTCCCTATTGAAAGTGTTAATTGGTGAATAGAAAGTAAATTTTTGGTTTATTTACTGAAAGTTGTGAAGTCCTGGAATTATTTGTCCATGGTCCCTGGGTATTGTTGAAAATAATACACAGATAAGTAAAGTTCATGACTGGCTGACTTCAAGAACTCATAATCTTCCAATACCAGTACACTGTCCCTCAGAGAGAAGCTCATCTCCAGATATAATGTCATTTGTACAGCCCATTTGTTTTACCTCCTAATAGCTGCCGGCTAAATTACAGTGACATTATCTCTGAGGCCACTGCACCTCCACCCCAATTTGCCTCACTGCTTGAATGTCATTCCTAAGCAGAACATTCTTACACACACACACACACACACACACACACACACACACACACACACAAAACACGCATCTCCTTATTCATTTAGCATTCATTTCTTTACTCCCTCACAACACAGCATAGTACTTGATTATGTCTGTTTCCCTCACATATTATATTCTTCCCTGCTCTCCCAGTTTTATTAATCATCATTTTATGATTTCAGTTGTAAACTTGTTTGCCAGCTGTATTGGTTTCTTGAGGCTGATATAAAAGATTGCCATAAACTGGATAACTTAAAACAGAAAGTTATTCTCTGCCAGGTCTGGAGGCCAGAAAGCTGAACTCTAGACGTCAGCAGGGCTCTGATCCCTTCAGAAGCTCCAGGCTAGATTCCATTCTCCCATCTTCTGTTGTCTGTCAGCTTCATGACTCCAGCCTCTGCTTCCATGGCCACACTGCCTCCTCCTCTTCTGTCAAATCTCCTCTGCGTGCTTCTTATAAGGACACTTGTCCTTGGATTTACTGGTAATCCAGGATGATCTCGTCTCAAAATCCTTAGCTTAATTAGATCTGAAAAGATCCTTTTTTCAAATAACTTTCACTAGTCCCAGGCATTTGACTTGTATATCCTTTGGAGGACAATTTTTCTGCCTACTACATGAACATTGCCCTACAAGATTATTGAGCTCATGTGTTTCTTTTCTCCCACTCCTACCAAGAAAAAACTGGAAACTGCTTTTGTCTTAAAAAGGAACACACTAAACTTCCAGTCGTTTCACAGGAAGGGGTCTCCTATCTAATGAAAATAGGAAATATTCTTCATGAGCTTCAGAAGGAGAGACTGAAAACCTGGGTCAATGTCTATGGAACTAGTTTTCAGTGAAGTCCTCTACATATATAGATGTAAATCAGTTGAAATAGATCAGAAATTATATTACAAAATTCAACAACTGCTCTGAACTCAGAGTGATTTTCAATTTGACTTGTCTGAATCCTTAGCGATATGTAATGCCAGATTAAGGAGTGAAAAACGTAACATGTAAACAGAAACCAGAACAGCCTCCAATAAGCAGAGAATGCCAAGTTCACTTGGGAGTCTCAAATATTCCCCAACATAAAGGTACGGGTGTGCTATGTAGATACTCTACGTTCATATGTTGCTGACTAACAACACATTTCCTGATGCTGTCTCAAATTTTATATCTGAATTAAATATATATATGACTGTTTTACACTTAAGTTTAATAACTCTCTGAAGGAGTGTGGTGTTCATTAATAGCTGTAACTTTGAGATACAGTTTTTGCTTAGGTTAATGTAATATTTCATCTCACCTTAAGCTTCCAAGCTCTTAATTAAATAAGAAACAATAGTGAAGATTAAATGTACCTTTGTCCTGGAAACAATGTGCATTGGTAATTTTTTTGAAGAGTAAGAACATAAATGATGGCTTATATGTATGTGTGTATTTTTCTCAAAGGGAAAAATTGTTAAAAATCTTTTTGCCTTATAATTTTTTCCCCAGAGACTATCATTCTACTCTGCTAGCATGACTTTTTGTTTTCCCACTTTGAATACACTTCTGTGTGTGTGTGTGTGTGTGTGTGTGTGTGTGTGTGTGTGAGAGAGAGAGAGAGAGAGAGAGAGAGAGAGAGAAAGCTATGTATATGTACCAACTAGACTTCATTAAATATATTTATTGACAGCATTCATCTATTGAATAACAAAACTGATACATATTTTTTAAGGATAACACATTTTTTATTTAACAACCTCCCCATATGCAAAAGTTAACAATGGTGACTGATTACTCTTCCTGGTCACTGCAGTGCTAAAACCCTATGATTCTAGAATGCTACCAAACTGTACCTTGCTGTAAGACGTGTCTCTCAGTGTACTGGTAGAATAAGAGCAATTTGATTTAAAAAGACTAGTAATAATAGGTTGGTTGAATGGAGGGAAATAGGAAAGTGACTACACATATATTTCTTTCTGTGAGCCATTCTCCACGTTTCAGAAACATGAGGACATATTCAGATGACTACTGTGTGAATAAATAATAATTCTATCATTGTCCATCTCTTGCTTTTACAATGATCTTCTGAGAAAATTGAGATTATGTATGAACTTCTCAGGAAAGTGTTATTTTTGGCTTCTTACCCAACATTCTCAAATAATAGATGATAGTGAGAATAACACTCCAGTATTCAAATTATACATCAAATCATTCCTTTAATATGTAAAGTTTTAGTCACAAGCAATTGTTTTGTATCTTTGGAGTGATGAACATGTTAATTTTAATGACTGATTTAGGAAACAATCTTCTTGAGGTCACTGTGGAGATAATCTCATCAGGCATCATATTAACTCTTATTTGATAAAGACTATTCTTGTCCCTCTGAAAATAACCAATTAAATCAATGAAATGGTGTCCAAGCTAATGTTTAAAGAATAATAATGAGGTGAGAACTGGACTTGAGAATTTAGTTTAAATTTTAAATACTTATTATTCCATCGATTCCCTCAAATCAGAGGCTGGCTGCTTCTGCTTAAGGACAACTTGCTCCAGACATTACTAATCTGGTGGGGATCATTTTTCTGGAGAGCTGGATGATTCTAGTTTTATACCTTTTGAGTAATCATCCCAACTCGTGAGCTAATAGTGTTAACATTGACTTGACGACAATCAACTTAGCACTCACTCTCTGTGTAGTTCAATAGGTTAGTATTCTTATGGTTATATCCTATTCAAGCTATAGTATTATAAACTTTAACTTGAGAAAAACTACAAAATATGTTGAAGAAGAAAACATAATATAGAAAGTAACTGGGTAAATCATCACAGCTGTATGAAACGATATTTACATATGTGTAAGTATGTCTCTATGAACTGTCAATTTTTGCATAGAAGCTGTTAGAAACTCCAGCTCTGATGGCTCTGATTGAGTTTGGCTTCTTCCGCAGTGCTTATTGGTTTCTTGGCGACATTTTGCATATCACCACATTTTCTCAGTATTTGATGAGAATCATACAAGATTTTACCATTACTCCAAAAAATTACTCTCTACCCTTACTTTTAGGACTGCCTCTATTTCTGCCACTAAAACCTTTGTATTTTTGAAGTTATATGACTTCATATATGACTTGAGCTCCTTCCTGTTCTTTCTTGTACTCTAAAACGGGTAAGTTTAGTGAAAAGAACATGAGATCCAGAACCTACTGATTGTGTAGAGTTGGTTGCATTTCTCACTCTGAGACTTGGAGCTGTTAACTTCACCAAGTCTCGGTTTTCTAATCTCTGGGCTGTACCTAATAATACCCACACTGCAGCTTCACTGTTATTTTCAGAATTAGAGATAATATATCCAAGAACCTACAAGTTATTGAAGCTGTTATTATTAGTGTGACAGGTTATAAACGGACAATCTGTTTTAACAGGAAAACAACTATTTAGTTCCACTTTGTGTTCTATGATGTGCTTGAAAGATGAACCATAAATACTTCATTTTATCTCCTGGGAATATTTGAAGACAAATCTCCTCCCTGCTCTTGTTTTAATGTGCAGTCATGTTTAATTTGAAAGTGAAAAAGAGAAATACTATTTGAAGCAAATAAGATTTGGGATATTTGTTGGACATTGAGGAAGAGTGCTCTGTGAAAGAATAATAAATTTTTGTGAGAGCAACTACATGGAGGATCAGGGAGAGAAGAGCAAACAAAGGCACTTTGGAGGTCTGGGAACTAATTTTATTTCCCAGAAAGAGTTGGGTGTTTTGACCTAGAGAAGGATCACTGTGAGAGAACTTAAGTGTCCTGGGGGCACATGGGAGTGTAGTCTCCCAGGCCACCCAGCTTCACTCAGGCATGAACCTCTCAGCCCTGTACCGTGTCTCAGCACAATGATTCCTCAAATAGATGTATGAGAGCACTTTGCTACCTATGCTCCATGTTACCTGTTAGCTGAACAACAGGAATGACAGACACCATTGCATCAAGGATGTTTCTGTGTCTGTCTTATGCAAACTATTGAGGAAGAGTGGGCCGTGTGAACAATTCTCCCTTAGATGTCTCCTCTAAGGAACACCTAGAAGGTTAGTAATAGGTAAAGTCTTGCACTGTACCTGTACTTGGAGAAACAGCCTAAACAAGCTTAAAATCCCTAAATGGGAGTAAGATGATTAATTAGTGACTTTTTTTTTTTTTCGGTACGCGGGCCTCTCACTGCTGTGGCCTCTCCTGTTGCGGAGCACAGGCTCCAGACACACAGGCTCAGCGGCCATGGCTCACGGGCCCAGCCGCTCCGCGGCATGTGGGATCTTCCCGGACCGGGGCACGAACCCGCTTCCCCCACATCGGCAGGCGGACTCTCAACCACTGTGCCACCAGGGAAGCCCTGATTGGTGACACTTTAAGGACATTCGTAATAATTAGCAACCCTGCATTTCCACTGATGTCTATATTTACTCTTATTTTCCAAGGATGGAACTGCTCCTCTACCAGGCTTCTTTCTTGTTACATGGGCACAGGCTTACCGACTGCTGGAATTCCTATCTTAGTCTTTAGGTTACTCTCCTGTGGTTACAGAGCAAAGAATTGCTGACCTCATTGTTTCAACATTTTGACTTTGTTGACGTTTGAATTTTGCTGAAAATTAATCACTAGGCCATCATAACTTATGTAGAGCACTAAGCATAGATCAGGATACATAATGGATAATCAATAAAAATGCGCCTGCACCTTAGTGACCAGTTCTGATCTCATCTTGATTTTGTAATTTTGGGTTCTTAATGATACAATAATTTCCACTTAGCATACCAGGCTGAGGTCAACCTCAGGGTAAGGACATAAAACTCACACTTAAATTTGTTTTTTAGCCTGTGATCATTAAACAAAAGTATTTTAATTTTTTTTCCTGCTCACTTCTTGTGACAGGAATGTCCTATAAAATCATGCCTTGGTCTTCCCGCAGTGGGTTTACTGCAACAATAAGATACTTGCAGGCTCCCCATACTTATGTTGATAGCATCAAGGATAATGTAACTGAAAAGAACCTGGGAAATGACTTTCATTTCTTATGTGAGATGGCAACATCTATTAAATTTTGTAATTGCTCCTTTATAAGCACTCATGCTGTCAGATTTAGCCCACATGCCTTAGGTGTTTCTACATTCAGATTGTTTTTCTTATAAACAAGTTGCTAACACAGTTGTCCTACTTAGGAAAAATAAAAGCTTAGCTAAGAGAAAGTATTTGTGTGTTTGGAGTTTCAACATCTGTATTCAAACACAGACCATGCTTCTTATTTTAAAACTGAAATTGATGTTTTCAGCTCATTTTTTTTTCCACTGGTAGTGGGTAAAGTGCCTGTCTTGAGGCACTAATTTTAGAGAACTAAATTTGTTTGAAATTAAAGACTATAAACTTCAATGAGAGAAAACATATTGTTTGGTCCTCAGATTTGGATACAATTTGTACTGGTGACAGAGGCCCCATTCAAAGGTACTTTTTGGAGAGTTAACACCTTGAGAAACAGAATGTCCATATGTAAATGAAAAGTGGTAACACTTCTTGTGTTTTTAGTTGTTTGTTATTAGGGGAATTTTGCCAAAGACAAAAAATAGTTTCTTTGTGAAATGCTACCTCATTTTTTTTTTTAACATACGTTGACTTTTTCCTTTGCAATTTACTTAAAATTTTAACCTCTTTGAAGAGTGTACAAATAGGAAAGGGATCACGGATGCGATCATGAGAGTTATCAGTGCCAACATAAAAAACCCTTACCCAAACCTGACAGGGAGAGAGAGATTTCCAGATTTCTGAGAGTTGTTCATCTTTGCTCCTGTACACTCTGCTCCTAGTTTGAGTTCAAGTTTAATTTCTAATATTTTTATTAGAAATGAAGTTTGTGCCAAAATAGTGTTCTGGATGCTGAATGGGACACAAATTCACCATTTGATTTAATATAATTTCAACCAACATTCATTGATGTCTATTGGGAGACCGTAATGGTCTCTTCTCTTATGTAGCTTAAACTCTCACTGTGTAACAAATATTTTATGATAAGATTATTTTCAAATATTATATAGTTAAGTGCCAAAATGTATGAATAAAACCTATAGGAAATCACACTAAACATACCAGCTTTTAGACTTGGGGAAATCTTTTTGTAGGAGTTGGGAATGTAGTTTTTTTCTTTTCTTTGTTTTTTATTATACCTTTTCTTCGACATTTATTATTATTATTTTTTTAAACATCTTTATTGGGGTATAATTGCTTTACAATGTTGTGTTAGTTTCTGCTTTATAACAAAGTGAATATGTATACATATATCCTCTCCCTCTTGGACCTCCCTCCCACCCCCCCATCCCCCACCACATCCCACCCATCTAGGTCATCACAGAGCACCAACGTGAGTTCCCTGTGCTATACTTCAGGTTCCCACTAGCTATCTATTTAACACATGGTAGTTTATTTATGTCAAACCTAATCTCGCAATTCATCCAACCCTCCCCTTCCTCCACCCCGTGTCCACACGTCAGTTCTCTACATCTACGTCCCTATTCCCGCCCTGGAACTAGATTCATCTGTACCATTTTTCTAGATTCCACATACATGCATTAATATATGATATTTGTCTTTCTCTTTCTGGCTTACTTCACTCTGTATAACAGACTCTAGGTCCATCCACATATCTACAAATGACCCAATTTCATTCCTTTCATGGCTGAGTAATATTCCATTGTATATATGTACCACATCTTCTTTATCCATTTGTCTGTAGATAGGCATTTAGGTTGCTTCCATGACCTGGCTATTGTAAATAGTGCTGCAATGAACATTGGGGTGCATGTGTCTTTTTGATTATGGTTTTCTCAGGGTATCTGCCCAGTAGTGGAATTGCTGGGTCATATGGTAGTTCTACTTTTAGTTTTTTAAGGAACCTCCATACTATTCTCCATAGTGGCTGTATCAATTTACATTCCTACTAACAGCGCAAGAGGGTTCCCTTTTCTCCACACCCTCTCCCGCATTTATTGTTTGTAGAGTTTTTGATGATGGCCATTCTGACCACTGTGAGGTGATAGTTCACTGTAGTTTTGATTTGCATTTCTCTAATAGTGATGTTGAGCATCTTTTCATGTGCTTCTTGGCCATCTGTATGTCTTTGTTGGATAAATGTCTATTTAGGTCTTCAGCCCATTTTTTGATTCAGTTATTCATTTTTTTGATATTGAGCTGCATGAGCTGTTTGTATATTTTGGAGATTAATCCTTTGTCAGTTGCTTGGTTTGCAAATACTTTCTCCCATTCTGAGGGTTCTTTTCATCTTGTTTATGGTTTCCTTTGCTGTGCAAAAGCTTTTGTCTCATTAGTTCCCATTTATTTATTTTTGTTTATATTTTCATTACTCTAGGAGCTGGGTCAAAAAAGATCTTGCTGTGATTTATGTCAAAGAGTGTTTTTCCGATGTTTTCCTCTAAGAGTTTTAAATTGTCTTGCCTTACATTTAGATCTTTAATCCATTTTGAGTTTATTTTTTTGTGTGGCATTAGGGAGTGTTCTAATTTCATTCGTTTACATGTAGCTGTCCAGTTTTCCCAGCATCACTTATTGAAGAGACTGTCTTTTCTCCACTGTATGTTATTGCCTCCTTTGTCATAGATTATGTAACCATAGGTGGATGGGTTTACCTCTGGGCTTTCTACCCTGTACCATTGATCTATATTTCTGTTTTTGTGACAGTAACATACTGTCTTGATTACTGTAGCTTTGTAGTATAGTCTGAAGTCAGAGAGTCTGATTCCTCCAGCTCCATTTTTCTTTCTCATGATTCCTTTGGCTATTCATGGTCTTTTGTGTTTCCATACAAATTGTAAAATCTTTTGTTCTAAATCTGTAAAACATGCCCTTGGTAATTGGATAAGGATTGCATTGAATCTCTAAATTGCTTTGGGTAGTATAGTCATTTCCACAATGTTGATTCTTCCAATCCAAGAATGTGGTACATTTCTCCATCTGTTTATGTCATCTTTGAAGTCTTTCATCAGTGTTTTATAGTTTTCTGAGTACAAGTCTTTTGCCTCCTTAGATAGGTTTATTCCTAGGTGTTTTATTCTTTTTGTTGCGATGGTAAATGAGATTGTTTCCTTAATTTCTCTTTCTGATCTTTTGTTGTTAGTGTATAGGAAAGCAAGAGATTTCTGTGCATTAATTTTGTATCCTGCAACTTTACCAAATTCATTGATTAGTTCTAGTAGATTTCTGGTGGCATCTTTAGGATTCTCTATGCATGGAATCATGTCATTTTCAAACAGTGACAATTTTACTTCTTCTTTTCCAATTTGTATTCCTTTTATTGCTTTTTCTTCTCTGATTGCCATGGCTAGGACTTCCAAAACTATGCTGAATAATAATGACAAAGGTGGACACCCTTGTCTTGTTACTGATTTTAGAGGAAATACTTTCAGGTTTTCACCATTGAGAATGATCTTTGCTGTGGGTTTGTTGTATATGGCCTTTATTATGTTGAGATAGGTTCTTTCTATGCCTATTTTCTGGAGAATTTTTATCATAAATCGGTGTTGAATTTTGTCAAAAGCTTTTTCTGCATCTACTGAGATGATCATATGGATTTTATTCTTTAATTTGTAAATGTGGTGCATCACATTGATTGATTTGCACATATTGAAGAATCCTTGCATCCCTAGGATAAATCCCACTTGATCATGGTGTATGATCCTTTTAATGTGTTGTTGGATTCTGTTTGCTAATTTTTTTTGAGGATTTTTGCATCTATGTTCATCAGTGCTATTGGTCTCTGATTTTCTTTTTTTGTGATATCTTTGTCTGGTTTTGGTGTCAGGGTGATGGTGGCCTCATAGAATGAATTTGGGAGTGTTCATCCCTCTGCAAGTTTTTGGAAGAGTTTGAGAAAGATAGGTGTTAGCTCGTCTCTAAATGTTTGATAGAATTTACCTGTGAACCCATCTGGTCCTGAAGTTTGGTTTGTTGGAAGATTTTTAATTACAGTTTTAATTTCATTACTTTTGATTGGTCTGTTTATATTTTCTAATTCTTCCTGGTTCATTCTTTGAAAGTTGTACCTTTCCAAAAATCTGTTCATTTCTCCCAGGTTGTGTATTTTATTGGCATTTAGTTGTTTGTAGTAGTCTCTTTTGATCCTTTGCATTTCTGCAGTGTCAGTTGTAATTTCTCCTTTTTTAATTTCTAATTTTATTGATCTGAGTCCTCTCCCTTTTTTTCTTGATGAGTGTGGCTAAAGTTTTATCAACTTTATCTTCTCAAAAAAAACACCTTTTAGTTTTATTGATCTTTGCTATTGTTTTCTTCATTTCTATTTCATTTATTTCTGCTCTGATCTTTATGATTTCTTTCCTTCTATTAACTTTGGTATTTTTTGTTGTTCTTCTTCTTTATCTAGTTGGTTTATGTGTAAGGTTAGGCTGTTTATTTCAGATTCTTGTTGTTTCTTGAGATGAGATTGAATTGCCATACGTTTCCCTGTTGGAAATACTTTTGCTGTGTCCCATAGGTTTTGGGTCATCATGTTTTCAATGTCATTTGTTTCTATGTATTATTTTGATTTCCTCTTTGATTTCTTTAGTGATCTGTTGGTTGTTTAGTAGCCTGTTGTTTAGCCTCCATATGTTCGTGTTTTTTACAGTTTTTTTTTCCTGTGATTCATTTCCAGTCTCATAGCACTGTGGTCAGAAAAGATTTTTGATAGGATTTCGATTTTCCTAAATTTTCTCAGGCTTGATTTGTGACCTAAGATGTAATCTACCCTGGAGAATGTCCCCTGTGCACTTGAGAAGAATGTGTATTCTGCCACTTTCGGGTGGAATATCCTATAAATATCAGTAAAATCTATCTGGTCTATTGTGTCATTTAAAGCTTGTGTTTCCTTATTTATTTTCTGTCAGGATGATCTTTCCATTGGTCCAAGTGGGGTGTTAAAGTCCCCACTATTATTGTGTTACTGTCAATTTCCCCTTTTATGGCTGTTAGCATTTGTCTTATGTATTGAGGTGCTCCTATGTTGGGTGCATAAATATTTATAATTGTTATATCTAATTCCTGGGTTGATCCCTTGATCATTATGTAGTGTCCTTCCTTATCTCTTGTAACAGTCTTTATTTTAAAATCTATCTTATCTGATATGAGTATTGCTACTCCAGCTTTCTTTTGATTTCCCTTTGCATGGAATATCTTTTTCATCCCCTCACTTTCAGTCTGTATGTGTCCCTATGTCTGAAGTGGGTGTCTTGTAGACAGCACATATATGGATCTTGTTTTTGTATCTATCAGTCAGTTTGTGTCTTTTGGTTGGAGTATTTAATCTATTTATATTCAAGGTAATTATCGATATGTATGTTCCTATGACCATTTTCTTAATTGTTTGGGGTTTTTGTAGGTCCTTTACTTCTCTTGTTTTTCCCACTTAGAGAAGTTCCTTTAGCATTTGTTGTAGAGCTGGTTTGGTGGTGCTGAATTCTCTTAGCTCTTGCTTGTCTGTAAAGCTTTGATTTCTCTGTCGAATCTGAATGAGATCCTTGTTGAGATGAGTAATCTTGGTTGTAGGTTTTTCCCTTTCATCACTTTAAATATGTCCTGCCACTCCCTTCTGGCATGCAGAATTTCTGCTGGAAAATTAGCTGGTAACATTATGGGGATTCCCTTGTATGTTATTTGTTGCTTTTCCCTTGCTGCTTTTCGTATTTTTTCTTTGTATTTAATTTTTGTTAATTTGAGTAATTATGTGTCTTGGTGTGTTTATCCTTGAGTTAATCCTGTATAGGACTCTGCACTTCCTGGACTTGGGTGGCTATTTCCTTTCCCATATTAGGGAAGTTTTTGACTATAATCTCTTCAAATATTTTCTCAGACACTTTCTCTTTCTCTTCTGCTTCTGGGACCCCTGTAATTTGAATGTTTTTGCATTTAATGTTATCCCAGAGGTCTCTGAGACTGTTCTCCATTCTTTCCTTTCTTTTTTCTTTATTCTGCTCCATGGCTGTTATTTCCACCATTCTATCTTCCAGCTCACTTATTTTTTCTTCTGCCTCAATTATTCTGCTATTGATTCCTTCTAGTATATTTCTCATTTCAGTTATTGTGTTGTTCATCACTGTTTGTTTATTCTTTAGTTATACTAGGTCCTTGTTAAACATTTCTTTATTTTCTTGATCTGTGCCTCCATTCTATTTCTGAGATTTTGGATCATCTTTACTATCATTACTCTGAATACTTTTTCAGGTAGGTCACCTATTTCCTCTCCATTTATTTGGTCTTGCAGGTTTTTACCTTGCTCATTCATCTGTAACATTTTTTTTGTCATCTCATGGGTGAGGCTGTGTTCCTGTCTTACTGGTTGTTCAGCCTGAGGCGTCCAGTGCTGGAGTTTACAGGTGGTTGGTTGGAGCCAGGTCTTGGTGCCGAGATGAGGACCTCCAGGAAACCTCACTCAGATTAATATTCCTGAGGTCTGAGTTTCTCTGTTTGTCCAGCAGTTTGGACTTGGCAATCCCACTGCAGGATCTCAGGCCTGACCCCTGACCTGGGAACCAGGATTCCACAAGCTATGTGGTGTGGCAAAAGAGAGAAAGAAAGAAATAAAGAAAAAAAGAAATAGAATAAGAAGAAAAATGAAGAAAGAAGAGCAGAACAGTAACAAAGAATAAAAATAAAATTAGAAAAGTAAAAACTATATTAGAAAAATTAAAAACCTAAGTGCAACAAAAACAAGACAAAACAGAACCACAACAGCAAAAAAAAAAAAAAAACCAAAAAAGCCAGAAAAGACCTTGGCTGTGGGGGTGGGGCTTAGGCTGGGGCAGGGTTTAGGTGGGGGTGGAGCTTATACAGGGCGGGACCTAGGATTAGGACCAGCATGGCCAGAAAAGGTCCTGGGGGATGGTGGGGGCAGGGCTTAGGCTCTGAATGGCTCTAGGAGGCCTCTGAGGGTGGCGGTTCAGGCTGGGGACCCCAGCAGGCTCCCTGGGGCCTGAGTGGGCTGGGGGAAACACTGGATCTGATCCTCCAGTCCCCCAAAGGCCCTCCTCATCCCTGCTGATCCCCTCACCATGAGTGGCCGTCTCTTAGTGTGAGAAACCCTCATCTCCCCCAGCCGTCCTTCATGGGCATTAGTCCCATTTTTGCCTCTACTTTTCCTCCTCCCCTCCCTAACCCTCCCCAAGGACCTGTGTGGCTGGAGGGGGTCTTGGAGGGCAGAGATTCAGGCCCAGAACACCAGCAGGCTCCCCAGGGCCCAAGTGGCTGGGGACATTCCCTTCTGATCCTCCTACCCCCCAAAAGTTTCTCCCCATCCCCACTGATTCCCTCCTTGTGAGTGGGCCTCTCCAAGCATGGCAACCCTTCCCCTTCCCCAGCTTCCCTTCAGGGGCTCCAGTCCCATTCTGCCTCCACTTTTGCTCCCCCTCTTTCCCCACTATGTCATATCCAGACACACGGGGGGTCCTCCCATCCCCTTAGGTGGCCAAGGTCCCCCACCAGCTCCTGGTTGGTGCCCTAGTTGTGAGGAGATGCAAACTCCACATCCTCCTACTTTGCCATCTTGTCTCAGTCCCCCTTCATCTCCTGTAGTTGTGTTTTGAAAACAAATTTAATAGAGTAGAGGAAAAAAGAGTGTATTCCAAGAAAAGTTATTGGTGTGAATAAAGGGGCAATGAAGCAAAACATATTAACAGGACAATAAAATATATCATCCAGATGTGCACAGATGACAGAAGATTCAATGATAAATTAGATAGGATTGTGAATACAAAAGTGGCTGCTCTTACTCCACATTGTCTTATATTGCTTCAAAGTTTATTCTGCCTTTTTGAAATTAATTTTATTTATATAAATATCATAATTTAATAAAAATTGCATATGTATTTACACAAATTCATATCCATATGTATGTACACATACGTATACACACACATTAGACAATACGAATTAGTGTGTGAAGAGAAGCAACACATCCCTGCCTCTTCCCTCCCGACTGTACAAACCTGCTCCTTAGAGGGAGATACTTTAAATTATTTTAACTGCTTCTTTTGATATTTACATACATATTTCTGGTTAATATGTATGCATGATTTTTATTACTCTAGTTTAAAATCAGCTATGGACTTTCTATTCTCAATCACAAATTATGACTACATTCATGTTAATCATTGCTGATCCAAGTAGTAGACTGTGATTATGTTTCCTCTTCTATATGTTTTTCCTGGAGTTCATATTTTCTCATTAAAAGAAAAGAATTCTGAATTTGCTTCCCATTTTCTCCAACAGACTCTCAAAACAAATTTCCACACAAACTTATCAGTTAACCATTTCCCCTCCAGAGACCTTCCCTCCTGGATTGTTTAGGAGGATTGTTTGCGTTTTTGCCCTGTTTAACTACTTTCATTCTTGGACTTCCCTTCACCTCTCCCCTGTGTAGGATCTTGTTATCTAAAACTTGTGTGTATCGATCAGGATATGCTAACTGCTAAAATAAACCACCAAACGTTTTTAGTGTCTTCATGTAATAAACAGCTGTTTCACACTCTGTGTCTGACTTGGGCCAGTGTGAGGACTCAGCTCCAAAGTCCTGCTGAAACCCTTCACTTCATTGTGTGTCTCTGCTGACATCTGGATTCCTCCACAGCATCCTCTGCTTCTGCCTGATAGTCAAAGAGAGAATAAGCATGGAGAAGCCACAAGAGGATTGAGGTCCAGAACTGGAAGTGGCATGCCCCACTTCTGCCTATGTCCATTGGCCAAACTCGGTCACATGGTCACAACAAACTGTACCAAAGGCTGGAAAATTTTCTGTGCATTCAGAAGAAAAATGGATCTGTTTTTATTGCACACATACTATCGTCTCTGTCATATCTTCTCTTCATTTATGTTTTCATTTTGATGGCAAACTTTCCTTAGCTGTTACCTAAGACTGTATTTGGTGACACATTTATTGAGACCTTTTTTGTTGAAAGTAGTATTTTCTTACTTGACGATTTGGCTGGGTACTGATGTTTATATGGTTTTTAGATGTTTAATGATATTTAACAGCTAGTATTGTTCCTAACAACCCTGATCCTTTTTGGATAGTTAATCCTTTCTATGGAGTTTTGTTTTTGTTTTGCTTTTTAAATAAATCTCTCAAAGCACTTGCTGCTTTCTTTTATCACTTGTGTTTAGGATTTTACAGTGATGGGCTTTTGTGTGAGCATTTGTCATTCATTGTAACAGATAATCAGAAAGCACTTTCTGTTTAGAAGTTCAATCCTTTAGTTCAAGGAAATAATACATTTTTATATATTAATATATTAATAATATATTTTTAAATTTCCTTCTGCTTCATTTTGTTTTCTGGAACTCCTATTAAAAAGATAGATTGATTCTCTTACTGAAATGCAAGTCTGTGTGCCCGACACACAGTGAGACCAAACAATACTGAAATGTCAGAGTTTGGAACAGAGAAAGGTTTATTGCAGGACCATTCAAGGAGATGGGTGGCTCATGCCTTAAAAAATCCCAAACTCCCTGAAAGCTTTCAGCAAAGCCCTTTTATAAGAAAGGTGAGGGAGGGGCGTGGTTAGTTGTTGTAAACTTCTTGGTGTTAAGATCCTTTGTTCTTCAGGTCAGATCAAAGTCAGGTAACGATGTTCCTGAAAATCTCCACCAAACAAATGTTCTGACAAGAAAGGGGAAGGTCCCAAGGCACAAATCCCAAGGCTCTAACCATCCTGCATTAATGGTCCCCGGTAACTGTTGCCTGAGAACAGGGTGCGGGGTAGTGGCTGGTAGCAATGGCCGAGTGCTAAGGGCTTCGCACTGCAGTGCTCTATTACAATCCTATCATTTTCTTGTTCTTTCTATAATATCGTTCATATTCTTAGTTCAACTACTTGATTTTCTCGACTTTATCTTGTAAATAACATTTTATTTTGGCTATCTTATTCTACATTTGGCTTTGATTTCCTTTTTGAAATTTAAATAATTTTGACCAACTATTGATAAAAATTATTTGACCAAAACTTATTTGATTTATTCAAAACTCAGAACACCTCAGGAAGTGAAATGATATACACAGATAGATCTTGCTTCCATCCTGCCTTCTCTACCCTGTTCTCCTCCCCCATCCCATTATGTTGTCATCATTATCATTACATTGTTACTTCTTCGAAATGAAAGCACATGTTCGTGTCTCTGTATGTGTGGATAAATCAAAAAAAGATCCTATTATCCCACATTCTATCTAACATTAGTTTTTATATGTAATGTTCTATACCTTAATTTTTCTCTTTTCCCTAATCTATAGATCTTGCCATAATAATACAAGGAGATCACTTTTCATTCTTAATTATGGATGCATAGTACTCCATGTACATCAGGGTTTCCACCTTCAGCACTATTGTTATTTTGTACCACATCATTATTTATTATGAGGGGATTCCTGTGCAATGTAGGAGTTTAGTAGCCTGGCCTGTACGTGACAAGATAGATTCACCACATGTTATGACAATCAAAAATGTCTGCTAACATTGCCAAATGTCCCCTAAGGGATAAAATGCCCCCTGCTGAGAAACACTCACATAGGTTTACCATGTTTTTGTTTTGCTGCTGTTGTTTTCAACAGCTCCCCTATTATTGAATGATTGCTATTATCTTAACTTTTACTGTCACAAATAATACCATCAATCTGAAAAATAGGTGCTTTTATACATAAACAGGCAAAATAGGTTCTAGGAAGTGAGTTGTAAACCAGCTATTAAGATTTTTTTAGTTGGAAGATCTATCCATATCTATGCTAGGAATCAGTTGGTACAACCTTGAGTTCCTACTGACATCCAATTCAAATTTAGAATTACTGAATTTCTACCTAACATAAAAACTATTTTTCTTCTTTGTATCTCTTAAACTGAATGTCTTAGTTCCTATCAACATTAACACATATAATTATTCAATCATATACATATATAAATTCAGTTATATATTTCATATATAAATTATGAATCATATATATCCATATATAAATGAATTCATATATATAAATATTCATATATAAGTATTCATATATGAAAACCATATATAAATTCATATATACATGCATATAAATCTCTGTGTTGTTATGCCACCAATTTGCTACTCAGTGTTTATGTTTCATTTTGTTTTGATTTTAAGATTTTTTAAATGTAATGTTTTTTATATTTATATAAAATATTTATGTGGTTCCAAAGTCAAACCTACAAATTAGGTATACATCAAGAATTTAGTTTCTTTGCCCATTCTGTTTTCTCCATCCTCTCTGCTAGTCACTTTTTGTTAGTTTTGTTTCACTGTTCTATTTTTTAAATAAAATAAATATGTATGCCCTCATATTCCCTCCTGTCTTAAGTGTCATACTATTCATGTTTCTTTCTCCTTTGTTTTTTATCATTTATTATATCCCAGAAATTATTCCATATAGGTTATAAAAAATAGCCTTCTTCCTTTTGACACGTTTAGCACTCCATTGTGTGGTTACACCACAATTCATTCCAACAGTTTGAAAGGGAGTAAAGATGAAAACATGTGCTCAGCCTGCCATCTTTATCTGAATGTGTCATATTGGCAGCGGGTTAGGTTGCAGTTCTTTACTTACTAGCTTCTTGAAATCAAGTTTGAACATATACTTCAAACTAATAAATAAAGATCATTTTAAACAGTACTAACAATTAAAAATGTCAATAAACCTAATCTGAATTAAAGAGTAAAATAAAAAATGAATGTCTTAATCAGAGACTTTTCCGACCTAGGAGTATAAGAATAGGAGCAATTGTATCAACATGATAGTACTTAAATTGTGCCTTGACTAGTGTGAGGCTCTCCCCAAATAGTGGGAATAATGAGAAGAATGGCATGTGTTTACTAATGTGTTTACAGTTTTTAAAGGAAAGAGTTGATCAGTTTGGTTAATTACTAATACATTCCATTAATGAAATTCAATTCATGACTCTAATTGTTTAATTAGAACTTTAATTATAAGAATAAATAGTATCCTTCAACTTTGCCAAGTATAATTGAGTCAGTATTTGTAACAAATATGATAGACAAATTGGTATTCTCATTTAAAGTCTCCTTTAAACTGAAAAATATTAGACCACTTCTGGCCATGTTCAGTGTTGAATCAAAAGGAAACTCTGACCTCACAATAAAATCTTTACTAAATAATGTAGGTTTGCTACCATAGGTTTTATCTAGAGTGACAATAATGAGGGTATTGTTACTGCTTTTGTCCTATATCTTTTCAACATTTCCTATCACATGGCACTTGTACAAACCACTCTTCTCTCTTCTTCAATAAATTCTGCAACTTCAGGTTAGACTGCTTCTAGGTGCAAAATTCTCTCTCTTTATTCTGAGTCTCTGCTTAGATGAGCACTTGAAAAGTACTGAATGCTCCCAGTTCTGAATGTCTTTTTGTTGTTTTGTTGTTGTTATAAGAAACAGTGTCATTGGAATGCTAGTGGGGTTCAATGAGGAAAATATGTATATTGTTAATATATAAAGGAAGAATTTTATTTATTTTCAAAAGCAAATAAGAAACTTTGTATCAGTATTAACTTTACATAAAATAGAAGAGTGTATAATATTCTTAATATGGTGTCAACTCTTTTCAATCAATAAGCAGTAACCCAATAGGAAAACATAGAAAAAAATATGAACAATTCATAATGAAGAAACCCAAAGGGCTTGTAAACATATCAAAAAGCATTCAATTTCATAAGGTATCAAAGAGATGGAAATTAAAACACGAGATCTTGTTTATTACCAAAATATTTAAGTGATTAAAGCTGTGGTAACTGTGTTAGTGAGAGTCTGAGGACATGGGATTTTTTTCTCATATATAGCTAGTGGGATTGTATATTAGCAAAATAATTCTGGTGTGATATTTGGAAGAATGTTTTGAATGTCTTAAAATTTGTACTCCTCTTTAGCAAATAATTCTCCTTGTCAGTATCTATCAAAAGGAAATAATAATGGATACCTAAATATAGATAAATATTTATAAATATTATGTAAAATTTTTATATAATACAAATACTATATATTTATAATTACATTACATATATAAATTATATATATATAATTTTATTATGTCTCACCATGAAAATGGCCCCTAATGATCCCCACCTGCTGGTATTCAGGCCCTTGTTAACCCTTCTTCTTGAGTATGGGCTGGATATAGGGACTTAACTTCTAATGAATAGAATACAGCAAAAGTGATGGTATGAAATTAGGTGTTGAAAAACTGACTTCCATCTTGCTCACACTCTTCCTTTGAGTCTTCCCTCTATATGGCTTGGATGACAAGCTGCCATGTTTTGAGCTGCCTTATGAAGAGATCCACATGCTAAAGAACTGAAGGTGGCTTTCAATCAACCAGCAGCAAGAAACTGAAGCTTTAAGTGCAAAAACTCATGAGGAATGGAGTCCTGCCAACAACTCCTGAGAGAGCTTGGAATTGAGTCCTACCCTGGTTGACACCTTGATCTTAGTCCTGTATGGTTTCTTGACGAGGAAAAGTCAGTCAGCCATACCAGGATTCCTGATCCACAGGCACCATAAGATAATAAATGTGGGTTGTCTAAAGCTACTAAATTTTGGAGTAATTTTATATGCAGCAATAGATAACAAATAAACATGCAAAATTGATCTTGCTATATAGATGAGTGAGAAAAACATGATCTAAGTAATAACAAAGTAAAGCATAATCCAAAAATCCATGGCAAAAATATAACCATGCCCACACATAAATATATGGGTTAAAAAACTGGGAGATGGGCTTCCCTGGTGGCGCAGTGGTTGAGAGTCCACCTGCCGGTGCAGGGGAGACGGATTCGGGCCCCGGTCCGGGAGGATCCCACATGCCGCGGAGCGGCTGGGCCTGTGGGCCATGACCGCTGAGCCTGCGCGTCCGGAGCCTGCGCTTCGCAACGGGAGAGGCCACAACAGTGAGAGGCCCGCGTACTGCAAAAAAAAAAAAAACCCGGGAGAATATCAATACGATAATAAATATTAATGTTTCTGAGCTATGAGATAATCGGTGATTTAAAAATGATTTTCCTAGATGTTACTATATATTTCAAATGTTTTAATAATGAATTAATTTTAATTCTATATATTTCAAATGTTTTAATAATGAATTAATTTTAATTCTGATATCTAAGGAAAAAAAGAAACAAAACAACTTGACCAGTAGAACAAAACACCTTTAGAGTCCAGTTTAGTGCTTTGCACATAGTTGGAAATCAGTTAAGTCTTGGGTAGAATTTCTTTAATGGATGAATTTAATGGAAATTCCCAGGAGTTTCTCAAGACCAAAGAAGCTTTAGATATTTTCTTACAGTACAGACAGTCAAAACACTGGTTTTTGTTTCATATTTTTACTTTAAATTTTGTCAACTTGTAATGATGCACTAAAGAAACAATTCTGTTTAAATCTGGGCAACAGGAACAGAACGTCTAGATAACCCAGAGATAACTTACTATGATTTACGTTAACTCTAGAACACATTATTTCAAGAGGGAAATGATCCCTGCAAAAGCTGAAGATGAAACTGCGTGATGGAAGCCTGTCGGAAAGTGCAGACACGAGGGCACCTGCCAAATGGCTGCTTGTCTATGGAGGAAAGGGCACTTACCAAAGCTGATTAGTTTAATATGCCAAACCAATTGCATGTTTTAGTTATGTTCAGCTTCTCTGAAAGTTTATATTATGAATCATTTGGTACACTATAGACACGCTAGCTTGAGACTGAATCATTTGGTACACTATAGACACGCTAGCTTGAGACTGAATCATTTGGTACACTATAGACACGCTAGCTTGAGACTGAACAAGAGACAGCATACCCTGGAGCAGACATTTAACTTGGACTATCCACCTTTTTAATACGCCTAATAATGGGATAGTCAGACATAATGAATGACACAGTTTTATATATTTGAGGAACATAGGATGGTTTGGCTGTGCACAGCTTTCTCTCCTTTAGAGTATTTTTCAGGCCTTATCCCTGGTGAATTTGAATATGGTACGCCTGGAGATAATGCTTGTCAAAACAAAGGACAATTGTCTACATATGCTATTAAAATAGAAATAGCAAGAATTCTTTCTTTTGATACTTCTAACTCCAAATCATTGATTTCAAATTGTTTACCTAAATATTGAGAATAAAAGAAGTCAATACAGCTTAGTGATTAAGTCTTCGGTCATCAGGAGACCTGGAGTTGCTTTTCAGTTTTAACACAGCCTATGTGGGGAAATGTTGGCAAGTTATTTACATTTTAGGAAACTTCATTTCTTCAGCTATAAAATTATTGATAGTTTAATAATCAGGACTTACCTCATGGATTTGCAATGAGACAGTATATTTAAAACATTTTGCACGTTAACTGGCACAGAGTAAACACTCAAATCATGTAACAAATGTGGACATCTATCTAGTTTCCTATTTATCTATCTACATATATTTTTGGTGTTGTAGCAAATTCAAAATAGCTAAAGCTTATTTGAAAAATGTTTACTGAGTTAAGAAACTGGGAGAATATTAATAAGATAATAAATATTAATGTTTCTGAGCTGAGATAATAGGTGATAATAGGCATCAAGCGCTCAGTACCAAGTCACAAGTTAAAAATACCTCTTTATAACTAATTTTACCTACTTTCTTATTATATGGCATAACTTGTCCCTATAGATTAGTATTTTTTAGTTTCCATTTCAAAGGTTCTTTTTATAAGACACCTTTCTAAGTTAATTTGTTGGTGGGGGATCCTTGACTTTCATTTTGCATTCCAGCTATGTTCTCAGGGCATCAATTAAGTTAAATTGCCAAATTTCTTCCCTCAGGAAGAACATAGAGCATTTAAAATATAATTTTCTATAAGGTTTATGTGCTCTTGTGCTACCAAAGCACACTGATTAAATGATTGCCAACAGCAATTTCTGCAGCACCTCAGTTTTTCTTTTAGATCTTTTAATGAAAAGTACTAAATAAATTAGGGTAAAATTCAGAAAAATACCTGACATTCCTCTCTTTCTACCAAGAAAGGCACTATTCATTTTGGTACTGGGAAAACCCCTGAAATTCCACATGGCTGCCAAATCCACAGCATTTGTGCCAGGACACAAAGAAAACACACCTCTCTGAAGCATATACTTAGAGACGCTCTACCTGATTAGTGAGCAGAAGAGATAATTTTTTGGACAAGCACTATCCCTTGTGAAGAGGCTTGTAAGAACTTTATTCTTTTGATCTAAGCATGAATAAAAGAGATCTGAGTTTGATATCATCTCACATATATGAGAATAATGGCTTTTTATTTTTTTTGCGGTACGCGGGCTTCTCACTGTTGCGGCCTCTCCCATTGCGGAGCACAGGCTCCGGACGCGCAGGCTCAGCGGCCATGGCTCACGGGCCCAGCCGCTCCATGGCATGTGGGATCTTCCCGGATCGGGGCATGAACCCGTGTCCCCTCATCGGCAGGCGGACTCTCAACCACTGCGCCACCAGGGAAGCCCAATAATGGCTATTTTGCACATCACTTAAGCCTTTTCCACTTTTACTATATATATATATAAATAAGGCCAAAGCACACCCTGCAGTATCTCTAAAGCTAAATGTAAGACCAGGATATGGGGTAATTTCTAGAAGTCTTTGCCTTCTTGAAATAGTAGGAAGTTAGGGTTGTGTGGTAGGAAGAGCATTGGAATAGGACTCAGATAATTGGGCTTCCAATCTGAGCTCTGCCATTAACTTGTGTTATAAATTTTGCTATCTACTCAAGCTCTAGTATTTTATTTTCCTTGCCTGTAAAATAAAGAGGTGGGACAAGAAGATGTATGTTTCAACTCTGATCCTGTACTCTGATTTCTCCCACCACTATAACTATTATATGTCTCAGTTTTTTAGAATTTTTTAGAATTCCTATGTATTTTTTTTTTTGTCTTATTGACTATAATACAAAGAGATTTTAACAGAACACATTATTTAATTTGTGAAGTGTAGTACATTGTCTCAGTTTTTGTTTACAATTGATCATTCCTTCACACACATTGGGGAGGCTTCTCTGTACTTCAGTGATCCACAAGGGTCCTAGGTGTTGCTAAAACTGCCTCATGATTTCACTCAGGTTCCTCAAAAGGTTCTTTTTGGCATCCTCACAAGTTTTCTTATCTATATTTCTTTATTTTCCTCCAGGCTCCTCTGAGTTATGGAAACTCAGTGCTTTCTTACCCAGCACCTGCATGCTGGTGGAAGGTCAACTTCCCAAGCCCTTTGCTCAGGTATATTATGCCTCTAGCATGCCCAGGTCTTAGACTGGCCTGTGAGGCTATATCAGCTGTGAATGTAGATAAGTCACTTGATCATATTGAATCAGTTATCTTATAGATGGAGATGATAATGACCATTTTTTCTGTTGTGTGCACCAGACGAGACAATCTATTAAATTTTAAGTAGAAAAATGCTCTCCCAACTCTGGGGAAAACATCTAGCTCCCTGAGTTGTCAGACTGCCTGATAGTAATCACAGACATTACTCTTTGGAAATGGTCATGACAAAATATTTGCAAGTGACTTCTAGTACCTATTGATGGTGAATGGCAATACCAGGCTTTGTTAGGGGCAGACCTTGGCTTGGGTGCAGAGCTCTCGGAGAGCCTTAGTAGGTGTGGTGGCTCTTAATCACTCACAGGAAGTGGAAATGTTAGGTATTTAGACTTAAAACAAGCAGTTTGTCAATAAACAATTATAATCTGCTAATACAAATTGCAAGGTCCAGGGAAACTTTTGTCAGGTATTTACAGTATATGAAAACATGAAGAAGCAGCAACTTTAAAAGAAATAAAGCTATATTTCACTTTATGAATGGAATAGTTAACTTTTTGGTGTTTTAGTTCAGAGAATTTTTTATAGACTCTGAGGTGGTGTAAATGTAGGTTCATAGGGTTTCAAAGGTACGATCTTTGAGAGATTTTGTAGTCTTTTGGAGTCTATTGGAGAACATGTGCCTTCAATGCAAGAAACAGACTAAAGAATATTCTTGATTTCAAAACTCCTTCCTTCTCTTCCCAACGTACAACATTTCACAAATTAAGTGACTTGTTTTGTTAAAGCCTTTTTGTATTATGGTCAGTAAGACAAAAAAATTCATAAGAATTCTAAGAAAATACAGTCTGCAGTGGGAATGTCTCTAGTGGACATGTGTTATTTATTATTATTATTTGTTGTTTTCTGTGCTTGTTT
Organism: Stenella coeruleoalba; assembly: GCF_951394435.1. NCBI lineage: Eukaryota > Metazoa > Chordata > Mammalia > Artiodactyla > Delphinidae > Stenella > Stenella coeruleoalba. Next base: position 93,053,640 of record NC_137150.1, read on the forward strand.
AGATGATGCTTGCACAAACCTTCAAACCTTTTGGGTTGGAACAGTGTTTTCTTTTCTGGCCCATGCAGTGCACTGCTTAGAATTCTGACAATACTCATCGCTCAACTTGATAATGATAATAAATATTAATTTCTCATTGGCTGTGCATAGAGACCTATAGTAAAGGAGTTTTAATTTTGTTTTCAGGAAGCACACAATTTAAATATTTCATTTCTATGCTTTTTTTTCTGTATTTAATATGTATTTTATTTTCCTATATCTCAATTAGATGTCTGGCATACCGCAGGAATACATATTTGTGCAATGAATGGATAAATGAATGAATAAATAATTGAATGAACAAATATATAAATAAATCAATTATTGAGTAATAAAACAATTCTCATCCCTTTCATCTTATACTTCTTAGATTTAGTTATTTTCCCATGACATTTGCTTTTGATTCAGGATGATTTAATGGGGCTAATATGAACTTTGGCTTCAATGACCACACGTATAAGTCCAAATTCCACCACATCATGTAATCTTGGCTATAACTCAGCTCTACTTTTCTACTTTTCCCTTTGTAAATAGAGGATAGTTCTGACTTCTCCATGTTTCTTTGAGATGAAATGAAATATAAAATTGTGAGCATCTAGCTGTGTGCTGCTAGCATCTAAAGTTCAGTAAATGTATTTTTAAAAAATCACTTCAAGTGTCAAGGCATCTAAAAGAAACAAAGATCTTTAGAGGAAGACAAGAAAAAGAATAGCCAACTTTATCTGAATTTCGCTTTAAGGCATAACAATTGCCTTGAATTCATTGGATAGGAGAATTTATACTCCTGCCCCAATAACAATACCCAAATCATACTTAACACCATCAAAAAACAAGCCCCAGGGACTTCTTTCCAATTCTTCCTTAGTTACTCCTTCTTTGCTAGCATTAAGTATACTTCATTTATCCATCAAGCATATCTGTGTAGGGAAATCAATATGCTTCCCATATTTATTTAATCCTGTTTCCCTTAAAAGTAAACACATTACTATTTAGTCCTGAGACTTTTGAATACTAATTTCTACAAAGAAATTGATGGTTAATAATAAAATAAACAAACATTAGAACATTATATACTTATAAAATTATAACAGTTGTTGACCTCTGTCTTTCTGACCTAAGCTGGTAGTTGATGATGTAGGTTGCAGCCTTTCTCTCTAATCCCCTAAAAGTGGACCTTACCAATTACACTCACTATCCCAGATCTTCTTTTTAACCCTTCTTTCAGTGATGATTTGTAGATTCTTCCTTTCAAGACTGAAGCTCTTTCCAGTTTAAGGATTTCAGCAATACAGAAAAACACTCATTTATGTCAGTTGAATTGGTCCTTTGCTGTCTGAGGTCACCAGAATGGCCAACATTCTATTTTACAAGTAACTTCAGTTCAGAAATGGCCCTTTTGATAATCAAATTTACATCATTTGTAGCTACAGTAGATATCTTTGCATGTAGTGGAAGGACCCAAGCCATCTCAAATAAAAGAAAATAATGAGGATAATAACAATAATAATAATTGACTTAAAAACTGCCAAATTATTTGTATTAAGTCCTTTGACTAATTGATTTTACAGCTTAATATGGACAAAGAAGAAACTACTTAAATTGTCACTGGAGTAATTAGCTATTAGGAAGGAAAAAAAAACCTGTATTCTGATTATAGAAATCACAACTAAAAGTTACATTATTGCACATTATAATTTAAAAAAATAATTGTTTCCTTGTTTATTTCATCAGCTAGTCAATCAAAAGAATAATTTTTATAATATTTTTGGAATTGGTTTTGCATTGCCTATTCTTACTAACACTATATTTGCTGATTTATATCATACAAATCAAGAGAAGTCACATCTTTCATCGCCATATGCAATCCCCTTTCCAAGCAATTTGTAGCTCTTAAACACCTTTTATGGAGAAATTCTGGAGCCATAACAGTTTCCATGGTATTTACATTTCAAGGCTAAAATAGAACTTACAGTGGTTGGCAAACAATAGCCATGGGTAATAGGAGGTATTGTGGGCCCTAGAGCTTTTTCTGTAGACCTTTCGACTCTTAGCATGATGCTAACACAAAAAATCTTTCTGCCCTGCAAATGTCTTTTTCCAGTGAGTTAGTTTTGCATAACTGTAAATGATCTGAATCTCAGAAGCAAAGTTCCAGAGCTATAATTTTAGTGATTATTTGAAAGAACATTTGGGTACAGCATACTCTAGTAAATTCATACTAACGTGGTCCTCTGATTTTTTTTTCAAATGTCATTACCTCATTGCTTATTATAACTACTGTACTTTAAACTCTTACCACTCCAATATTGTTCTCTGTGCACCATTTCTCACTATGGCTGTAAATCCCAAGGGAATTCTGCCCTAAAAATCAAAAAGTAAACAAAAACCAAACAAACAAAAAAACCTCATTTGAGCAGAAGGTATCAGAGCACAAAGCTGGATAAAGTAATTAAAAATAAATAAGATAAGGACTTCCCATGTTACTGCAGAACCTTCTACACAGTCATAAGCATTTCCATATGTGGTCATTGGAATATAATAATAAAGGACAGATTCTGGATTTGTGCAGTGGCCTGGTGCCTACCACTTCCTGGATCATACACTGCTTCTGCCGTCAATTTGTTATTTATCTGAGCCTGTCATTTATTCTTTTTCTGTTCTCTTTAAGTAAGTGCAACACCACAATCTTACTAAAGATATAGAAATAATCTGCGATTCTGAGAGGAAAAACAAGCAGCAAATTCTAAACTCCTAACTTCTCCACAATTGTGCACTTTATTCTCATATGTTTTGTGTAGTAAGCACCTGAGAAACTGCCTTTTCCTCATAAAATGATTTCTCCTCTGGCTCAGAGACTTCATGTGTGGTCAGATAAAAGGAGTGAACTAATTCTTTGAAGTTAGAGGACGTAACCTAGTATCAGACTCAAGAGAGTTCAAGTGCAATATATGCTTTCCCTTATCTTTTAAGTGAAGAGGTCAGGCAGATTTTCTTGATGATATAAGCTCCCTTCGGCAATTAGGCATTCACTCCAACTTCATCTCTCTTACTTGCCTCCCTCTTTTGCTGTTAGGATAGTTTGCAATAAAGCTATGATAGCTGAAAGCAAACTGGGCATTATTAGAGTAGAAAGGGAACTAAAATAAATATTTTGCCTTTCCAAAGAAATGGAACTTTAAATTCTTTTCTAGAGAATTCCTCCCAATAAATTTTCCATCAGCAACCCACTAAATATTTCATGCTATCCTAACAGAATGCTCCTTTTTCTCAAACGCCTGTGACTTGGCCACAGAGGAGAGTAGAGTGGGAGGTGCTTGTGCGTGTATTTGGCAGGGGATGGGGGAGCATGGAATACATAGGTCATTCAATTATCATTCCAGGAAATTAGAACTTTCAGAAAATTAGAACCAATCCATGGTAATGATGGGTGTCTCAAGGGACTATCACACAAATAAATAATGTATCAAAATGTAGTTAGTTTCCAAATATAGCTGACTCAAAATGAAAAACAAATTGAAAAGAAAAATCTCTTGCTGGAATGTGAAAGGAAAAAACTTGCAGATATCCAGGGAATACCGTCACTAACATAGAATACAAATTTTTTTTTCTCCAAAGAACCACAATTCTCTTGTTGCTTGTACTCCTTACAATACTATTAGTCATTGCAGAAAGTTTTTATAAACCTAGTCTTAAGGGATCTTGTCTGTCACTCTGTTTCTGGCTGCCTCGATATGTTTCTCCCCTTTCTTCACATTCCAATAAACTTGCCTTTTCCATTTTTTACATATTTGAATAGAACATTACTTTCAGTTGAATCTTAAGCAGGGGTTTCTAGTTCTTCAGTCCTGGCATTTATCCCACGAGGAATATTTCCCTGAGGGTTTGTGCTTTTGCTGAATGGGGGTGGGGAGAGTTTTTTCTCTAAACCATCTTCTTCTCAGTTTAGGTCTACCAGGGCACTTTGCCCATTCATTTCGTCTACAGAGCAGTGAGCTTGGGTCGCTGCCACTTCGGGTTTCTCCCAAAGAGCCATTTTCCCAGAGGAAGCTGAGCCTGGGAAAGAAGCAAGGGCCACATTCCCTTTAGTTCCTAAGTCGTGAGCTTTTCTCTTATTTTAGTAGAAGAAGAAACACTGCCAACCTGCCACCTTCTTCCTTCTTTCTACTCTCATTCTAAAACACTTCTAAATATAGCAAAGATCCCATTCCTTGGCAAAGAAAAATGAGGGACCTCTTTCAGTTCCACTAAGAACAAGGCAATGTTGGTGTGAGGATATTATTGTTATTGTGAAATTATAGCTGTTTCCTCTCGAAAATGCTACCTGGCATAGGTTTGCAACTCCATATTACAAGTAGGGTGAGGGAATCTAGACAGGGGCAAGCATCACTAATTCAGCACACTAAATAATTAATTATCTTTGCCTTTTCATTTTCTATAACTCTATATAACTTGAAATTTTTATGTAATTTTAAGTAATATGCATGTGTTGCCACATATTTAATCAAACAAGAAAGCATAGAAAGTATATATTTAAAGTCATATCCTCACATCCCTGTTTTCGTAATCTTATTCCTTCTAGGTATGCATTGTTAAAGGTTTGGGATATTTCTTTCTAGACTTTTTCAATGCATGTGAACACACATATACAAAAATGTAGAAAAAATTGAAACAATGATATTATACCATAAACATTATTCTGCTTGAGCTTTCTTTTTTCTTTTTTTTAACCTAATAATACATCTGTGACATTTTCAAAAATACTCATACATCTATATGTTTTTTATTCTTTTTAATGTGTATGGGTAAGAAGTATAGTGAAATTCCCCATTCCCTTGATTTATTTACATTATAGCAATTTCCATTATCTTTCCCCATTAATTAAATTGCCCACATATTTTTTTTATAATTTTAATCATTCCTAAAATTTGTACAAGTTTCCCAGAAATTCTTGTAAATGCTATTATTTGCTGTTAAGCTAACTCCAAAGATAGAGAGGCGTCTGCACAATTCCCTAATTATTTGATTTATTAAGAAGGAAGAAAGCAAAACCATAACTTTTCTGAATAATTTTAGATATTTCTGTAGTAATATGAGAAACTTTTAGGGAAGACCAAGTACTTGAAGTGGGAATTGATCTGCCTTCTTCATATAAAGCTGTTCTTGTTATAGAAAGGTTTTAAGAAATGTCAATCAATAACCTGGAAAATGTGTTTCCTTAATTTATTCTTTTTTTCACTGTTCGCAACATTTTCTCATATATACATGGATAAATTATGCATTCAATAAATATTTATTAAATTCCTAAAGACATCTAATCATGCTAGATGTAGGATATATAAAATGATTAAACTACATTCTGGGCTTCAGTCTAATGGGGAGACATGTTTAAAAATTAATTTTGAGAGTTATAAAATGATAAAGGCATCCTAGGAAAATCTAGTTCAGCAAAAATTATAATACAAAATTGGAGAGGCCATGTAATTTACAGAGAATTTGGTGAGTTTTAAAGCTGTGCTTAACAACGCATAAAATTTATGAGAAATTCATGTGGAGACACAAGGTGGCAAGAATTGTCATTGTGGGAACTTCATGCACTGAGAGATATGCCTGGATGCCTGGAGTAATAAATGCACAGGGTCCAATGCAGGGGGTGGACAAAAGGAGGTCTTTCTAAATAATAATGATAATCCCCCATTGAAGTTGGTGGGATCTTTATCAGCTCTTTTTCTGATAAGAAAGATAGGAGCAGTACCAATCTAAGGTGGCCTGAGGATCAAGTAACATCTAGATGGCCCTGGAATCGGTCCTAGGTGAAGAAAAATAGCAATAATAGGTACAATTCCAGTCCTATTTCTTAGTCCCTAAACCACCCCCACTTCATGTGCTGAGCAAATACCACAGAGCAAATTTCCTCTGAAATGGTGATTTCAGGAGACTTCTGCCTCCAAGTCAGATGGAGAAATTTGAAACAGTCTGGCTTCCAAATGAAAATAACTGGGAAAAAAACTGAGTAAAATACAAAGAATATTTTTTTTTTTTTTTTTTTGCGGTATGCGGGCCTCTCACTGTGTGGCCTCTCCCGTTGCGAAGCACAGCCTCCGGACGCACAGGCTCAGCGGCCATGGCTCACGGGCCCAGCCGCTCCGCGGCATGTGGGATCTTCCTGGACCGGGGCACGAACCCGTGTCCCCTGCATCGGCAGGCGGACTCTCAACCACTGCGCTACCAGGGAAGCCCCGAAAGAATATTTTTAAGAACCAAAGAAATGCTGCAGCAACCAGGGCTAAGGGGTGGAGATCTAAGACAGAAAAGAAACACCAAATGAGAGGAACTCCGTGAGCCATTTTCCCTTCAAGTTAATGGCAAACTCACAAAATGCTCTGAAGCTAAATAAGATAAATAAAAAGAAAACTATGTGTAGATATAAAAGTAATGAAAAAAAGAAAAATCTTAAAACCATATAAATAAAAAGCAAAATATCAAATCAATACTGGAAATCATTACCCTTATTATTTATTTCATAAACATATAATAAAAGATAAGACCTCATTCAACATAACAGTAAAAAGATAAAATATCTGTATATAAACTTTGCAAGAAATTCACAAGACCTTTAAGAGTAAAACTTTTAAAAGCTACAGGAAAACACAAAAGTGACCTTGCAAAATGGAAAGGAATAACATTAGTGGATTGGAACACTGAACACCATAGAGGTATCTATTCTTTCTAAGTGAATATACCAATTAAAGTGATCCAAAAAGAACATCATTAGACTTATTTAAAATTCATGTGAAAAAATAAATAAAAAAGAGTAACCAAGAAACCCCTGAAACATACAAAATAATACAGGATTTGTAATGCGAGTTATTAAAAATTATCATACAATCTCTATATGGTGTGATTTGGTACATAACAGGAGAACAATGGAACAAAATAGAAAATCCACAAATGAACCCAGGTGAATATGACAGTTCTATTGTTTTTCTGTTTTTTCTCTCCTTGGTTTCTACATTATTGTACATTTCTTTCTTCTCCTTACTTTTTTTTTTTTTTTTTTGCTGTGCCACACGATTGCTTGGGGATCTTAGTTCCCTGACCAGGTATCCAGGGATTGAACCCAGGCCAGCAGTGAAAGCACTGAGTTTTAATCAACAGACTGCCAGGGAATTCCCTCTTCTCCTTACTTTTATTTGCTCTTCTTTTCTCAGTTTCTTACGGTGATAGTTGAAGTCATTGATTTGATAAAACTTCTTTTCCACTGTGGGCATTTTGTGGTATAAATTTTCCTCTACATACTGCTTTATCAGTACCCCCCTCAATTTTGATGTGCTTTGCTATTTTCATTCAGTTTGAATAATTTCTAATTTCCTTTTTGACTTCTTTGATTAATGGATGATTTAACACTGCATTTATTTTCAAATTATTTGGGGATTTTCCAAATATTTTTTTCTGTTATTGATTTTGTTTTTCTTTTTTTCTTTTTTCTTTTTTTTAGTTGTGGCATGTGGGCTTCTTAGTTGAAGCTTGCATGTGGGATCTAGTTCCCTGACCCAGCATCGAATCCAGGCCCCCTGCATTGGAAGTACAGAGTTTTACTCACTGGACCACCAGGGAAGTCCCTGTTATTGATTTTAAATTTAAATTTAATTTGTGGTCAGAGAACATATTTTGTATAACTTGAATGTTTTTTAAATTATCAAGACTTTTTTAGGCCCTGAATATGGTCTACCTGTGTAAATGTTCCATGTACAGATGAAAACAGTGTATATTCTTTTTGTTGTTTAGTGGAGTATTCTACAACTGTCAATTAATGGTTTGACAGTATGTGTATCAGTTTTCTAAGGCTGCCATAAGACAGTAGCACAGACAGGGGCTTAAACAACCAAAATATGTTTTCTTACTTTCCTGTACAAGATGTCAGCAGGGCTGGATTCTTCTGAGGTTTCTCTCCTTGACTTGTTGATGGCTGTCTCCTCTGTCTCTTCACATGGTCTTCTACACATATCTGTGTCCCAATCTCTTCTTTTTTTTTCAGCTATATACACACATGAAGTTTATTTTAGTTTTGAAAATGAACATTCTTTCTCAGTTACCACTCTCCCAATTTATTTAGGAAATATATATTTCATTGTTCTTTTTTTTTATTGGAGTATAATTGCTTTACAATGTGTTAGTTTCTGCTGTACAATGAAGTGAATCAGCTATATGTATCATATATCCCCTCCCTCTTGGACTTCCTTCCCCTGCCATTCCACCCCTCTAGGTAATCACAGAGCACCAAGCTGAGCTCCCCGTGCTATATAGCAATTTCTCACTATCTATTCTACACATGGTAGTGTATATATGTCAATGCTACCCTCTCAGTTCGGCCCATCCACCCCTCACCACTGTGTCCACAAGTCCTTCCTCTACATCTGCGTCTCTTTTCCAGCCCTGCAAATATGTTCACCAGTATCATTTTTTAGATTCCATATATATGCATTAATATACAGTATTTGTTTTCTCTTTCTGACTTGCTTCACTCTGTATGACAGACTCTAAGTCCATCCACCTCACTACAAATTACCCAATTTCCTTCATTTTTATGGCTGAGTAATATTCCATTGTATATATATACCACTTCTTTATTTTTTCTTATAAAGACACCACTCATATTAGATTAAGACCCACTCTAATTTCTCATTTTAATTTAATTACCTCTTTAATGACCTAATCTCCAAGTACAGTCACATTCTGAGGTACTGGCTGTTCGGACTTCAACATGTGAATTTGGGAGATACAATGTAGTCTATAATGAAATGGGACAAGTATTCTATATCTTTTTTTATTTTTACCTACCTATTCTACTAATTATTGCAGGAAGGGTGTTGAAATCACCAACTATGATTATGGATTTGTCCATTTCTTACTGAAGCCTATTAGTTTTTGCTTCATATATTTTGAGTCTCTGTTATGAGGTGTACAGTTACAATTTTTGTCTTCTTGATTAATTTATCCCTTTATCATTATGATATGGCCCTTTTCATTGTAGATAAATTTTTTCTCTAAATATTTTTTACTTGATATGAATATAGCTATGACAGCTTTTTTTAATTGGTATGGATTTCTTGTAGGCAGCATAACAATTTCCCATACTCATTGTAAATAATGTATTATCTTTAAGAAAATTTTTGAATTCAAAGACGACCAGAATTTTTTGAAACTTATAATTTATTTTGCATTTCAGATTTTATACACACATATGCATTGTATACAGATATAAATACATTTATAAAACAAATTATATAGGCAAATATCAAATATATATTATATATAAAATCAGTTCACTAGCATTTCCCCTGACACTTTTAAGCCAGCTGTGACTACCCAAGGTCCAATTATGACACTTTGAGAAAGAAACAGTGAATTTTGCCTGGGCTATTTTGGCTGTGATATTTTAAAATTCAGCCCTTAGTTAAGAAAGTCCAACTAATAATATTTTCAGAGTTCAAGTGAAGAATTATCCTGGTGACACACTACAATACTTGGAATTAACACTTTGCTGTTGAATGTAAACAGTAATTAGGAAACTTTTCAGAATATAGAATTTGATTCTTCTGTACTCTTTCAAATCAGATTTGCAAGGAGTGAGATTAAAGCTTTAGTCACAGATTTTTTTTCAGACCCATAATGTTGTAGCTTAAAATTCTTTAAAAATATCAATAATTAAAGTATGTATTTTAATAAAGATTAATAAATATTTGGTTATAATTCTACTTATTTAATTTTAATATTCACCTTTCTTATTAAAAACTAATATTATTTTCTAGAGTCTCTTTTATTAGTTTTTTTATGGTGAGTGGAAAAGAAGTTGATTTCTTTTTTTCTTTTTTTTTAGCTGCATTGGGTCTTCGTTGCTGTGCACGGGTTTTCTCTAGTCGCGACAAGCGGGGGATACTCTTTGTTGCGGTGCCCGGGCTTCTCATCGTGGTGGCTTCTGTTGTTGTGGAGCATTGGCTCTAGGCACTCGGGCTTCAGTAATTGTAGCACGTGGCCTCAGTAGTTGTGGCTTGCAGGCTTTAGAGCGCAGGCTCAGTAGTTGTGGCGCATGGGCTTAGTCTCTCCGTGGCATGTGGGATCTTCCCAGACCGGGGCTCCAACCCGTGTCCCCTTCACTGGCAGGCGGATTCTTAACCACTGTGCCACCAGGGAAGCCCGAGTCTCTTTTAAAGTAACCTTTTATATGAAAGTGTAGTAAAGATACAGAAGATTACATTAATTATGTGAATGGTTAATGGATTTTCCAAAGTGAACATGCATATGTAATCATTAACTTCATCAAGAAGAGATTACCAGCAGCCCGAATCTTATGACCCATCTCAACCACTATGCTCTCCTGAATTACTTCTCTATGTAATAGTTTTATCCTTTTGCAGAAATGTATACAAATGGAATAAAATAGTATGTTTATTTTGTATCTGGCTTCCTTTGCTCAAAATTTTGATCTGAGATTCAAAAATATTGTTAAATGTAGTTGTAGCTTATTAATTTTCATTGTGCATAGCATTTTTATATGAATATATAGCAATGCATTTATTCATGTTACTATTAGTGGGCATTTAAGCTGTTTACAGATTTTGGCTGTTATGTATCATGCAACTATAAACATCCTTGTATATATTTTCTTGGAGCACATATATATGTATTTCTAGGGGTGAAATTACTGGGTTATAGGGAATGTGTAAGCTCAATTAGTAGGTAATATTTCTATGAAATTACATCCTACTAGTAGTGTATGAGAAATGCAGTTGCTGCAAATATTGACCAAAACCATGGTATTGTTATTTCTTTTCATTTATATCTTTTTGGTCACTGTGTATTGATATCTCATTATGCTTTTATTTTTTTAATTTTGTGATGATTCAATGAGGTTGAGCACTTTCAAAAACATTTTTTGGTCATTTGGAAATCCTTTTATTTGAAGTATACTTATACAAATCTCTTTTAGTTTTGTTTAAATTTCTTTACTTTTTGCTTGTGCTGTTTATCTGTTTCTAACTGATTTTTAGGAAATCTTTATATACTTTTCATTTTTATGTATTATAAATATCTTCTTCTTCACTGTAGCTTGGCATTTCTCTATTAACTATGATAGAAAATTCTTAATGTTCATGCTATTTAATTTATTAGTCTTTTTCTTTGTGGCTTCTGGTATCTGTGCTCTGTTTAAGAATTTGTTTCTCTAAAACAAAAGTCACAATTTTCTTATATGTTATCTTATAGACACTTTATACTGTGTTTTATATTTAGATTTTATATTAATTATCTAGTGCTGCTATAACAAAGCAGAAGAAACTATGTCGCTTAAACACAGAAATTTATTTTCTAAATGTTCTGGAAGCTAGAAGTCGGAGATCAAGATATGGACAGGGTTGGTTCCTTTTGAAGGCAGTGAGGAAGAATCAGTTCTATGCCTTTCCATAGCTTCTGGTGATTTCCTGGCAATTTTTGGCCTTCCTGGGCATGTAGAACCATCTTCCTGATCTCTGCCTTCATCTTCACATGGTGTTTCCCTTATGTTCATGTCAGCGTCTAATTTCATCTTTTTAAAAGGACCCCCATCATATTGAATTAGGGCCTACCCTAATCCAGCATGACCACTTCTTAACTAATTACATCTACAATGACTCTATTTCCAAATAAGATCAAATTCTGAGGTACTAGGAGTTAGGACTTCAACACATTAATTTTGAGGGGATACAATTCAACCTATAACAGACTTAAGGTCTATCTATTACTGCTTTTTGTTAATGGTGAAAAGTATCTCTTTTCTTTCCTATGGATAAACCAACATCATTTATTGTTAAGGCATCTTTTTTACTGCTTTGTTCTCAATGCTGACTTATTCATAAATTTAAAATTTATAAATGTGTTACCTTCTTTCTGAATATAAGTTCAGGGAATCAATCACTGGAAGACTCAGTATTTTTAAGGTAATCTGCAAATTGATTAATCACAATAAAAAAATTTAATATGTTATTTTTTTGGTGGCAATTGGGAGGATTTACACAAGACAGAAATTTAACTATATTAAGACAGACTAATATTAGCACAATGATAGACAAATGGACCATTACATTCCTTCCTAAGTGTTTTATGTTTTTATGCTCTTAGAAAGAATTTTATGTTAAATTTTTATTTTCTAATTTTTTGCTTGCCTACATAATTGCAGGTGTTGACCTGGCATCCAGCTGCTATTTAAATTCACTGATTAACCCAAATAATTTTCCTGTAAATTATTTTGAATTTCTACATGTAAAATTATGTCATCTGCAAAAATGGCAACTTAATTTTTTCTTTCCATTCCTTATATATCTCAACTGCTTTTCTTGCCTATTACCTTGGCTAGGACTCCAGGACAATGTTAAATAGTATGGTAACAACATCCCTGTCTCATTTCTAATTTCAGGGTAAACACTTTTGATTAATCATCATTAAAGATGATGTTTGCAATAGAATTTTAATAGATATGATTTACCTATTCCTGGATATTTGTGTTCATTTTCTCTTTATACATAACAAATTAGCACAGACTTAATGGCTTAAAATAACACCTATTTATTAGCTCACAGTTCTGTAAGTCAGAAGTCCTGGGATTTCTGCTCTGGTTATCACAAGGTTGAAATTGTGGTATCAGTCACATGAATTTTCATCTGGAAGCTCTGGAAAAAAAAACTGCTCTGAAGCTTATTCTTATGTTTATCAGAATCTAGTCCTTCCTGGCTGTCAGCTGGGGGCAACCCTGAGTTGCTGGAGGCTGCCTGCATTCCTTGCCACATTGTGCTCTCCATCTTTAAGCCAGTATCTGGCTAACATGTCAAATCCTTATGCTTTGAATCTATATCTTTCCCAGTGTCTGACCTCTAAATCCAGATTTAGAGGGTTCGTGTGATTTGATAAGGCTTGCCCAGTTAATCTCCCCATTTTAGGGTCAACTGATTTGTTTTATATCTGCAAAATCCCATTTGCTACATAAAGTAACAAAATCATGGGAGTGATATCTCATCATATTCACAGGTTCAGTCCACATTCTAGAGGAAGAGATTATAGTGAGAATCATTTTAGAATTCTGCCTTAATTTCCTCCAGTGCTTAATATTTGCCTAATGACATAATCATTACATTCTTCTTTTTTTCTGAACTTCATGTGAAGAATTACATAGACTTATTTTTGCTGTTAAACCAAACTGGCATTTCTAGAATAGATTCACCTATTTGAGGTTTATTATTCTTTTTGTATCCTGATACATTTAATTTGATAAGAAGTTTAGAATTTTTTTCAACTTACAAACATAGTAATATTCTTTCCTTACTATAGCTTGTCAAGTTTTGGTATTAATAATGTGCTGGCTTCATATAATGTGTTGGGAAACTGTTTCTTCTTTTTCTATTCTCAGAATATTTTATACAGATTACTGACATTCTTTTATGATTTAAAAAAAATTAACCAATAAGCTCATTTTTAACAAGTGTAATTTATTTAATAGATATATAATTGTTCAGAATTTCTACTTTTTCATGTGTTTTCCCCCAAAATTGATATTATTCAAATTTTCAAATTTATTATCATTAAGTTGCTTATAATATGCTTATGTTATCAATGTAATGCTTACACAATCTATAGAAATGCCCATTTTTCATTCTTGATCTTAGAATCTTGTTCTTTTTTCCTTGATCAGATAAAAAACAAATTCTTTTTTTATTTTCTCTATTATATTTGTTTTATATTTTATTGATTTCTCCTTTTATTATTTTCTTTGTTCTACTTTCTTTCATTTTAATTTTCTTTTCTTTCCTTAACTTCCTGATATGTATGCTAAGATTATCATTTTTAGGCACAAACAGAAATTTTTAAAATGAGAATCATTATCATAATCAAGTTTTAGAAGAAATGGTGTAAATCTAAAGCCTAAATTCCTTTTGATTGATGCTTTAGTTTTATTGTGCATCCCACTCTGTGCTCTGGCTTTGCACTCCTGGACTGCTCTCCCAGATCTAGACCCACAGGTTCTCTTGGGTAAGTTTATTACATTATTCATATGTATTCTTAAATTTCTCATCAAGTTTATTTTTATATTCTATAGATTTTGTCCTTCAAATTAAAACTCATTCTCATTACCATAACTCCAACATTGAATTTCTCATTCTACACCAGTTCCTTCTGATTAAGCAAAATTTATTTTCTCTTGATCATATTATTAATTCATCTTCCTCAAACACTACTTTAATGTTACATGTTTGATTAATACAATGAAATTGATTTATGCTCATTCTTGTTCCTAGTAGTTTTTGCTTTTCTCGTTCCTAATATAAATTTTCCCTCATTTCTCTAATGATACCTATTTCTCTAACAGTATCATTTCTAACTACCCCATCCCTGTCATCCATCTTGATTACTTTTCCTTGTGAACAGAGATCATATATTTTAGTTTCCTTTCAGAACCAAGTAAAAACTAAACACATTGTTTTGTTGACAGCAAAATATATTTATTGATTACATTTTAAAAATCAGTGCATTAGTTATATCAGTTGAGCTGTCATGAGGACAATCAAGATAATATAATTTCTAAATTGAAATTTTGAACAGATACATGCACCCCAATGTTCATTGCAGCACTATTTACAATAGCCAGGACATGGAAGCAACCTAAATGTCCATCAACAGAGGAATGGTTAAAGAAGATGTGATACATATATGCAATGGGATATTACTCAGCCATAAAGAAGAATGAAATAATGCCATTTGCAGCAACATGGATGGACCTTGAGATTGGCATACTGAATGAAGTAAGTCAGACAGAAAAGGACAAACATCATACAATATAGCTTATATATGGAATATAAAAAAATGGCACAATTGAGCTTATTTACAAAACAGAAATAGAGTGACAGATGTAGAAGACAACATTATGGTTACCTGGGGGAAAGGGGAGGAGGGATCAATTGGGAGATTGGGATTGACATATACACACTATTACATAGAAAATAGATAATACGGACCTACTGTATAGCACAGGGAACTCTACTCAATACTTTGTAATGACCTATATGGGAAAAGAATCTAAAAAAGAGTGGATCTGTATATATATATATGTATAAATGATTCACTTTGCTGTATAGCAGAAATTTATACAATATTGTAAATCAAATATCCTCCATTAAAAATTTTAAAAAAATCAAATGTTACAGATATGGCTTGAAATTTTCAAGACTTCAGAAAGTTCTGGACTTAATTAGCTTCACTCTAAACAAATCACTTTAGGTTTGGATTCATCATATGGCAGTGGAGTGGAGAAATATGTAAAAAATGTTAGGTTTTCATCCCTTCTCCATTTCCCCTTCTTACAGAATCAGATGCTCCAAGGAGTGAGGAATTAGTTAATGCAAAAATTCAAAATGACAATCGACTACACTCTTTCCAGCGATGATTGTTTTTTTTCCAGAGACAATATTAAAAGGCATCAAGAGAGTCTTTCTCCCTTATTTTTAAAAATTTTTATTTTGTATTGGAGTATAGTTGTTTTACAACATTATGTTAGTTTCAGGTGTACAGCAAAGTGATTCAGTTATACATATACATGTATGTATTCTTTTTCCAATTCTTTTCCCATTTAGGTTATTACAGAATATTGGCAGAGTTCCCTGTGCTATACAGTAGATCTATCTTTTTAATTTTATTTTTAACATCTTTATTGGAGTATAATTGCTTTACAATGTTGTGTTAATTTCTGCTGTATAACAAAGTGAATCAGCTATATGTATACATATCTCCCCATATCCCCTCCCTCTTGTGCCTCCCTCCCACCCTCCCTACCCCACCCCTCTAGGTGGTCACAAAGCACCGAGCTGATCTCCCTGTGCTATACAGTTGCTTCCCACTAGCTATCTATTTTACATTTGGTAGTGTATATATGTCAATGCTACTCTCACTTCATCCAAGCTTACCCTTCCCCCACCACTCCCTTATTTTAGATGAAAAGGAAAATATGACTTTGGTCCCCATTCAGAATTTATTCTACTTTTTATAAGAACAATATGAATAACCTAAGTTTTGGGCATTCTTTCTTTTCTTTTGGGGCCAAAAGAAGAAAATAATGGCTTCCCATTTGGGAATAATCTAAATTTAGAAGCCCCAAATATTATCTTGATTTGTGTCTCTGTTATATTTACTTTACTGACAACTGAATTATTAATATAATATTTTTAAAGATTAACAAAAAATAGATGAAGAAAAGAATAAAAAGCTGTTACTTTGGACTGTTCAGTAACCTTAATAATAATAATAATAAATGTGTCTATGGAAGAGTGGATGTTTTTAACACTAGGAAATATTCACATATTTTACTGGAAGATAGTTGAATGTTTTCCCACTTCAGTATGCATAATGAATGCATTGTTTATAAAATAGAGTTTGAAGTGTGAGTAATAAATCATTATTAAATGCCTGAGTATGAAGAGGCAAAAAACAGTATGCTTCTAAAACATGAGGGAAGCTTACATATGTAATGGGAAAAGCAGAGTGCTGTGAGTTAGGATATCTGGATTAATGAGGCAATGTAACATTGTACAATTAGCAGTGATTTTGAAGGCACACACACACTATATACAAGGTAATTGAGGTTAGGAAAGTCAATTAAAAACTGAATCTCAGTTTTTAATCTGGAAAATGGTAATACTATTATCAAACCCACAGTGTAGATGCCACTTTAACAACGAGTGTTTATTTTTATTGGTTATTTCCTCAGTTCAACAACTTGATCAGTAGATTATAGAGGTTTTAGTGTATAGATACATTAAATAGAGCTACAGAAATAAATTTAAGGAAGTCCTTTTGGCTTGAAAGTGATCAGAAGTAAATAAAACAGTCAGGGATGAAATACCAAGCAGAGATTGAGGCAAACTAGACAAAGTAAGTTTAAGTTAGGGAACTGAGATAAGGAAAATAATAGAGCAGGAGTCTGAGATAGACTGGAATGCAGGACAAATGGATGTTAGGTAAAATTTGTACTAAGGAAGAAAATAAATGATGGAATGAATGTGTGAATGATAGAAAGCAAACTGCATCCAAGGAAACAGACTAAATAGTGAAAAATAATTCTACTAATCCTACTGCTTGTTGAATTTGTTTTTTTTTTTTTTTTGCTTGCTTGTTTGATGGGGCAAATTGGTATGTTCATGTGCCACTCCCCCTGGAGTTACTGTCTGTGCTTCCACCTCTGGTTAGGTATTTTGTTAGTCCATCTGTAGACTCTTCCCTTGTTTCATTTGTTTATTCACTTTTTCTCTAAATATTTGTTTAAGTATTTTGTGTTGGGCATTGTAACCTTAAAAGAGATAATCGCTGCCCTTATAAGGGGTGTCAGGCAATAAACATAATCAATATATAAAAGCTTTTATGCATGTTGGAAGATAATTTGATTTGTTCTTTGGAGAAGAAAAACCAAGGTTGTATCAAGGGGACTTCAACTGTAAATAGGTTGGTCAAGGATGGCCTCCTAAGGAGGTAAGCTAATTTTCAAAGTACATGAAGTATAGTCATGCATATATATAGATGAGGCTTCCAGAAAAAGAGATTAAGAAAATAGGTAGAGGACCCCAGGACCTATCTCTAAAACTAAAAACCATAAAACTACTAGAAGAAAACATAGACAGTAAACTCTTTAACATCAGTCTTAGAAACATCTTTTTTTAATATGTTTCCTCAAACAAGGGAAACAGAAGCAAAAATGAAACAAATGGACTACATCAAACTAAAAAGTTTTTACACAACAAAAGAAACCATCAACAAAACAAAAAGCAGCCTATTGAAGGGAGAATATATTTGCAAATGATATATCCAATAAAGGGTTTATATTCAAAACATATAAAAAACTTATAAAAATCAACATAAAAAAAAACAACCCCATTAAA
This sequence comes from Stenella coeruleoalba, assembly GCF_951394435.1. Lineage (NCBI taxonomy): Eukaryota > Metazoa > Chordata > Mammalia > Artiodactyla > Delphinidae > Stenella > Stenella coeruleoalba. The sequence goes on from NC_137150.1 coordinate 93,071,627, forward strand.
AAATGGGCAGAGGATCTGAATAGACATTTTTCCAAAGAAGACATACAGATGGCCAACAGACATAAGAAAAGTTGCTCGGCATTACTAATCATCAGGAAAATGCAAGTCAAAACCACAGTGAGATACCTCCTCACACCAGTTAAAATGACTATCATGAAAAAGGCAACAAATAACAAGCATTGTCAAGGATGTGGAGAGAGGGGAGCACTTGTGCACTCTTGATGGGATTGTAAATTGATGCAGCCACTAAGGAAAACAGTATTGAGGTTCTTCAAAAAGTTAAAATTAGGACTGCCATATGATCCAGCAATTTCACTTCTCATATTTATCTGAAGAAAACAAAACGCTAATTTAAAAAAACACATGCACGGGCTTCCCTGGTGGCGCAGTGGTTGAGAGTCCGCCTGCCGATGCAGGGGACACGGGTTCATGCCACGGTCCCGGAAGATCCCACATGCAGTGGAGTGGCTGGGCCTGTGAGCCATGGCTGCTGAGCCTGCACGTCCGGAGCCTGTGCTCCACCACGGGAGAGGCCACAACGATAAGGGGCCCGTGTACCGCAAACAAAACAAAAAAAAGAAAGAAAAAAAACCACACATGCACTTTAACATTCACTGCAACATTATTTACAATAGCCAAGATATGGAAGCAATCTACGTTCATTGATAGACAAATGGATAATGAAGAGGTGGTATACATGCAAAATGGAATATTACTCAGATGTAAAAAAAATCTTGCCATTTATGACAACATGGACGGATCTAGAGGATATTATGCTAAGTGAAATAAGTCAGACAGACAGACAAATACTGCATGGTCTCTCATATTTGGAATCTAAGAAACAAAACAAACAAACAAATAAAACAAAACAAAAATAGACTCATTGATACAGGGAAAAAATGTGTGGTTGCCAGAAGGAGCACAGCAGGAGGGTAGACAAAATAGGTGTAGAGCATTAAGAGGTACAAATCTGTAGTTATAAAATAAATAAACTATGAAGATGTAATGTATAGCATAAGGAATATGGTCAATAATATTGTAATAACTTTGTATGGGGACAGATGGTTACTACAGTTATTGTGATGATCATTTTAAAATGCATGAAAATGTCAAATCATTACACAGTACCCCTGAAACTAACATAACATAGTATGCCAAGTATATTCATTTTTTTAAAAAAAAATTAATTAGATGAGATAAAGTCAGAAAAATACCAGGAGAGTAAATTGTGTAGAACCTTACAAGCCATCCTAAGGACTTCGCCATTCATTCTGAATGAAATAGAATGTTGGAGGATTCTGAGCAGAGAGAGCATATTATGATAAACGTTTTAAAAGATTACTTTGGTTATTACGTTAAGAATAGATGCCAGATGGGGGAAAGGACAGAAACAGAGAAAGAATTTTAGAGACTATTGCAAGAATCCAGAGAAGAGATAACGTGGTTTGGCCCCAAGTGATAGCAGTGAGGTACTGACAAGGGATCAGAATATGAAACCCACATGATTTCTTGACAGATTGGACATAATATGTGAGAGAATAAGTAGAATCAATGATGATTCTTAGAGGTTTTTTTGTTTGTTTGTTTGTTGTTTTTCTGTTTTGTTTTGTTTTGCTTTGCTTTGTTTTTTTGGCCTAAGCAGCAGGTAGAACAGGTTTGAGAATTAAGATCAAGAATTCAGTTTTGGAGATATTAAATCCGAGATTAAATTTGAGATGTATATTAAATTCCCAATGGTGATATTGAGTTGGCAGTTGAATATACAAGTCTGGGGTTCAGAGTAGTGATCTGGGATAAAGATATGACTCTGGGCATTATAAGCTTTAATACTGTCAAAGGAGTGTATGTAAATAGAGAAGAGATCCAAGGACTGAGCCGTGGGGCACTTCAGTGTTAAGAGGTTGGGAGGAAAGTAAAAATCACTAGAAACAAGACAGGAAGGGATATTAGTGAGGTTAAGGTAAGAGGAAAACCAAACATTTGTGATTTCCTGGAATCCAAGTGAAAAATGAGTTTCCAGCAGTAGATAGTGATCAATTCTCCCAAATATTGCAGATGGGGTTTATAATATGAGAACTGAAAATTGGCCAGTAGATTTAGAAAACTGATGTGATCACCACAATAGCAGCTTCAGTGGAGTTTTGTAGGCAAAAGTTGAATTGCAGTAAGGTTGCACTTTCTAAAGTTGGGCTGCCTTCTTATCTTTAGGGATTTGGATAAATTTTAAGTAAGGTAAGGGAGAGGTTACAGTGAGAAATATTTGTTTATTTCCTTTCAAAGCCAATAGTTATAAAGGGATGACATTTGGCTGTCATTTAGGATCTCTGAATGCAGTTTTCAAATAGCTGTCTATCACTACCACAGATTTTTGAGTGAAATATGCAAATATGATACTTTAGGAAAAATACGATCTGTTTTTTATTATAAGGGTTTTGTTTCATTTTTGTTTGGTTGGGTTTTTTTGTTTTGTTTTGTTTTGTTTTTTTGCGGTACGCGGGGCTCTCACTGTTGTGACCTCTCCCATTGCGGAGCACAGGGTCCGGACGCTCATGGGCCCAGCCACTCCACAGCATGAGGGATCTTCCCAGACCGGGGCACGAACCCGTGTCCCCTGCATCCGCAGGCAGACTCTCAACCACTGCACCACCAGGGAAGCCCTGGTTGGTTGTTTTTTGACTCTACCTCCAATAGAATCTCTTGGTGATCTAGGGAGAAAACTTGGAGGTATAAGCAAAATACTTGCCTTTGCTAAATAAAATATTTTCCTAATGTAAGGGAAGCAGCCTCTTTGCTATTCTGTAATTGGTTTAATGTAAGTGGTGACAGTAGGTAATATTAAGAAAAGCATTCAAAGGAAAACTCATGCAAATTGAGTTTCTTCTTAAGGCAACAGAAATCCATGTAAATTTATTTATCATGTTGCTCACTCTGATTCTTATCAAGTTTTATTAGGTTTGTAAGGGAAGTGAGATGGAGGAGGATGTTTCCTTTGGAATAATGAGAACCAAAACCCCATGTAATTGCATCAAACAACTAAGGAGCTAGAACTTCTGAAATGTTAACTGTAATGTCTAGAATTTCAATTTTAAAAAGAATTTCAAAATCCCATGAAAAAATATCAGAGCATATCACCATGGAAGCATGAGATTTTAACTGACACTTAAGCTTCAATTTCTAGCAATATAATTCAATAAATGTCCTTGATTTTGACTATCCATATCACTCTTACTAATTCTTGGGGCTGGTTATGGGGATTCAGGATGAGGGGTCGTCTAGAGGTGACTAACTTCCTCCAGTGTTCAACAAATGTATATGAATTAAGAAAAACAAATTAATAGTGTTTGCTTAGAGTTCAGACTTAACCCCATTCTTTTCTCATTTACGCTTCTCTCACTTTCCATCATTTCAAGTCCTCCCTCAACCCCTGCCTAGTCCAGAGTGGTTTTCTCTCAGGGTTCACTCAATCTCAGCTTGCTTCATTTCTCAGCACTTTTTTCTTCCTGAAATCCCAGCAGACTTATAGCCATTCCCTTCTGTTCTCCCACTTCCCCACATTCTAAGGTCCCATATAGCTTCTTTATAATTCTCTAATAGGCACAAATACACTTAGAATTCTTGTTCCTCTCCTTAAAGGACCAATCAAGGAGTAGATGTCTAGTTTTTGTTTGGGGGTTTTTTCCTTGTACTAATAGGTTGACATACTAAGTTAGCCATAAAAATAACTATAGTTGTAGTAGGCTTTATGTTAAACATTTTTTACTAAAACCTGGCACAAGCAATCTTTCGGTAAATTGAATAATATTTTCTATTAATACGTATTGTCAAATTTTGACCTGATCAGGATGACTGTGTTATTTTGGCAATAATTTGTTAGTAAAATATTAACAGTGGCATTCAATTCACTGAATCATGAAACCTTAGTGATGTAAGGGACTTTATGTGTCATCAAACTCAATGCCCCTCATTTCACCATTGTGGAAAAATAAGGTTAGAGGTGTAAATGACTTGTGGAAGTTTCCTTAACCAGATCTGACATCTTTTAATAGTTGGTTCAGTATACTTTCTGGTGGCTCAGGTATTCAGGTTCTTGCCCAGGTTTGTAGAAATGGAAGTTCTTTACCTCACTGGAAGAATGCTTAACATTTTAAAACACTTAATTCATTTTATTAGAATCAGTTTTAATCATTTTTGTTCCAGGTCATATACCTTTCTTGGGCATCTATGCATTGTCAGTATAAGTAATGACCTTAGTTTAGAAAGGTAGTGTCGGGCAGTTGCAAGACCATCAGGATGTGCTATTTCTTTCAGGGTATAAGATGGAAGCTGAGTTGACCTAGCAAAACTTCTCTAGTCTCAGCAAATAAGGGGTTTCTTTTTCTCCTCTGCGCCTGCTTGAATTACAAACGACTCCTTGAAGCATCTGTTTTCACTAAGTTTGACAGCCAGGAAGGAAGGTTCACAATTTCAGCAGCTGTTATTTGTTTTTTTCCTTTACCGAGATGAGCAGCGAGATCACAGTGTCTAGAGATTTGTTTGATTACTCAGCAGGACAGTAGGAGCTAAAGCAGAAAGACCATAGAAAGCATGAGAAGGGAGGGGAAGGCATGACGTGAGCGAACATCAGAAAAGCACTGTTTGGTAAGTAGGATCCCAAAATAAAGTTTACTCCAATGACACGGGGACCAGAGGGAAGATTACTAATGCAAAATAGCTAAAATCAAGGGCTGATTCCAGGGCACATATTAACATTTATAGTATATAAACTGAGTCCCAGACATCTTCATTTCCAAAGCAGAGTTTTATGTTATTGGACAGTAGGTTGACAAACATTCTGTAACTCAGTGTCCTCTGTTTTAAACAACTATTAATAAATTCCAAGTGGGGGCGTGTATGTTTCCAAATGGCTTTAAAACAGAATATTTGCTGCCTGGCTTAACAAGGGATTGAGAGATAAGTTTGGGACCCAGGATGTGAAAAAGCAACCCAAAGGCAGAGAATAAAAGTGCAGAGCTGAGATGAGCAGAAGATTCAGGAAAGATGCAGAGAAAAGCAGGGTACCAAAGTCAGCACTGAGAAAATGTAAGCAAATGAGCCTGCTAGAAAAAAAATAGAAGCCCAAACCACTCAGCTTTCTCAGAGGAAAACATACGCATAACATTCAGTAAAGTGTGAGGAACTAATGACCTATTCCTCAGGAGTGGAGACCCTGAGCATGAAATCACAAAATTTGTTTCTGTGCATCAACCCAACTCATGAGACAGGGAAAAGCAGTATATCTCTGTGCAGATTAGAAATGAAATCTGAAGAGTACAAGACAGACAGGGAAAGAAGGTCCAAATCAAAGTGGAAACATTATGAGAAAAATTGTCTCTCCTGAAGACGTACCAGAGAATGTTGAGATATGTTTTGTAAGCAACAATACTATTAAAATTATAGTTAATATAAAGAACCCTATTTTCAAACAACCATAAACAAAACAATTGATGGTTGTTTGCCCATTGCAGAAGTAGAAAGTGTCGGAGGAGGGTTTGAAGGGAATGGAAAAGTAACTTTTTCTCATCAACTAACATTGTGAAGATATCAAAACAAAGCAGATACTGCATGACCCTTTTAAGGGGGAATTTAATTTTAGCTAAGTGGATTTTTTTCAGTTTTCTATTCAATCTTTAAAACGAAATATTTTCTTTAAAAAAAAAGAAATCTTTATCTTCAATGTGGGTCACAGTGACCTTAAATTATTTATTCTTTGTAGAACAAAAGAGTGCTCAATGCCATGAATGGAAACTGTAGAAATTTGCTAATGTTTTATAGGAGGTCTTGATAACAGAATTCTTAAAACTAAGAGCAGTTTTAAAACTGAGTTTTTGCTAACGAAAATAGTGCTGCACACATTTTGACAGGGAGAGAAACATGGCCCGGGTTTTATCAGACTTTCAATGTTTGCTTGACATAATTCAATTTATTGGCAAATTAGATCAATAAGTTTTGAGAAACTTTTCCTGTCCTCCTTTAATTTTGATTATTTTGATTAAATACAAATTATTAGTCAAAGACTATCTTGATTTTATAAAATAGAAGTGACTTCTTTAGGGAAAAAGTAACAAAACTGTAGTATTGACAAAATAAATGGGTGAATAAAAATTCTAATAGGGTTGATGTTGTGGAGACAGGTATGTTTCAATTCAGAGATACTTATTTCAAGGCAGAATAATACATGTTGGTTTAGTAATATTACATATGTCAAAATCCATGTAGTATTACTTGGTACCTAGGAGATACTTGAAGTCAAATTCTGGGAAAGTTATGTCCTACCAAGTGGCAGATAGGAAATATTTATTTTATAAATTTTTCAAAATGTCCAGCTGATGGAGCATCTTATAGGAGAAAGAAATTCAATGAGTTTATGATCACTTCAAAATAAATTTTTGGATATATTTATACATGAAGAATATACAAGAACAATTTGAATGGTTATATCTGATGATGAAATTATGGATGATTTTTTATTCTTTGTGTTATTCTTTATTTTTATTTCTTTCTATACGTTTCTTCCGCTTGTTTTGTATTAAAAGTATAACATTAAACATTTTCCAAACTGGTCACCTATTTGGTCCATCTAAACCTGAAAAACTAGAGTCACTATTGAATCACATTAACTCAAACTTCACTGGTTAAAACTTTTAGTATGGTTTTAGTCATATTATGTTAGTTTATGCTAAGATAAAAAATCATCTAAAAATATCAGTGGCTTTAAAACAGAAAACATTTATTTCCCAAGGGTAAGGCCTTATTCACTATTGTACCTAAAATGATGGCACACAGTAGAGTCTCAATAAAATTTTGTTGAATAAATAAAACACACACATGCACTCCCCCATTCTCTGCCCCCTCCCCCCAGATTACCCTCCTCACAATTGATTGGCTCAGCCTTCCAGGATGCTTAGATATTATCTCCATATAAACATACTACCCTATTCATTGTAAACTAGGAGAACCATGGAGAATTGTGTACGGGTTCCATAACTCTTCCTCCTAGACATAACACATATAGTTTCTGCTTGCATATCATTGCTCAAAATTAGTGGCAGGATATAACTCAAAGAGCATGTGCGTCTAAGGAGAAGAGGACAAGAATTCTTGTGAGGACTTTAGTCATTTTTACCAGAATTAACATTTGTAAGTTTAAAAATATATATACTCTAATGAGCATCAGTATTGAAGTTTAGTGGCTCAATGAGCAATTTAAAATTTAATGTAATTTGGCCAGTGGTGGGGATGGAGCAACATACAACCAGTCAGTAATTCCATAAAGAGTAAAAGTGATTCATTCATCAGAAGAAGGTCAATGTTATATTGAAGAATTATATATAGAAAGCAATTAGTCAGACATTCCTGGACAAATAAGAGGAATCATAAGAGGAATGGTTCCTTCAAAACTTTCTGAGATTAACTCAAATTCATATATAATGTGGACAATGACACTTCTAGTTTACCTCTAAATTTACACATATGTGTTCCTTTAAAAGATATCAGTTTTCCTGGGCCTGAAGGGGTCATGCCTACAGGTAAGGAAAAAACTGCATGATGCTACATTGAGTGTTCTTTCAGTTTATAATAGTAGTTCCCTGTAGTAGAATTTACAGAAGATTGTTGTAAAAGAGGTATATATCAGGTATCCTGACAGAACTCACTAAGTCTTTGCCTCTGGTGGGAAAGCTGCTAAATTTATATAAGCCTTAATTTGCCAGTGAATATATGACCAGATTTTTCCCAAAATCACAGTGGAAATTTGAGATTTGTGGAATATTGGAAAATATTATAAACTTGAAGAAGAGTTACATTTCCCCTACATTTCAACTTGTTTTAATGTGAACCTGCTGTGATTTCTACTTCCTACCATATTGTTATACATTTAATAACATGCCTAGATGTAATATATTTTGTAATCACATAATCATTTTATGTCTTAAAGAAATGTAAAATAAAACAGCAGGATACCCTAATATAAGAGCAAGAATTCATGTTTGTAAAGAATAGATAGTTCTAGAAACGTTCTCTATCTGAAAGAGCTTAAATACTCCCAGCCACTCAGAAACATATACACAACCCCACACTACCACCATTCCATACATGCATCACAAAATTCTATAAATCTTCACCAAGAAAAGGACTCTAGGTATTCTAAGTGGCAAATAATTAGTCAATACTAAAATATTTTTATTTTATACTATATAGTAGTCAATATAGAATTCTTATTATATGTATGCCTCCCTGATCAATTTAAATTGTAAGGAACATTTTTTACTTGTTTCATATTTCATTTTTGGGTGATCACTGTATTTATCATAAACCTTTTTTTTTAAACATCTTTATTTACAATGTTGTGTTAGTTTCTGCTGTATAACAAAGTGATTCAGCTATACGTATATATGTATCCCCATATCTCCTCCCTCTTGATTCTCCCACCCTCCCTATGCCACCCCTCTAGGTGGACACAGAGCACCGAGCTGATCTTCCTGTGCTATGCGGCTGCTTCCCACTAGCTATCTATCTTATATTTGGTAGCATATGTCAGTGCTACTCACTCACTTCATCCCAGCTTACCCTTCCCCCTCGCCATGTTCTCAAGTCCATTCTCTACATCTGCGTCTTTATTCCTGTCCTGCCCCTAGGTTCTTCAGAACCATTTTTTTTTCTTTAGATTCCATATATATGTGTTAGAATATGGAATTTGTTTTTCTCTTTCTGATTTACTTCACTCTGTATGACAGACTCTAGGTCCATCCACCTCACTACAAATAACTCAATTTTGTTTCTTTTTATGGCTGAGTAATATTCCATTGCATATATGTGCCACATTTTCTTTATCCACACACCTGTCGAGGGACACTTAGGTTGCTTCCATGTCCTGGCTACTGTAATAGTGCTGAAATGAACACTGTGGTACATGACTCTTTTTAAATTATGGTTTTCTCAGAGTATATGCCCAGTAGTGGGATTGTTGGGTGGTATGGTAGTTCTATTTTTAGCTTTTTAAAGAACATCCATACTGTTCTCCATAGTGTCTGTATCAATTTATATTCCTACAAACAGTGCAAGAGGGTTCCATTTTCTCCACACCTTCTCCAGCATTTATTGTTTGTACATTTTTTGATGATGGCCATTCTTACTCATACTAGGTGATACCTCATTGTAGTTTTGATTTGCATTTCTCTAATGATTAGTGATGTTGAGCGTCGTTTCATGTGTTTGTTGGCAATCTGTGTATCTTCTTTGGAGAAATGTCTATTTAGGTCTTCTGCCCATTTTTGGATTGGGTTGTTTGTTTTTTTGATATTGAGCTGCATGAGCTGCTTGTGAATTTTGGAGATTAATCCTTTGTCAGTTGTTTCATTTGGAAATATTTTCTCCCATTCTGAGAGTTGTCTTTTCATCTTGTTTATGGTTTCCTTTGCTGTGCAAAAGTTTTAAGTTATGTTAGGTCCCATTTGTTTATTTTTGTTTTTATTTCCATTTCTCTAGGAGATGGGTCAAAAAGGATCTTGCTGTAATTTATGTCATAGAGTGTTCTGTCTATGTTTTCCTCTAAGAGTTTTATAGTGTCTGGCCTTACATTTAGGTCTTTAATCCATTTTGAGTTTATTTTTGTGTATGGTTTTAGGAAGTATTCTAGTTTCATTCTTTTACTTGTAGCTGTCTAGTTTTCCCAGCACCACTTATTGAAGAGGCAGTCTTTTCTCCACTGTATACTCTTGTCTACTTTATCAAAGATAAGGTAGATTTTCATAATCTACCATAATCTCTTCAAGTATTTTCTCAGTCCCTTTCTTTTTTTCTTCTTCTTCTGGGACCCCTGTAATTCGAATACTGGTGAGTTTAATATTGTCCCAGAGGTCTCTGAGAGTGTCCTCAATTCTTTTCATTCTTTTTTCTTTATTCTGCTCTGTTGTAGTTATTTCCACTATTTTATTTTCCAAGTCACTTATCCGTTTTTCTCCCTCAGTTATTCTGCTATTGATTCCTTTTAGAGAATTTTTAATTTCATTTATTGTGTTGTTCACCATTGTTTGTTTGCTCTTTAGTTCTTCTAGGTTCTTGTTAAAGGTTTCTTGTGTTTTCTCCATTCTATTTCCAGGATTTTGGATCATCTTTACTATCATTGCTCTGAATTCTTTTTCAAGTAGACTGCCTATTTCCTCTTCATTTGTTTGGTCTGGTGGGTTTCTACCTTGCTTCTTCATCTGCTGTGTGTTTCTCTGTATTCTCGTTTTGCTTAACTTACTGTGTTTGGGGTCTCCTTTTCGTAGGTTGCAGGTTTGTAGTTCCCATTGTTTATGGTGTCCGCCCTCACTGGGTAAGGTTGGTTCAGTGGGTTGTGTAGGCTTCCTGGTGGAGGGGACTGGTGCCTGTGTTCTGGTGGATGAGGCTGGATCTTGTCTTTCCAGTGGGCAGGACCGTGTCTGGTGGTGTGTTTTGGGGTGTCTGTGGCCTTATTATAATTTGAAACAGCCTCTCTGCTAATGGGTGGGGCTGTGTTTCTGTCTTGCTAGTTGTTTGGCATGGAGTTTCCAGCACTATAGCTTGCTGGTCATTGAGTGGAGCTGGGTCTTTGTGTTGAGATGGAGATCTCTGGGAGAACTCTCTCCAATTGATGTTATGTGGGGGGGTCTCTGATGGTCCAGTGTTGTGAACTCGGCTCTCCCACCTCAGAGGCTCAGGCCTGACAACCAGCCAAACAGCAAGACCCTGTCAGCCGCATGGCACTGAAGAATAGAGAGAAAGAAAAAAAATAATAAAATAAAATAATTGCAATAAAAAACTTAAAAAAATATTAAAATAAAAATATTTAAAAAGTAATAAAAAGAGGACGGGAGCAACCAAACCAATAAACAAATCCATCAATGATAACAAGTGCTAAAATCTATACTAAGATAAACATAAAAATCAGAAACTAGTCGGTCACATACAGCAACCCAAAGTCTATAGTTGCTGCCAAAGTCCACTGCCTCAAATTGGGATGATTCATTATCTCTTCAGGTATTCCACAGATGCAGGGTACATCAAGTTGATTTTGGAGATTTAATGTTCCTCCTGAGGCTGCATGGAGAAATTTCCCTTTCTCTTCTTTGTTTGCACAGCTCCTGGGGTTCATCTTTGGATCTGGCCATGCCTCTGCCTCTAAGTTGTCCTCTGGTGCCTGTTCTTTGCACAGACAGGAGTGGGTTAAAGCAGTGGCTGATTAAGGAGCTCTGGCTCACTCAGGCTAGGCAGAGAGATGGGTATGGAATGCGGGGAGAGCCTGCGGCAGCAGAGACCAACATGACGTTGCAACAGCCTGAGGCATGCTGTGTGTTCTCCTGGGGAAGTTTTCCCTGGATCACGGGACTCTGGCACAGGCTCCCGGGAGGGGAGGTGTGGATAGTGACCTGTGCTTGCACATAGGATTCTTGGTGGCTACAGCAGTAGCCTTAGAATTTCATGCCCGTCTCTGGTGTCCACGCTGATAGCCGCAGCTCGTGCCTCTCTCTGAAGCTCGTTTAGGCAGTATTCTGAATCTCCTCTCCTCGCGCACCCCAAAACAATTGTCTCTTGACCCTTAGGCAGGTCCAGACTTTTTCCCGAATCCCTCCCAGTTAGCTGTGGCGCATTAACCCCCTTCAGGCTGTGTTCATGCAACCAACCCCAGTCCTCTCCCTAGGATCTGAACTCCAAAACCCGAGCTCCAGTTCCCAGCCCCCACCCGCCCCACTGGGTGAGCAGACAAGCCTCTCAGGCTCTTGTGTGCTGGTTGGCACTGATCCTGTGTGTGGGAATCTCTCCACCTTGCCCTCTGCACCCTGGTTTCTGCGCTCTCCTCCGTAGTTCCAAAGCTTCCCCCCGCCCTCCCCTCATTTCCACCAGTGAATGGGCTTCCTAGTGTGTGGAAACTTTTCCTCCTTCACAAATCCCTTCCAGAGGTGCAGGTCCTGTCCCTATTCTTTTGTCTCTGTTTTTTCTTTTGCCCTATGCGGGTACGTGGAGAGTTTCTTGGCTTTTGGGAAGTCTGAGGTCTTCTGCCAGTGTTCAGTAGGTGTTCTGTAGGAGTTGTTCTACATGTAGACATATTTCTGATGTATTTGTGGGGAGGAAGGTGATCTCCATGTCTTACTCCTCCGCCATCTTGAAGGTCCAGTCTATCATAAATCTTAAGGCCATTGAATATTGGTGCCAGAAGAATGTATTGTATATGTGTTGAAAAACAGAAGCTAATCTGAAGATAATATCAACACAATTGAATGGATCTCTTTAAAAGAAAGACAAGCAAAATCAATACTTAAAATATGTATTCTATCTGAATAGTGTAATGGCCTATATAATATATTCTTACTTTTAATTGATTGTTAACTGGTGATTTAGGGCTTGTAATATATATTTTCATCTTTTACTTAAAGTTTGGGACTTTAAAATATTCAACTGGGAATAACGACGTTTTATATATTTACTTCTTAAAGAAAATTTAGAGTTAGTAATTAAGTATTTAGAAGATGGATAACGTTCAGCTTAGAACATATAACCTAATGTGTTTCTTTTTCTTTACTGCTAAGTCTATTTTGTTGTCTATTAAAATAGCTACACAAGCATACTTAAATTTGGTGTTTTTATGATATATATTTTGCTACCTTTTACTATTTACCTATCTTATGTTTAAAGACATATAGTTATTATGCTCTTGGAAACAGCATATAGTTAACTTTTGTTTTGTATCAGTCTGCATTTTAAGTAATAGTTTAGACCATTTACATTTAATGTGACCATTGATATACTGGATTATTTCCACTTGTCCAATCTATTCTTTATTCATCTGTTTATCCTCTTTTTGAAATTTGAAATTGAGGAATTATTTTATCATTTCTATTACCTTTTTATTTATTCAACTTTCTGATTGTTTATCTAGATATTACAGAATACATTTTATTTTATGATAGTCTGGCTTCAAAACTTGTCCAAATCTTATGAAGAATGACAGAGTGTTAAAAACATATCTATTTACCCCTGATTGTTTTCATATATTATGCTTCTATATGTTAAATAAACCTATAGCATGCTATTTTTTTATTACTTTAAACAGTCAATAAACTTTAAAAGAGCTTAAATAAAATAATATCCAATAAATATCTTACAATATAAACATGTATGAAATATATGAATTTATAATAGGCAGAATAATAATCCCAAAGGATATCATATGCTAGTCCCCTGGGCATGTGAATGCATTAGATTACCTGCAAAGGGGAATTAATGTAGCTAACCACCACTTGATTTAAAATAGAGAGGTTATCCTATATTACCTAGATGGGCCTAAGGTAATCACTAGGTCCTTTACTGAGGAAGAGGGAGGCAGAAGAGGAGGTAAGAGCAATGTTATCTGTAAAAGATTTAACCTACTGTTGTTGCTGGCTCTGCAGGTGGAGAAAGAGGGCTATTAGCCATAGAATGCAGGCAGCCTCTAAAGCTGGAAAAAACAAGGAAACGAATTCTCCCTTAGATCCTTCAGAACACCAACACCTTGGTTTTAGCCTAATAAGACCAGTGTTGCACTTATGATCTACAGAAATGTAAAATAATAAATTTATGTTGTTTTAGGCCACTAAGTTTGTGGATATTTGTTACGGTGGCAATAGAAAACTAATACACAAATATATAATACATTTTTAAAGGTTTTTCATACAGATCTGCATTTGTATCTGGGATCATTTTGCTTCAGTCTAAATAACTTCTTTAGGTATTACTTTTAAGCCTAGTCTACTGGAGATGAATTCTCAATGATTTTGTCCAGCTGTAGCTATCCTTAACCTTATTTTTTGAAGAATATTTTTGCAGTATAAAATTACACATAGAATCTTCTTTTTTTCTTTTTCATTCAACACTACAAAGATGTTCCATTTTTTTTTCTAACCTTCATTGTTTATGAAGAGAAGTCAGCCATTATTCTTAGTACTACATATTCATAGGTCATAAATTCACCACTCTCACCCTGCCCCACCTCATCCTACCGTAAGATTTTAGATTTGTTTCTTTAGGCTTGGTTTTATCAGCACTTCAACTATGCAATGCATAAATGTGGTTTTCTTTTTATTTAAACTGCTTGGGGTTCATTAAAGTTCTTAGAAGTATGGATTGATGTCCTCCATCAATTTTAGAAAATTATCGTCCTTTATCTCTTCAGGTTTTTCCTCTCCCTCATTCTTTCCTTACCCCTTTTATGACTAAAATTGCACATGTGTTCAATGGTTTGATATTGTCCCACAGATCTTGGATACCCTACTGTATTTTTTTCATGTCTTTTTTCCCTTCATTTTTTTCAGTTTGGATCATTCCTATTGGGCTGTCCTCAGTTCACAGATCATTTCCTCCTCTATATCTAGTCTATTAATCCATCAAATGAATTTTTAATTTCTTACATTGCATTTTTTATTTATAGCATAATAATTTGGGTCATTTTAATAGATTTCTTCTTGCTGGTGAAAATTCCCAGCTATTCACAGATGTCCATTTTCCCCCTACATATCATCACAGTTATTTCTTTTTTGTATAGAAGTATAGTTGCTGTACAATATTATATAAGTTTCAGATGTACAATATAGTGATTCACAATTTTTAAAGGTTACATTCCATTTATAGTTATTAAAAATATTGGCTATATTCCCCATGTTGTACAATATATCATTATAGCTTATTTTATACTTAAGAGTTTTTACCACTTATTCCTCTGCCCCTCTATTGTCTCTTCTCCTTCCCTCTCCCCACTGGTGAACACTAGTTTGTTCTCTATATCTGCTTCCTTTTTGTTTTATTCACTAGTTTGTTATATTTTTTTAGATTCCACTTACAAGTGATATCATATAGTGTTTGTCTTTCTCTGTCTGATTTATTACACTTAACATAAAATCTTTTAAGTCCATCATCATAGTTATTTTCTAAGTCCTTTTCTGGCTATTTGTACATCTGGCCCATCTCCTAGTTTGTTTGTTTTGGATGGTTTTCTTTCTCAAGTCACATTTTTTTCTTCTTCATGTGTCCTGTGATATTTGATTGTATTATAAATATTAGGTGTAAAAGGGCAAAGAGATCAAAGTAAATCATATTTTCACCTAGGGTGCACCTTTCTCTCAAGTCTCTAGAGTGAGCAAAAGAATCTTATTCTGTAATTAGCTGGGTCTAAGCCTTGTTATTTATTTATTCACCACTGCATTCAAGGAATTTTAGCATGGGATCAAGATCTCCCTTCAGCAGGACTTGGGATTTGAGTCTGGGAAGACACAAAAAAATCTTTGTGCTTTATAGCCCAGCAACATGCATTCAGGATTTTGGGGGTCTTCGCTCTGCCTTACAGTCTGGCTACCGTTTGGGGGCTGGGGGCTGGTGAGGAGTGCTCTCTGGACCTGCCATGATAGTATGTCTCTCAGAAGATCTCTTCACCTCTGCTGCACTTTCCTCAGACTCAGAGTGGAGATGGGCTGTAGCAAATGTTTAAGAGAAATTTTTCTTAGTTCTCTTGCTCTGCATGCAGATCTCTTCAAGTTCTGTACACGTATACTTCAAGGGGCCCTCTCTAAGCAATCCTTCCCCTAGTACTCGGTGATAGCCTAGAAAGCTTCAGATAGTTAAAATTAGATTTTTGACCTACACTTAGTCCTTAGCCACCCCTGCAAGTCTGCCTCAGTTAAGCAGCATCTCTCTCAGCTCTCCTGCTCTGCTCTCATTCTTCTGCCAGAATACTTAGTAATAAGCCCATGGCAAAGAGTTGGAAAGGTGGACATAGATTATCTTTGTTGATGAGGTTTCTTGGAATTTTGAAACGTCATGTGGCCTTTTAAAAATTCTCGTTTCTTTTTACCCTCATCTACAACAATGTTTTCTTCCTCTCACTGCTTCACCAAGGATGAAAATGTTCAGGTCTTTTCTAGTAGGGTAATTATAACTTTTTGAATTTTAGTTCATTCAGGTTTCTTTTTCCTCAATTCCCTGATGGATTTTAATAAAATTATAAATTTCTATTTTATCTGACTTTTGGTCATTATTAGATTGGAATTAACACTCTTAGCAATTTTCTATACCCTTAACTGAAAGTGAATTCTAATCTGCTTCTTAAAAAGTGTGTTTACTTTATCATTATTTTATCTTTTTGTTGTACTAATTTATTGGATTGTGAATTTAATCTCACAGTGAGATGATTGCATATTTCTGCTATCCTACTACTTTTTTTTATTTTAAAAATTGTCAAAAAAGTTGTATGACATATGTCTAGAAATGGACACAGGTTTACACTGAATATTTTAATCAGTATTGAACACATAAAGCATTCTCTGTCATTTAGTTTCAACAGATGATATTGGCAAAAAACAATAAATGGAGGAACTAAGTTATTAAATTTAGAAGATTATTTAAATAGTCTTACTCTAATTTTCTATCTAAATTTCTCCTACTTTGGTAGAAACTCCACCAATACTTACCTTAATTAATTATTGATTTATAATGATTTCTTCTCACCTGGTCCTCAAACATCTATTACTATAACACAATTCTAATTTAGAAAATGCCATGTAGTTTTTTCTTTTCCACAGCATTTATTATCTTGTTCTAAGTCAAAATTACTATTTGATCTGACACAGTTGAACCCTTGTAGCTTGCAATCCTTAACTTAATGTTTTCTAAAACAGACTTGCTGTCTTAATCCCTCAGGAGATTTTTCTGTTTCTTTTGCTTTCTGGTGAGTGATCCAAACAATCAATTCTTTCCTTATTTCACAATATTTTTTATTTATTTGATATCATCTATTTTTGTCCTGGCATATCTCCATATACTGTCATCTCACTAGCTAACAATATGTCAAGAGCAGCAACAAATTTCCAGTTTGTTGAAGTTACCACTCTGTGAGAGGAGTTCCAAAGAGTATCTGAGTTTATTTCATAGTAATTCAAGGTGGAGGGAGGGATGTCCCTAGATCCCTCAGTGGCCTAGAAGTAAAACTTATTTATTTACTTATTAATTTTTACAAATTGATGGTATTGAAACAGAATCCAATTATAATTCATATTTCAAAACTGTTTCACTTTTATTCCAGTATATATAACTTCTTATGTTAAAAGAATAGCCTGAAAATTGGTGTCAAAGAAATATTTGCCTTTGAATTCTACAAGAATTCTACTCTTAAGAAAAGTGAGTATTAACCTGGAGGGAATCTCTCTCTCTCTGTCTTTGCCTCTCTGTCTCTTTGTCTGTCTTTCTCTTCCAAGCTACAAACAGTCCACCAAAACTTCCTTCAGGATATTGACTACTACTCTTATTTCAAAGTCACAAATCTTGAAACTTTTATCTAAATTTAAAATTAGATTTTTTGTGATAGCACTCTAATTGTACCCACCTTTCTTTCCAGTGTCTTGGGAGCCATGTTGTTTTGGGGAGATAAACTTAACCATCAACCTTCTCAAAATCATAACGACTGGCTCATAAACTACTTTACTGAATAAATAGCCCTGAAATCCTCACAAACATAAACAACTATATCTGCACACTTTACATTCTATTCCAAATATTTCAAATCTCCAAGCTTATAAACCTTGAGGTTTTTGTTCCAAAGGGATCATAAAATTGTAGAGGGAGAGAAAAGGTATAGCTAATTTCAACAGAAAGATAGTTGATATCACTCTTCTCATGACATTACTTTAGAGAGAGAGAAGAGGGCTGGCCATTGCATATTGAATGATTTGAAAATGCAGAACTAAGAGATGAACAGAAAGCAAAGCCTGCCTCAAAAGTCTCTGAGGTAGCTTATAGAAACAGAACATAATGATGTCTATGCTGACTTAGTTGTACCCCAGAGCAAGAAGGGATTATTAAAATTTGAGTTTTGAGTTTGAGTTTTCTCAGGCATGTGCATATGTAGTATATTTTAACAATAAAGAGAGACTTAGCCTTAGTGTACTTGGTTAACCCCTTCCATACTAGTACTAACTTGCTTTCTTTAGGTACAGTTTGTTTCGAATAGAAATCTTGTATTTGGTAAATACAAGTGGATGATATCCTTCGGTGTTTAAAATGCTATATGTGGCTGGGTAATATTTTAAAATATGAACTTGCATGCTTTTAGTCTCTCTATATTTTGACATTTTTCCCCCCTCAGGAAAGATATATGACAGGTTCTCAAGAATATATGAAGCAGGGCCAAAAGCACTGGTCAAAACCCTGAAATTCTTACTACTCTCCTGTACATACAACACATGTCATCACCAAAATCTAAGCTTTTAGTAAAATTTCTATGGTTGATTGAGAAGGCAGAAGTGAGATAGGATGTGTGGAAGAAGTTAGCATGAACAAAAAGTATGTGAAAAGAAAGATTCCTTATAAAGCTAAAAAAGAAAGATTTATTGTGGCTATGCAAAATAAAAAGAGGTCTGTAACTCCTGGGACAATTTGAGATATCTTCAGTGCCATTTCCTAGGAAGAGGTTGAAACCTTTTGCACTCATGAAAATACAGCCGTGAAGGCCCTGACTACTCCTGATGCAGAGAAAAGGGATAACTTGTAATAACATATGTTAAGAGCTAGATCATCTCAACATTCAGAAAGCCCCAACCCCACCCTGGTCTATGCCTTTCCTCTGCCTTAGTACTGCTTAGGATTCTAAATCTCTGGTAGAACCCAAGGAAAGGGAACAAAACAAAATAAAACAAAATCAAGAATGACGAAGATTGCAGTCCTATGGATTGAGTGGACAGATCTTAAATTGGATTACTGAAAAAGAAATATCTGTTTCTTATATACCTGACTTTGTCGAATGAAATTCCAAAACTATGCATAACTGGGCACATGATATGTCAATGAGTTGCTAGAAGAATTAATTTCTGATCAAAGTGATTTCCTGTTCCAATGAAATATCTTCTTCTTACTGTTCTTTAGGCAACTAAGTGGTCATTACCTTCAGTATCGTGCCAACTTCCCTTTCAATAATCAAATCCCCTCAAAGTGAAAAAAAACTTTAAGAAATAAGCATTTTCAAACTGAGTCATGCCTCAGAGTGCCCTGTTGTCTATTTGCAACTATATATAACTGCATATGGTTCACATGAATGATAGACCAAATAAGTCTATTATTTGACCAGTCTAGGAGATAGCTATATATAGCACTTTAAATTTTGAATAGACTTTCCCTATATATTCATGAGTTTGTGAAGGTAAAAAAATTGGGGTATGGGGAGGAGTTCCAAATTCATAGAAGTGTCAGTCAAGGAGGACAATGCTAAAAAGGTGAAGCATCTCTTACATTTAATATAGTCTTTCCCCTAATCCATTTCCTGAAGCTACATTTTTATACTTGAGAAAGGAAAAATTGATTTTCATTGTCACGTGCAATCTGGTGGTTTTGATATTTAATACTTTCGTTATACAACTGTCAATACCATAATTCTCTCATTATACTTTAGAGGTATCTTTTCAAATTTTGTAAGTCAGAAGTTTATATATATATATATATATATATATATATATATATATATATATATATACACAAGCTTAAATAAATATATATATAAATTTCTATAAATAAAAAAACTTTCTACATATATACACAACTTTATATATATGTAAATAGCTTTACTTTGGTACAATTAGTATTATCTTTATGTATGAGGGTGTTTAAAGAACACAAATTTATATTTCTTTTTTTTTAATTTTTAAATTTTATTTAATTTATTTTTTTATACAGCAGGTTCTTATTAGTCATCAATTTTATACACGTCAGTGTATACATGTCAATCCCAATCGCCCAATTTATCACAACACCATCCCCCCCCCCCACCGCGGGTTTCCCCCCTTGGTGTCCATACGTTTGTTCTCTACATCTGTGCCTCAACTTCTACCCTGCAAACCGGTTCATCTGTACAGTTTTCTGGGTTCCACATACATGCGTTAATATATTATATTTGTTTTTCTCTTTCTGACTTACTCCACTCTGTATGACAGTCTCTAGGTCCATCCACGTCTCAACAAAGACCCAATTTCATTCCTTTTTATGGCTGAGTAATATTCCATTGTATATATGTACCACAAGTTCTTTATCAATTCATCTGTAGATGGGCATTTAGGTTGCTTCCATGACCTGGCTATTGTAAATAGTGCTGCAGTGAACATTGGGGTGCATGTGTCTTTTTGAGTTATGGTTTTCTCTGGGTATATGCCCACTAGTAGGATTGCTGGATCATATGGTAATTTTATTTTTAGTTTTTTAAGGAAACTCCATAGAGTTCTCCATAGTGGCTGTATCAATTTACGTTCTCACCAACAGTGCAACAGGGTTCCCTATTCTCAACACCATCTCCAGCATTTGCTGTTTGTAGATTTTCTGATGATGCCCATTCTAACTGGTGTGAGGTGATACCTCATTGTAGTTTTGATTTGCATTTCTCTAACAGTTAGTGATATTGAGCAGCTTTTCATGTGCTTCTTGGCCATCTGTATGTCTTCTTTGGAGAAATGTCTATTTAGGTTTTCTGCCCATTTTTGAATTGGGTTGTTTGTTTTTTTAATATTGAGCTGCATGAGCTGTTTATATATTTTGGAGATTAATCCTTTGTCCGTTGATGCATTTGCAAATATTTTCTCTCATTCTGAGGGTTGTCTTTTTTATGGTTTCCTTTGCTGTGCAAAAGCTTTTAAGTTCCATTAGGTCCCATTGGTTTATTTTTGTTTTTATTTCCATTACTCTAGAAGGGATCAAAAAAGATCTTGTGTGATTTATGTCAAAGAGTGTTCTTCCTATGTTTTCCTTTAAGAGTTTTACAGTGTCTGGCCTTACATTTAGGTCTTTAATCCATTTTGAGTTTATTTCTGTGTATGGTGTTAGGGAGTGTTCTAACTTCATTCTTTTACATGTAGCTGTCCAGTTTTCCCAGCACCACTTATTGAAGAGCCTGTCTTTTCTCCATTGTATATCCTTGTTGACCATAGGAGTGTGGGTTTATCTCTGGGCTTTCTATCTTTCTCCATTGATCTATGTTTCTGTTTTTGTGCCAGTACCATATTGTCTTGAGTACTGCAGCTTTGCAGTATAGTCTGAAGTCAGGGAGTCTGATTCCTCCAGCTCCATTTTTTTCCCTCAAGCCTGCTTTGGCTAATTGGGGTCTTTTGTGTCTCCATACAAATTTTAAGATTTTTTGTTCTAGTTCCGTAAAAAATGCCATTGGTAATTTGATAGGGATTGCATTGAATCTGTAGATTGCTTTGGGTAGTATAGTCATTTTCACAATATTGATTCTTCCAATCCAAGAACATGGTATATCTCTCCATCTGTTGGTATCATCTTTAATTTCTTTCATCAGTGTCATAGTTTTCTGAATACAGGCTTTTGTCTCCCTAGGTAGGTTTGTTCCTAGGTATTTTTTTCTTTTTGTTGCATTGGTAAATGGGAGTGTTTCCCTAATTTCTATTTTAGATTTTTCATCATTAATGTATAGGAATGCAAGAGATTTCTGTGCATTAATTTTGTATCCTGCAACTTTACCAAATTCATTGATTAGCTCTAGTAATTTTCTGGTGGCATCTTTAGGATTCTCTATGTATAGTATCATGTAATCTGCAAACAGTGACAGTTTTACTTTTTGTTTTCTACTTTGTATTCCTTTAATTTCTTTATCTTCTCTGATTGCTGTGACTAGGACTTCCAAAACTATGTGGAATAAAAGTGGTGAGAGTGGACACCCTTGTCTTGTTCCTGATCTTAGAGGAAATGCTTTCAGTTTTTCACCATTGAGAATGATGTTTGCTGTGGATTTGTCGTATATGACCTTTATTATGTTGATGTAGATTCCCTCTATGCCCACTTTCTGGAGAGTTTTTATCATAAATCAGTTTTGAATTTTGTCAAAAGCTTTTTCTGCATCTATTGAGATGATCGTATGGTTTTTATTCTTCAATATGTTTATATGGTGTATCACATTGATTGATTTGTGTATCTTGAAGAATCCTTGCATCCCTGGGATAAATCCCACTTGATCATGGTGTATGATCCTTTTAATGTGTTGTTGGATTCTCTTTGATAGTATTTTGTTGAGGATTTTTGCATCTATATTCAACAGTGATATTGGTCTTTAATTTTCTTTTTCTGTAGTATCTTTGTCTGGTTTTGGTATCAGGGTGATGGTAGCCTCATAGAATGAGTTTGGGAGTGTTCCTTCCTCTGCAATTTTTTTGGAAGAGTTTGAGAAGGATAGATGTTAGCTCTTCTCTAAATGTTTGATAGAATTCACCTGTGAAGCCATCTGTTCCTGGACTTTTCTTTGTTGGAAGATTTTTAATCACAGTTTCCATTTCATTACTTGTGATTGGTCTGTTCATATTTTCTATTTCTTCCTGGTTCAGTCTTGGAAGGTTATACCTTTCTAAGAATATGTCCATTTCTTCCAGGTTGTCCACTTTATTGGCATAGAGTTGCTTGTAGTAGTCTCTTAGGATGCTTTGTATTTCTGCGGTGCCCATTGTAACTTTTCCTTTTTCATTTCTAATTTTATTGATTTGAGTCCTCTCCCTTTTTCTTGATGAGTGTGGCTAAAGGTTTATCAATTTTGTTTATCTTCTCAAAGAACCAGCTTTTAGTTTTATTGATCTTTGCAATTGTTTTCTTTGTTTCTATTTCATTTATTTCTGCTCTGATCTTTATGATTTCTTTCCTTCTGCTAACTTTGGGTTTTGTTTGTTCTTCTTTCTCTAGTTCCTTTAGATGTAAGGTTAGATTGTTTATTTGAGATTTTTCTTGTTTCTTGACGTAGGCTTGTATAGCTATAAACTTCCCTCTTAGAACTGCTTTTGCTGCATCCCATAGGTTTTGGATCATCGTGTTTTCATTGTCATTTGTTTCTAGGTATTTTTTGATTTCCTCTTTGATTTCTTCAGTAATCTCTTGGTTATTTAGTAATGTATTGTTTAGCCTCCATGTGTTTTTGTTTTTTACATTTTTTCCCTGTAATTCATTTCTAATCTCACAGCGTTGTAGTCAGAAAAGATACTGATATGATTTCAATTTTTGTAAATTTACTGAGGCTTGATTTGTGACCCAAGGTGTAATCTATCCTGGAGAATGTTCCCTGCGCACTTGAGAAGAAAGTGTAATCTGCTGTTTTTGGATGGAATGTCCTATAAAGATCAATTAAATCTACCTGGTCTATTGTGTCATTTAAAGCTCCTGTTTCCTTACTTATTTTCATTTTGGATGATCTGTCTATTGATGTAAGTGAGGTGTTAAAGTCCCCCACTATTATTGTGTTTCTGTCGATTTCCTCTTTTAGAGCTGTTAGCAGTTGCCTTATGTTTTGAGGTGCTCCTATGTTGGGTGCATATATATTTATAATTGTTATATCTTCTACTTGGATCGATCCCTTGATCATTATATAGTGTCCTTCCTTGTCTCTTGTAACATTTTTTATTTTAAAATCTATTTTATGTGATATGAGTATTGTTACTCCAGCTTTCTTTTGATTTCCATTTGCATGGAATATCTTTTTCCATCCCCTCACTCTCAGTCTGTATGTGTTCCTAGGTCTGAAGTGGGTCTCTTGTAGACAGCACATATATGGGTCTTGTTTTTGTATCCATTTAGCAAGCCTGTATCTTTTGGTTGGAGCATTTAATCCTTTCACGTTTAAGGTAATTATCAATATGTATGTTCCTATTACCATTTTCTTAATTGTTTTGATTTGTTTTTTTGTAGGTCCTTTTCTTCTCTTGTGTTTTGTACTTAGAGAAGCCCTTTTAGCATTTGTTGTGGAGCTGGTTTGGTGGTGCTGAATTCTCTTAGCTTTTGCTTGGCTATAAAGCTTTTGATTTCTCCATCGAATCTGAATGAGGTCCTTGCCGGGTAGAGTAATCTTCATTGTAGGTTCTTCCCTTTCATCACATATAGTTCATCACTTTAAGTGCATCACGCCACTCCCTTCTGGCTTATAGAGTTTCTGCTGAAAAATCAGTTGTTAACCTTATGGGAGTTCCATTGTATGTTATTTGTCATTTTTCCCTTGCTGCTTTCAATAATTTTCTTTGTCTGTAATTTTTGCCAATGTGATTACTATGTGTCTCAGTGTTTCTCCTTGGGTTTATTCTGTATGGGACTCACTGTGCTTCCTGGACTTGGGTAGCTATTTCCTTTCCCATGTTAGGGAAGTTTTCAACTATAATCTTTTCAAATATTTTCTCTGGTCCTTTCTCTCTCTCTTCGCCTTCTGGGACCCCTATAATGCGAATGTTGTTGCATTTAATGTTGTGCCGAAGTCTCTTATGCTGTCTTCATTTTTTTTCATTCTTTTTTCTTTATTCTGTTCCACAGCAGTGAATTCCACCATTCTGTCTTCCAGGTCACTTATCTGTTCTTCTGCCTCAGTTATTCTGCTATTGATTCCTTATAGTGTAGTTTTCATTTCAGTTATTCTATTGTTCATCTCTGTTCGTTTGTTCTTTAATTCTTCTATGTCTTTGTTAAACATTTCTTGCATCTTCTCGATCTTTGCCTCCATTCTATTTCTGAGGTCCTGGATCATCTTCACTATCATTATTCTGACTTCTTTTTCTGGAAGGTTTCCTATCTCCACTTCATTTAGTTGTTTTTCTGGGGTTTTATCTTGTTCCTCCCTCTGCCTTTTCATCTTGTCTATCTTTCTGTGAATGTGGCTTTTGTTCCACAGGCTGCAGGATTGTAGTTCTTGCTTCTGCTGTCTGTCCTCTGGTGGACAGGGCTATCTAATACGGTTGTGCAAGTTTCCTGATGGGGGGGACTGGTGGTGGGTAATGCTGACTGTTGCTCTGGTGGACAGAGCTCAGTAAAACTTTAATCTGCTTGACTGCTGATGGGTGGGGCTGAGTTCCCTCCCTGTTGCTTTTTTGGCCTGAGGCAACGCAACACTTGTACCTACCTGAGCTCTTTGCTGTGGCTGATGACAGACTCTGGGAGGGCTAACACTAAGGAGTACTTCCCAGAACTTCTGCTGCCAGTGTCCTTGTCCCCACAGTGAGCCACAGCCACACCCCGCCTCTGCAGGAGACTGTCCAGCACTAGCAGGTAGGTCTGGTTCAGTCTCCCCTGTGGTCACTGCTCCTTCCCCTGGGTCCCAATGCGCACACTACTTTGTGTGTGCCCTGCAAGTGTGGAGTCTCTGTTTCCCCCAGTCCTGTCGAAGTCCTCCAATCAAATCCCACTAGTCTTCAAGGTCTGATTCTCTAGGAATTTCTCCTCCTGTTGCCAGACCTCCAGGTTGGGAAGCCTGACGTGGAGCTCAGAACCTTCACTCCAGTGGGTGGACTTCTGTGGTATAAGTGTTCTCCAGTCTGTGAGTGACCCACCCAGCAGTTATGGGGTTTGATTTTATTGTGATTGCACCCCTCCTACCATCTCATTGTGGCTTCTCCTTTGTCTTTGGATGTGGGGTATCTTTTTGGTGAGTTCCAGTGTCTTCCTGTCAATGACTGTCCAGCATCTAGTCATGATTCTGGTGTTCTCACAAGAAGGAGTGAGAGCACATCCTTCTACTCCACCATCTTCTATATTTCAATAATGATGAAATCTTAAATGATCTTAAATCACCTTAGACTTTGAAATCTGAAGTTTTGAATCTAAGACTTATCTGTGTATGATTAGTTAATATAAGTATAGCACTTGAAGAGTAACCTTAAGGCCTGTTAAATATTATCTAAATATCTTCTATTATCTATTTTTTAACTTTTTATTTTGAACTAAGTTTAGACTTATGGAAAACTTGCAAACATAGTTCAGAGTGTCCTCATACACACTTTACCAAACTTCCCCTAGTGTCAGTCTTATACAACTGGAATAGAAGTATTGAAACCAAGAATGATATTATCACTAATGGAAAAGCAATGACATTTGATGTTAAAGCAAAGCACAACCCATCTCATCCCTGCTTACTGACTGTATAACTATACAAATACCTTTTATCTATTGTATATCCAAGTTCCTCATCTTCAAATTAGAAAGTGGAGTGCCATTGCTTTATTTTCCAGGCCTAAAGTAGATAATAGCTACAAAGTAATAAGCTCTTTAGAGAGCCATCAGAATGAATGACCTTGTTTTCTAAAAATTAAGCAAAGGAAGTAGGACCCAGAGAAGCCAGACATAATTTTACAGCTCTTATTTGGCCTTTTTGTAGACTACATTTTAGGCTACTTTAGATAAGTGTGAACTGGCTGTATTTCCTAACATACTAATTGAGTACCAATTATGGGTCAGACTGGGGACACAAAAATGATAACACATACTCTTCCCTCTTAATGGGATTATAGCCTGGTGAAGTGTCAAACAAATTCTCAGGATTGATTTGTGTGCAGAGTCAAATGTGATGTTCTAGAAGGATGATAGGTAGAGAAGGAAGTAAACCAATGTACATTTTGTAGATGTGGAAACAGTCTGCAAAAAAGTAAATGCTTTCTAATGTTCACATATTGAATGGAAAGTCTAGACTCTTCAACGAGCGTCCCACGTGGAAATTTGTTGATTTAGGCTTCTGAGAAAGTTACTTTATATACATCTAATAACCTTGGAGCTATGTTTTACATCAACAACAATTTTAGAGTGACATTATTAAGAACAATAATCCAAGACTTGCTTAATGTGGACTAAAGTAATAAACCAAGATTACAACAATTGAAGAGTATACTAAAGTTTATTAAAATAGCACTATGTACAAGATTATAGAGAAAGTTTCTTTAAAAGTAAATAGTAAAGTTTGTTGCAAAAAATGGCAGGTGACCAACCAGAATGATAGCAGACTATGCCTGGATATGTTAAATCTATATTGAAAGCATTTTAAATCATGTTTTAATCTATCAATCCTCTATGTGTGTATGTATGTATGTATGATGTATGTATCTGTCTACCTAGTTTTCATCTAATTGGGATGGGGGATGTGAGTGAGAAGCAAAGTGAGAGAGAAATTCATGTATTTATCATTTCCTTGCAAGTTTTCTTTCTCACTGTTTAAATAATCCTGTTGAGTGTAATGCTTTTTGTATTAGTCAGCCTGGTCTGCCATAACAATACCATAGACTGAGTGACTTAAACAACAGAAACTTATTTTTCCACAGTTCTGGAGGCTAGAAGTTCAAGATCAGGATGTCAGTATGACTGGGCTGTGGCAAGAGCTCTCTTCCTGGTTCGCAAAGATCTGCCTTCTCCCTGTGTCCTCACGTGGCAGAGAGAGAGAGGGAGTGAGCGAGCGAGCTGTCTGGTGTCTCTTCTTATAAGGACACTAATCCCATAATGAGGGCCCATTCTCATGACCTCATCTAAACCTAATTACCTCCCAAATATCCATCTCCAAATACCATGACACTGAAGGTTATGGCTTCAATGGATGGATTTTAGAGGAACACAGTTCAGTCCATAGGACATTTCTACATAGGCTAGATTATGAATTATAAAAACATGTAAAGGTATATGGTATGAATTTAAGCTGATATCTGTGTTGATATAGATGAGTGTGATTAGGATAAGGTAAGACATATGGTAAATTGTTATTAATAGCAGGCTATGATCTTCAATAATATGTGTTATAAAAGAAAAGTTTGTTTCTACAACACATCAGAGAAAAACAAGTTAGAACCATATTACAGGTTTGAAGAAAGACTTGACCTTTGGGAGCAATCAACTGCTGATACAACAAACCATTTAAAACATCTTAAGCAAGAAGAAAATGTAGTTTTTATTTGTAACTAATATCAGAAGAAAAAATAAAATCAATATCAGAAATATTAGGAATTTGGGGCATAAGACACTGATGACATGTTAACTTTGAATTTTTAAAAATAGCATATTAATCATCTGCTTCCAAAAAATAAATATGAAGTTAAAGTTACTTCTGGAAGATAGATATAAATGGGGCTCCTGCAAACAAAATAAAACACAGCAGTCACAGAGACAGACACAGTAAACCACAAACAACCTTGATAATATTCAATTTTTTATAGTCATGTTATTAACTAGTGAAAGTCAACTAGTTATATTTTCAAGGTGTTTTAGTAACTTATAACCTTATCTCCCACTCCTTGAAGGTTGGAAGGAGTTGGTCAAATACAATGGCAATAGTTGCTAAGCTGAGTAAAATAGCACACACTTGGCTGAAGGAGAATGCTCTATCTGCTACCAGTAACCTTAGAAACTTGAAAAGGAGCTGAAAAGGCAGGATTACAGAATTTTCATTTTTTGCTTTTTTTTTTAAATTTCAATTAATTATCTAGGAGCACAATCAACTTAGCAGGCTTCCTTTAGAAATTTCTTCTCTATGGCACTTCACCACAGAGCAGAGAGTTTCAGTAGATGGTTTTATTAGTATGCAATTAACACTTGGAGCCCAAAAAAGCATCCAACCCGTCTTTTTATTTAGCTCAAGTGAAGAAGCACCACATAAGGCTTCCACAGCAAGGTTCTGATAGTCAGAGGAGTGTTGACAGCCTCTGTCCTTTGATGACAAGAAATTTTAGTATAAAGAGACATATTTAAAATCCTTATGCCTGAATATAAATAAATTTGGTAGTAGAAAAATCAACAATCCATCCTTTTCAAAAACAGATTAAAAAAAAAGCTGTGGGCCTTTTACCCAAACTTTTAGGGGTGAAAATAAGGGCAAAGGACTTCTTTATGAGTTCTCACAAAATAATGCTCCAAATAGATTTGTGTTACTAAGAATCATATTTTAGATCTAAATGATACAAATGTACTTGTGTGTTTGTGGAATAATAACTCTAATTTTGTTTTAAGTTTGAGATTTGAAGTTATCATTCTGAAAAATCCAGAATTTTATACAACCAGAGATTTAAAATTAAGTTGGTGAGTATAAACCAAGTAGATATCTATGTAATTTTGTTAATACACACAGAGCACATGTATAATACATTCTCTATCAGCTTTTTAAAGAAGTTTTCTTTGGTAAAAACATGTTCTATATTTATTAAAGGCATATTATTATGTTCATTCTCCATGGAGTAGCTAGAGGGAATGGGAATAAATTCAGTGGGTATCATTGATAAATGTGGTTGGAGACCACAAAAATGTGGTAGACTAAAACATCATTCCCTATCCACTGATTTATGTGGAAAATTCTGATTCCCAGTTACATTATCTATTAGAAGCACTATAAAGAGAGCCTCATCTGAATAGTTTCCAAAACAGTTTATTATTGACTATACTACCATTGGATAAAATTATTCTCCCAGACCGGGGCACGAACCTGCGTCCCCTGCATCAGCAGGCGGACTCTCAACCACTGCGCCACCAGGGAAGCCCCAGGAGCCTCTTTTCTTGTTTTAACATTATTCTAATTTTCATAACAGAAACTATTGAATACTTAACAATTGCCATGCTTCATGTTATGCAGTTTATGTGAATCATTTCATTTGACCAAATAAACCTATGGACTAGGTAATGCTATTATACTGCCTTAAAAAAAAAGAGTAAACAAGTTAGAAAGAGTATAACTGATGTGACCATAATGTAATGTGTTATAGATTTCACACACACACACACACATACACACATAGAGTGTGTATATTCTGAAATATGAATTGGGAAGAGTAGAATAACTGTTCTTCAATGATAATTGTATAGCAGGTTATTCATCTATTATCCTCCCCTATTTCCCCTCTCAGTACTTCTCAGCTCTTCCTCCTTCACCATACCCTCGAAATATACAAATAATCTCTCCTAAGGTATAGAGGTTACTAAAAAGGTTACTAACAGTGCTGTCCAATATGTGTCAACATGATCATGAATTCATAGCTATGAGGAATGTATGTTGCTTTCTTTCTTCCTAACAGTGATGAGCAAAAAGCCATAAATACTTGTCTAGTGAACATGAATAATATTGAACATTATTCACACACAAATAGTGAACATTTATTCACTCATTCATCCAGTCAAAAAATATTAATTTGAGCCAAGGATAATGGTAGACCCTAAAAATAATGCAACGAACAAGACAAACACGCTCCCTACACTCACAGAGCCCACTACTTTTATAAAATTGGAATGTGCACTGATAATTACACATGTATTATAACAAAAAGGGAAGTAAATGATGCTCTGGGAGAGAAAACACAGAAGCATCCAAGCTTCTCTGGGAAGACAGGGAACATTTCCTTGGAGAATATGGAATTGAAATTGAAAATTTAAGAATAAGAAAAAGCTTTGAAAGGAAAACATTAAAAGAAGAATGTTCCAGGCAGAAAAAATAAAAAAAAATTGTGCAGTCAAGGAGAAGGTACTGAAAGAATACAGGGTAGCTGCAGCCTGGGCAGCTACCGGAGAATGCTGCTTTAGAGAAGGGAGGAGCCCAGTAATGCCATTCCTTTTTAACTCTGGCAAATATTCTGAGAATGGGATTCCACTGAAAGCTTTTAAGTGATGGTGGCACAACTGCTTTACACACCAATTTCTGTGTAGAGATTAGAGATGAGCAAGAGTGGAACCGGGGAAGAGTTAGGAGGTCATAATAATAGTCCAAGAAGGAAAGATGGTGGTTTGAACTATGGTAACACAATACTGAGGGAAGCAGTGGAAGATAGAAGACATATGAATAGATTATTGAAGATGAGAAGAGGGAGCAGTTAAGGGCCACTCCGAGGATTCTGGTTGGAGTAGTTAGGTGGACCATGGTGGCACTTATTTAGTGTAGGGAGGCTGGGAGAGGAGTAGTTTTGCGGAAGAGGCAATAAGTTCACTATATGACGTGCGTTTGAGGTGTTTACATGACATATAAGTGAAGATGGAAGCAGGAACTTGGCAATAATTGTCTGGAGTTCAGTAAACGTGTAGTTTCTGTATGGATTTAGTGATTATCAGCATATTGATGAAAACTGAAAAAATTACAAAAAACAGTTTCTCTGGGTACTAAGTTTACAGTGAAAAGAGAAGAATGCCTTGATTAGTGCATAGAGGAAGTTTAATATTTGTGTGTTGCTTGGAGGACGAGTTTCCTTCAAAGGAGGCCAAGAAGTGAAAGGAGATAAACAAGAAAACCAGGAGTATGTGGTTCTATGAAGCTAAAGATCTCAGAGAGTGTTAAAATAAAGTAGTTTTCAATGTTTAATGATGCACTGAAAGGCCAAATAATATAAGGACTGATCACTATCCAATGGAGTCAATTAATGAGGAATCATTCACTTCTTTCAATGATAATCTCTCACATTTCCTATGTGCATGACATAGTTTTATTGGAATTAATATGATTACTTTCAGCTTCAATTTCAATTACTATTTTACCTAAATTTGTTAGAATGATATTCCGCAGCTCTCAGGCATATAGCCATGGCAACTAGCAATTGGTTAAACACTTGAAACCTACCAGTTCATGCAGTTTCTTTATATTGTCTGTGAAACAAGGTAGATGACATAGCAAAACCAGATCTATTATTTTATGTGTATCTGATAAATCCATAACATGTCCTTTGGTAAATTCCATGTGAGCTCCACCCTAGGGTTAGGCACCTTCTATATGGGATTTCTTGGTTTTAAAAGAGTTATATTATGTACATACTTACCTTCTATGAAGAAATCCCTATAGACCAAATAATCTTCAGCATGCAAAAAATATCCTAATGATAATGTACATGTGATAGGCAGTTGGCAAGGCATTTTATTTATTGTTGGTTACTGTGAACTTGTGTGGTAGAGCTACTTTCTGGAGCTTCTCAAATTTCCCCTTCCTAAGAGTAGCCCTAACTGACCCAGCATGGGAAACAGAAGACTGTTTTGACACGAGCCTTTCCAGAACAAGATGAAATCAGCACTGGGTTAGATAGCCCCAGGGAATTATTCAAGGGCAGATCTCATGGAAGATCTGACAGGACCAATGCCACCAGTTTCAGATGCTGTCTTTGATGGTTTAATGAATGTTATAAAGGTGTATATTTTTGCATGTTTTCTAGGCATGCAGCATTATTTATAAGCTGATAAATAACCATTGTTTAGACATTGACTTTTTAAAATTGCATGTTATCAAGAAAACTGCTTTCTTCTCTCTTAGTCATGGCTCTCCACGCCGGCTGTGCATGAGAGTCACTGGAAGGACTGTGTAAATTATACAGTGATCCAGAAGTCATCTCTGGAAAGTGTAGCTCAGTGTTACTGGAGTAAGGCCCAGGACTCTGTATTTTAAATGTTTCACAGAAATTTCAAATGCATATTGCTGGCTGGGAATCACAGTAATGCTATCAAAACTCTTGGCTAATATCACTGATGGCTTGTTGGTGGCTGTCTCAGTGGCAGAAGTGCTTAGCAAAATGATCTTTTTACACATTGCAAGACTGCAGAGAAACACTTCCAATGCTGAAAATAAACGTAACTTTTCATTGTAAAAATGACTCATTCCTGTTCCTTGGAGGCAAGATAATAAACCTCTATGAATTTGTCCCTGAGGAAAAATTTTCATTTTCAGAACACTTTGCCAGTTTTATAATGGGAGAAAGAGCAGTAAAATGCTTGTGGCAAAACAGCAGTTCAGAGCTCCACTTACTGACTTCTTTTGAACAAAAGTTGATGGTGTCAATGAAAACTGTCCGTTTACTTTGGTAACCAAAGAAGGTATGGTATTTTCCTATTTTCTTCTGTTAAGTGCAATGAAGATATTTTCATCAGCTTCAGGAAAGAGAAGCATACAAAGTCTTAATATACATATGTATCCATCAATCATTTTAATAAGAGAATGACAAAAGTTTACCTTTAGTGATAAAATTCATGGCCTTTTTGATTATCCATATATATGTTGGATGTGAATCCTTTATTGTGCATAAGCCCAGGTGACCTTGATTAACTTCGTTCTAAGAGATAACTTCTATGCCATTTATAGGCATGCTCGTAACTATAAACACATCATTTATACTTTAACTCAGCTTCTTTATTTGGAAAACAAAGACATTTGGTGATATTTTCAAATTGTATGTAATGTTTAGCATGTTCAAGTTTCCACAAACTAAAGCCCCTAGGCCAAATATGCTGATCTCCTAATTTTTGTATATAAAGTTGTAGTGAAACACTGCCATGCCCATCCATTTACATATTGTCTATACCTGCTTCTGCATTACACTAGCAGAGTGTAGCAGTTGTGACAGAGACTATATAGCTCACAAATCCTAAAATACTTCCTATATGGTAATTAATAGAAAAAAATTTTCTGACTCCTGCCTTAGACTGTTACAACACGATATCCAGTTGAAAACTGCTGTAACTATAATGGATTGATTTGTTCACATATCCAGAGATAGGTGGGTCCTTAATATTAATATTTTTGTGTCACAATGATGTCATCCAGGACCAAGTGGTCTTTAATATCTCTGTACATGGTTGCAAGATGACTTTAACTAGTCAAAGCAACTTATAAAGAACTTATAATATCCAGTTAGAAAGAAAATTATTTTTTTTATTTAATGTGTATGGGTAAGGGTCTTTCTATTAGGGAAAAAAAACATTTCCCAAAAGCCTCCAGCAGACTTACATTTGGTTCCACTGGTCATTATTTAGTCACATGAACATACCTAAATAAAACACAAGGTAGAAGAATAGAATTACCGAAACTGACTTAGGACCTGGGAGAGAATCATCTGTGAACAATTGGCACTCTGTCAGCAAGAACAAATTAGGGATGGATGTGGGCTAGACATCCACCAGTGTCTACCAATGGGCCTAAAAACAATCAGATGGACTAGTATTTGGATCGGTGCTATAAAATTTCCTAGCTGCATAACTAGCCACAGTAAATGTATTTGCCAAACGGTGATAGTGTCATCCTTAGTCTGTTTGTGTAAAGTGAAAATGTGATAACATGTGTTATGTTCCTAGCACATGGCTCAACGTCCCAACTTTCCCTTTGGATGAATGGTGTGAGCATGAAGGCACTATCCAAGTTTTTCACCTAGTCTTCAAATTATTCATGTGATTTGGGGAGCTACCTTCAGTTGAGTCTCTATGAATGATGTACAAATCCAGCCATACAGGATGGTGAGTTATTAAAGAGACTGGACACTCTCTGTGCTCTTGCACACATAGGGCCAAACTTGCATTCATTTCACAAAGTGCTGTCTGAGAGATTCAGGTCATATGCCTTCCACGCTGCCTATAAAATAAAGCTTCTTTAGAGTGATCTAAACTTCAAGCTGTGAGCCTGCCTCAGCCAAAGGATTTTCTTTCAGTAATGAAAAGATAAG
Organism: Stenella coeruleoalba; assembly: GCF_951394435.1. NCBI lineage: Eukaryota > Metazoa > Chordata > Mammalia > Artiodactyla > Delphinidae > Stenella > Stenella coeruleoalba. The sequence continues at coordinate 93,105,856 of NC_137150.1, forward strand.
CAAATGAGTCATATTCATATGTGTATATATATATATATATATATATATATATATACACACACACACACACACACGTATATGTATTTCTCTTAAACAAATGGTCTAAATGTTTACAGCTTCTAACTCATTTTGTAAAATTTGTAAAACACATAACTATGATTTTCTTCTAGAATGAATTTCAGACCATCAAAGATACTATCCTGGTTTCTTCTTGGGTCAAGATACATTTTATTTTTCTATCTACTTTGTATTCACTTAAGGATGAAAGAGACTCTTATTAACAAATGAATTTAAGATTATGAAGATTTTCTCTTTGACGTAATTTTGTCAGTTAATTTTCATGAATGATGTATGTTACAATTAAGAGTCTGCCTAAAGTCATCATCAGTAGAAAGTACATTGTAACCAAAAACAATGATTTACATATGGCCAATATCTGATAATATTAGATCATTCCAAACATTTTGTCTAAGAGTCAAGAGACATTCACAGATTCACAAACATTTTCAGCAGGAGTGTATTGCAAATTATGTTTCTAAATTTAGTACCTATCTGATGTCTACATACAATTTTACAAAGAGATATTAGCTAGAAATGCCATATAATTGGACCTTGGTCTTTGATGTACACAACATTTCTTCTAGCTCTAGTCAACATAGAGTCTAAGGGATGGAGCACAGTATTTTCATGGTATGTCGCACAATAATTTCTGTATATGTGTATACAGATATAATTTTATATTTATATAATATAATTTACACACACACACACACATAGAGTACCTTTATCTGGTTTGGCTGAATGTCTTTTGATTAATGGATCAATCTTTAAAAGCCAAGATAGGGCTATTAAATTATATAATAAAATCTGCACATATACATTTATTAAGAGGGACTATAGCATACTGATTAAGAGTAAGGACTTTGAACTTTGAAGATATATTTCACATCTATTTATTAGCTATGTGGTCTCCTTAACTTCAGTTCCTTATTTTTAAAATTGGATCTTGGAGCCACCACGTAGAGTTGTAAAAGTTAAATATGCATATAAAGTACTTAGACTGATACCTGGCAGAGAGCAGGTGCTCAATAAAAATAGATATCACTCATTAATATTACCACTATCATTATTCTTATAACTCCATGCTGGAGAAGCAAAGAATAAAACAAGCACCGACGGGAATTCAAGGTGCTAGAGACAATAAAATGTTTCTTTAAAATGCTTAAAAGCCAACCTAAATGCCCATCAACCGATGAATGAATAAAGAAGATGTGGTACATACATACAATGGAATATTACTCAGCCATAAAAAGGAATGAAATTGGGTCATTTGTAGAGAGTGGCTGGACCTAGAGACAGTCTCTAGGTCTGTGTGAAGTAAGTTAGAAAGAGAAAAACAAATTTTGTATATTAACGCATATATGTGGAATCTAGAAAAAGGGTACAGATAAACAAGTTTGCAAGGTAGAAATAGAGACATAGATGTAGAGAACAAACGTATGGACACCAAGGGGGGAAAGCAGGGTGGGGGTGGGTGGTGGGATGAACTGGGAGATTGAGGTTGACATATATACACTAATCTGTATAAAATAGATGACTAATAAGACCCTGCTGAAAAAAAATAGTAAAATAAAATTTAAAAAAATTAAAAAGAGGGCTTCCCTGGTGGCGCAGTGGTTGAGAGTCCACCTGCCGATGCAGGGGACACGAGTTCATGCCCTGGTCTGGGAAGATCCCACATGCCGCGGAGTGGCTGGGCCCGTGAGCCGTGGCCGCTGAGCCTGCGCGTCCAGAGCCTGTGCTCCACAACGGGAGAGGCCACAACAGTGAGAGGCCCGTGTACCACAAAAAAAAAAAAAAAAAAAAAAAAAATTAAAAAGAAAATTAAAAAAAGAAAACAAAATCTGAAATATGCATTGTGTGTTCAATAATTACTTATTGGGGACCTGCAATGAGAAAGCACTCTTGGGGTAAGAGAGTATGAAGATAAATAAGAACACAGTCTCTGCCCTTTGTGAACTTACCATCTGGAAGAGACATCAGGTATGTTTACAAATAATGAAGGGGTGATGGAAGAGAGATAAAGCTCTATATGTGGGCTGTGTATGGAAGTAGTCCATCTAAAACTTCCTAATGGCATCATCAATGCAATGGTGCCTGGGGTGTCCCAGGGAACCAGGTATTTTTAAGGAATGCCTTTTACTTTGGAAAATCAAAGTCCTAGAAAAGAAATCTGTATTATTGATTTCTCTTTCTCTAAGGCGCTTATGGAATTCTTCTTCATAAAATGAGATGTTTTTAAGTGTAAATAAATAAATAAATAAATAAAATGCTTAAAAGCATAAAAATAAATCAAAACCATTAAAAATTTTAAAAGATAGGGAGAGGAAATAAAAGTAAAAAATATTCATTTTATTAAATATATGAAAATATAATATATAATGAAGTACTGATATCATATATGTAAAACCAGTACATTATTATATGAGTATCTATATGTATAACTTATGTATAATATCAGTACATATCAGTATATCATATATCAGTACATTATTATACCAGTACATACATATAATAAAAACACAAAGATGAATTTAAAGGCAAAATAGATACAGCTGTGGAGAGAATTACCATGAACACAGCAAAAAGGGATAACGATAAGTAAAGAGGTGAGGTTGAGAGGCATGGGGAATAAAAGAGGAAGGTCTAACAGATGTCTAGTAAGATTTCCATAATAAATAGGGAGAATGGGGGTAATGTAGTGAAGAGAAATAATTAGAAATAAAGACTGAGATGATGAATAAATGAAAGACTGAAATGATCAAATAAAGTGAATCTTCATGTTCAATAACTATACAAAGTAGGATATAAATAAAAAATTTATTCAGACAATAGAACAGTTTATAGGGCATAAATAACATAGTATCAATATGAATGCATTTCAAAAACACACTGTTGAGTTTTTTAAAAAGTATCAAAAGTGTTCATCTAGTGTCGACTCCATTCATATAAATTCAAAACTGTGCAAGAAAACTGTTTACAAATATAAACAAAATGTAAAAACGGGCTTGCCAGGTGGCGCAGTGGTTGAGAGTCCGCCTGCCGATGCAGGGAATACGGGTTCGTGCCCTGATCCGGGAAGATCCCACATGCTGAGGAGCGGCTGGGCCCGTGAGCCATGGCCACTGAGCCTGCGTGTCCAGAGCCTGTGCTCCGCAACAGGAAAGGCCACAGCAGTGAGAGGCCTGCGTACTGCAAAAAAAAAAAAAAAAAGTAAAAGAAAAAACTTATTTCATTTTTATTCATACAGTTTAGGGATATAAATGTAAGGCAAAGTTCAAAACCGTATTTGGAAATAATATACACTGGATTTAGTAGGGCTGAAAGGGGTATGCGATTTAAGCTATATCTCAAATACTTTATGTCTTTGAAAAATAATTTAAAAAGGGAACTGTGGCCAATATAGCAAAATATTAACATTAGTTTATTGGTAGTGTTTGGTGCATTAGGATATGTTATATTCTTTTCTGTGCATTTAAAATATTTCAAAAAATATGTTAATCATTGAGCCCTAATGAGATTTAGGATTTAACAAAAGACAATTCTTAAGAGAAAATCCTATGGGGAATTCTTCATTAATTAGGTGGTTAACACAGACGTTTGGAAACAGAAAAATTTTTTTTCCCAAAAGACCCAAATAAGCTGAACTACAAGGAATGTACCTTATCTCTCAGAAAATTAGGGAGCTATGTCAGTCCTGCCAGGAACTGAAACTGTGGTTCCAGAGAGTCTAAGAATTTCAGTACTGATACATATTCTACTAAGGGTAATTTCAAGAGACATTTATAAACCAGATGCTCCAAATTCAACCTTTACCAGCACAATTATAAAAATGATTTAATGTAGAGGATCTATAAATAGTTTTTCCTAAAAATTAAAAATGTCTTTACTGAGAACATAAATGTTAAAGTTGAAACAATGAAAACAAACACATGCAAACTGAGTAAACCCAAATCACACAAATGTTCTTTCTCTATGCTTGAAGGCAAGCATCTGTTTCCATAAGAACAGAAAAAATATTCAAGCTACTGTCAAGCAGTATGTAGTGATTTCACTATATTTTCTGTTTACAATGTGGTTAAGGTTCAGTGATAAAAGAAATTTTATAGGGGTAAGAATTGTGTAGAATATGAGATCAGACCATGAATCAGGTCCCCTCTGTTTTCAATCCTCCCTCTGCTACTCTTATGCTGACACAGCATAACCTTTCTAGAAGCAGGAGGAGTGAGCACTGCACTTTTCATGGTGTCATCTTTCAGTCATAATGTTAGGCTATGGTCCTTTCTGCTTGATTCTCATGACTGATGGAAGGAGCTGATCAAATTTTAAAAATCATTACACCAAATGATGTCTTTCAGCATTACACCAAAGACAGTCTGTATCTTATTGGCACAATAAGAGAGATAGAAAATGGGAATTAGCTCTCTATGTCTTTACAGTGCTGTTTCCATTATTAAATTTTTGTTTTGAAATTATGCACACACATATATATTCATTTTATAAAAATTATGATGTGCTTAAGAGTATCTATGTCTATACCTGTATCTATTTCTAAAAGCTACAGTCTCACCACTCAGAAATAATCATTGTTATTCATATAAGTATTCATACTTATTATTCTTAAGACATAAAAGCTCTTATTTTCTTTCTTTCTTTCTTTCTTTTTTTTGTGGTACGCGGGCCTCTCACTGTTGTGGCCTCTCCCGTTGCGGAGCACAGGCTCCGGACGCACAGGCTCAGCAGCCATGGGCCACGGACCCAGCTGCTTCACGGCATGTGGGATCTTCCCGGACCGGGGCACAAACCCGTGTCCCCTGCATCGGCAGGTGGATTCTCAACCACTGCGCCACCAGGGAAGTCCCATACAGTCTTGATTACTGTAGCTTTGTAGTAAAGTTTGAAGTCAGGGAGCCTAATTCCTCCAGCTCCATTTTTCTTTCTCATGATTGCTTTGGCTACTCATGGTCTTTTGTGTTTCCATACAAATTGTAAAATCTTTTGTTCTAATTCTGCAAAGAATGCCATTGGTAGTGATAGGGATTGCATTGAATCTGTAGATTGCTTTGGGTAGTGTAGTCATTTTCACAATATTCATTCTTCCAATCCAAGAACATGGTATATTTCTCCATCTGTCATCTTTGATTTCTTTTATCAGTGTTTTATGGTTTTCTGAGTACAAGTCTTTTGCCTCCATAGGTAGGTTTATTCGTAAGTATTTTATTCTTTTTGTTGTGATGGTAAACAGGATTGTTTCCTTAATTTCTCTTTCTGATTTTTCATTGTTAGTGTATAGGAATGCAAGAGATTTCTGTGCATTAGTTTTGTATCCTGCAACCTTACCAAATACATTGATTAGTTCTAATAGTGTTTTGGTGGCATCCTTAGGATTTTCTCTATATAGTATCATGTCATTTTCAAACAGTGACAGTTTTACTTCTTCTTTTCCAACTTGGATTCCTTTTATTTCTTTTTCTGTTCTGATCACCATGGCTAGGACTTCCAAAACTATGTTGAATAAGAGTGGTGAGATTGGACATCCTTGTTTTGTTCCTGATCTTAGTGGAAATGGTTTCAGTTTTTCACCATTGAGAATGATGTTTGCTGTGTGTTTGCCATATATAGCCTTTATTATGTTGAGGTAGGTTCTCTCTATGCCCATTTTCTGGAGTTTTTATCATAAATGGGTGAATTTTGTCAAAAGCTTTTCCTGCATCTATTAAGATGATCAGATGGATTTTATTCTTCAATTTATTAATGTGGTGTATCACATTGATTGATTTACATATATTGAAGAATCCCTGCATCCCTGGGATAAATCCCACTTGATCATGGTGTATGATCCTTTTAATGTGTTGTTGGATTCTGTGTGCTACTATTTTGTTCAGGATTTTTTCATCTATGTTCATCGGTGATATTGGTCTGTGATTCTATTTGTGTGTGTGACATCTTTTCTGGTTTTGGTATCAGGGTGATGGTGGCCTCGTAGAACGAATTTGGGAGGGTTCCTCCCTCTGCTATATTTTGGAAGAGTTTGAGAAGGATCAGTGTTAGTTCTTCTCTAAATGTTTGATAGAATTCACCTCTGAAGCCATCTGGTCCTAGACTTTTGTTTGTTGGAAGTTTTGAATTACAGTTTCAATTTCATTACTTGTGATGTCTGTTTATATTTTCTAATTCTTCCTGTTTCAGTCTTAGAAAATTGTACCTTTTCAAGAATTTGTCCATTTCTTCGTGGTGGTCCATTTTATTGGCATATAGTTGTTTGTATTAATCTCTTATAGTCCTTTGTATTTCTGCAGTGTAATTTGTGATTTCTCCTATTTTGTTTCTAATTTCATTGATTTGCATCCTCTACCTTTTTTTCTTGGTGAGTCTGGCTAAAGGTTTATCAGTTTTGTTTACCTTCTCAAAGAACCAACTTTTAGTTTTATTGATCTTTGCTATTGTTTTCTTTGTTCAGATTTCATTTATTTCTGTTATGATCTTATGATTTCTTTCCTTCTACTGACTTTGGATTTTCTTTGCTCTCTCTCTAGTTGCATTAGATGTTAGGTTAAATTGTTTATTTGAGATTTTTCTTGTTTCTTGAGTTGAGATTGAATTGCTGTAAACTTCCCTCATAGAACTTTTTTTGCTGAGTCCCATAGGTTTAGGTTGTCATGATTTCATTGTCACTTGTTTCTATGTATTTTTAAATTTCTTCCTTGATTTCTTCAGTGATCTCTTGGTTATTTAGTAGTGCACTATTTAGCCTTCATGTATTTGTGTTTTTTGCAGATTTTTTCCTGTAACTGATTTCCAATCTCATAGCGTTGTGGTCAGAAAAGACGCTTGATACGATTTCAGTTTTCCTAAATTTTCCAAGGCTTGATTTCTGACACAAGATGGGATCTATCCTGGAAAATGTTCCATGTGCACTTGAGAAGAAAGTGTAATCTGCCACTTTTGGGTGGAATGTCCTATAAATATCAATTAAATCTATCTGGTCTATTGTGTCATTTAAAGCTTGTGTTTCCTTATTTAGTTTGGATGATCTGTCCATTGGTGTAAGTGGGATGTTAAAGTTCCTATCGCTGTGTTACTGTCGATTTCCCCTTTTATGATTGTTAGCATTTGCCTTATGTACTGAGGTGCTCCTATGTTGGATGCCTAAATATTTATAATTGTTATATCTTCCTCTTGGATTGATCCCTTGATCATTATGTAGTGTCCTTCCTTATCTCTTGTAAAAGTCTTTATTTTAAAGTCAATTTTATTTGATATGAGTATTGCTACCCCAGCTTTCTTTTGATTTCCATTTGCATGGAATATCTTTTTCCATCTCCTCACTTTCAGTCTGTATTTGTCCCTAGGTCTGAAGTGGGTCTCTTGTAGACAGCATATATATGGGTCTTGTTTTTGTATCCATTCAGCCAATCTATTTCTTTTGGCTGAAGCATTTAATCCATTTACACTTAAGGTAATTATCGATATGTATGTTCCAACTACCATTTTCTTAATTGTTTTGGGTTTGTTTTTGTAGGTCTTTTTCTTCTCTTGTGTTTTCTGCCTAGAGAAGTTCCTTTAGCATTTCTTGTAAAGCTGGTTTTGTGGTGCTGAGTTCTCTCAGCTTTTACTTGTCTGTAAAGCTTTTGATTTCTCTATCAAATCTGAATGAGATCCTTGCTGGATAGAGTAATCTTGGTTGTAGGTTTTTCTCTTTCATCAATTTGAGTATATCCTGTAAATTCCCTTCTGGCCTGCAGAGTTTCTGCTGAAAAATCAGCTGATATCCTTATGGTGATTCCTTTGTATGTTATTTTTTGTCTTTCCCTTGCTGTTTTTAATATTTTTTCTTTTAATTTATTTTTTGTTAGTTTGATTAATATGTGTCTTTGTGTGTTTCTCCTTGGATTTATCCTTTACGGGGCTCTCTGCACTTCCTGGACTTGATTGACTCTTTCCTTTCCCATGTTAGGGAAGTTTTCCACTATAATCTCTTCAAATATTTTCTCAGACCCTTTCTTTTTCTCTTCTTCTTCTGGGACCCCTATAATTCAAATGTTGTTGTATTTAGTGTTGTCCCAGAGGTCTCTGAGATTATCTTCAATTCTTTTCATTCTTTTTTCTTTATTCTGCTCCTTGGCAGTTATTTCCACCATTCTGTCTTCCAGCTCACTTATTCGTTCTTCTGCCTCAGTTACTCTGTTATTGATTTCTTCTAGTATATATTTCATTTCACTTATTGTGTTGTTCATCTCTCTTTGTTTGTTCTGTAGTTCTTCTAGATCTTTTTTAAACATTTCTTGTATTTTCTCAATCCATGCTTCCATTTTATTTCCAAGATTTTGGATCATCTTTACTGTCATTACTCTGAATTCTTTTTCAGGTAAGTTGCCTCTTTCCTCTTCATTTATTTGGTCTTGCAGGTTTTTACCTTGCTCCTTCATCTGTGACATATTTTTGTCATCTCTTTTTTTTTTTTTTTTATTGGTCAGATTGTGTTCCTGTCTTACTGGTTGTTTGGCCTGAGGCTTCCAGCACTGGAGGCTGTTGGGTAGAGCTGGGTCTTGGTGCCAAGATGAGTACCTCCAGGAAACCTCACTCCAATGAATATTCCCTTTGGTCTGAGGTTCTCTGTTAGTCCAGTGGTTCAGACTCAGTGCTCCCACCACAGGAGCTCAGGCCTGGCCCTGGCTTGTGAACCAAGATCCCACAAAGAGTAAAAAATAAAATAAGATTAGAAAACTAACAGATATGTTAAAAAAAAATAACTATACAGATGAAACAACAACAAGAATGTAAAACAGAACAGCAGTAGTAAAAAAGAGGAGAAAAAAAAAAGCCAGAAAAGGCCTTGGCTGTGGGGGCTGGGGCTTAGGCAGGGGTGGGTTTTAGGTGGTAGGCAGGGCCTATGCTTAGGACCCACAGGGTGGGAAAAGACCCTGGAGAGGAGAGGGTTTGGCTTAGGCTCAACTCAGCAGAAGGACCCAGGAGTGCCTCTGGCTTTGGAGGGCAGAGGACCAGGTCCAGGACCCCAGCAGTTTCACTAGGCCCAAGTGGGCAGGGGAAATGCTAGGCATGTTCTCCCCATCCTCTGATCCCAGAGGTCTTCTCCCCATTGTCCTCTCTTCTTCTTCCCCCACTCCATTCCTCCTATGCTCCTAGGACCCATGTGGCCGGAGGCAGCCTGGGAGGGTGGAGGACCAGGCCCAGGCCCAGCAGGCTTCCTGTGGCCTGATGGGGCAGGATAAATGCTAGGCACACTTCCATCTGATTCTCTGAGCCTCTGAGGGTCCCTCCAGGCATGGGAACCCCTCCCCTCTCCCAGACATCCCTCAGGGGCACCGGTCCTGTCCAGTCTCCTCTTCTCCTCCCCACTCACTACCTCCCACATCCTACCCAGTTGCTCAGGGGTTCCTCCCATCTCCTTGGGCGTCAAGGTCCCCCACCAGCGTCTGGCAGGTACCCTAGCTGTAGGGAGACTCAAACTCCATGTCCTCCCCCATCTCTGTCTTGACCATCATATTTTTCTTTTAAAAACATTACTCCATGCTCTTTTTCTGGACAAATAAATTCCATACAAGAAGTTACCAATTCTGAATGAATAACACAACACTGTACAGATGCATTCTCAATAGCTTACAACTGCATGCCAATTTGAAAAATTGGGGTCTTTAAGTAAAAAGATGATAATGATGATGATCATTATTATGATATACTGATACTACTATGTAAAATACTGAGCCTGGGTTAACAGACTATGAATTTAGTAGATATTAGTATTGAAATGCCATTTTGTGGATTTCACTCAAATATATAAACTTGATGTTTTCTTTTGAGAGTCTTATTTGAGGTTTATAAATAATAAAATCAAAAGATTATATTTTAATGTGGTTGGTTATTTATGGATACGAACATTTGTGAAAAATATAAGTATCTCTTATAGAGCTATTTTTCCAGCATGTCAATAGCATAGGGTCATGTGAATAGTTGCAAAACTGAGGAATTGTTAAATTGATATATTATAGGAATAAAAATTAATGCTAAGTATTTTTCTACTAACTCTTGCCAAATTTATAGATATTATCAATCCACCTACCTATGATAGATAATACTTAATTTTCTGCATGTGTTTTTAATTGTAAAATAAAGACTTCCTGACATTATAACAGTTGCTATAAAAGTTGACATTTAAGCAAGATCTACTACACAAGATGTGAATGTAGAGGGTCTTGTGTTTTACCAATTAGTTTTATTAAAATAGTAGATAAATTGGAAGCAGCTAATATTATAAGCTGCTTTTCCTCCTGTTATTGAAGCCATGTAAAAGTGATGTTAGGAACAAGGGCTGTTGGGAAAAGCTGAAAGAGATAATATTCTTCACCCAAGTAGGAACCTCTGCCCAGACCAACAGAGTGTTCTGCACAATATCATACTCCTATGTACCATATTATCAATTACAACAGATGGTATAATTGGGAGGACAAAATAATCATTAATTACAAAGCACTCTTCCCCAGGCTTTCAGAAATAAAACATGCACTGTAGGGAGTATGCTTATGTAGTCTCATCCAGTATTCATGAAGATCAGCTACTCTCAACCTAAGATGAATGACAAAAAGGAGTATTAACCCTGTAGTTATAAATCAGCCTTACTACAAGTTTCTTTCCCACTAAAAGATCAAAATATGTCTTATAAAACTTGATGGTCAGAATCAACATATTTGCAACTGGTTGCTGCTGGTTTAATGTTTACAGTTTTAAAATAAGATGTATTTAAAACCAAGGAATGATGGCATTTATTTTGAGGCTTCCTTTTGATGCCAGCAATGTTTACTAAACACCTGCTATGAACTGGGCATGAATATAGGTGTTAGTGACACAATCCTGAGCAATAGAAACACAGACCCTATTATCTTGGAGCTTGTAGTGAAGACAGGGGAAAAAAAAGAATAAAGAAATAAATACAAATACAATAAATGCTATGAAGAAAGAAGAATGAAATAAGAAAAAATGAAGGAAGAAAGGAATGCTACATAATATGTGGTCAGGGAATCTTTTCTGAGATGGCAGGGATGATCTGAACTATATACAAATGCAAAGAAACTAGGCATATGGTGGTCCCATGGGTAGGACTCCACACTCCCAATGCAGGGTACCCAGGGTTCGATCCCTGGTTTGGGAGCTAGATCCTGCATGCTACAACTAAGAGTCCGCATGCCACAATTAAGACCTGGTGCAACCTAAATAAATAAATAAGAAACTAGGCATATGGTTATCTGGGGATGTATATTTCATACAACTAGCATGGGCTATACCATTCCTGAGGTGAGAGTGAGTGTGGCTAATTTGAGATAAAATAAAAATAGCTAGTTTGACCAGAGATGAGGTTAGAATGGTCAGCAAGACCAGAGCATATAGGTCTATACACAACACATAAGCTCAGATTTTATTTTCAGGGAAACAGGAAGCCATTTGAGGATTTTAAGTAGGAGAGAGTAATACAGTCTGATTCATATCTTGACTATATCACACTGGCTGTGTGAGGTAAGTGTAAAAGCAGAGACCTCTCATCCACAGGTGTGAGGTGAAAGGCAGTTCAGAAAAATGTGACCGTAGTGGAAGTGGAGGAAAGAGCATAGATGACAGATAAGCCAAGACAAGTGAATGAAAAGGAACGAGATGAAAAGTGTAACCAAAGATGATTCCTAGTATTATGTCTTGAGAAATCTGGGAGAAGATGGTGCCATTTTCTGAGACAGGGAAACCTAGGAGAAGAGATAAATTGGAAAGTTAGTAAATCAAAACTGCCTTGGATATTTGGGGTTTGAGGATACCTATTATAGTTGAAGGAAAAAATACCAAGAATGGAGTCTGGAGCTCAGGGATGAAGTCATGACTGAAGATGTGAATGTGGGTGTCATGGACATAAAAAAGGTATATAAATCCTAGGGACTGGAACCAAAAAGATCAAGATTGTTGGAACAGAGTGAGCACATAACAGGAAATAAGGTTCATATGGGGCCTTATAGGTCATGTTAAAAACTTTACTTTCACTCCAAAGGAAATCGGGAGTGATTGAATTATAGGTTTTGTGTTTTCAAGTATCCTTGCTGTGTGGAGAACATGCTGGAAGGAGTAAGATAGAAATTGGAAGATCTGTTATGATGTTATTGCAGAGGCAGGTGAAAGTACAGTTAACAATGGAAGTATTTACAAGTGCCCTGATTCTATATATATATTGGAAGTAGAGACAAGAGAATTGCCTGAGAGGTTAGATGGAGGGCTTGAGACAAAATGCTGTGTCAAAAATGACTCCCAGGTGTTTTGACCTGGGCAACTGAAAAGATGAAATGATCATCAACAGAAAGGTAGAAGGATGTGGGAGGAGTGTATAAGGGTTCTCCTGAGAAACAGAACCAATAAAAGATATATATAATATTGAATATATATGCCTGAGGTATATATAGTCTGAAGGCTTGAGAACCAGAAGAACGGAGAGTGTAAACTCCAGTCAATAGGAGGGGAAAATGTGAAGGGCTGTCTCAGCTCAACTAGTGAGGCAGAAAAAAGGGGCAAATTCCTCCCTTCTCTGCCTTTTGTTCTATTCAGGTCCTCAACGGGTTGGATGATGCCCTACCACATTGGAAAGGACAATCTACTTTACAGAGTCCATCAATTTAAATGCTAATCTCATCCAGAAACATCACCACAGACTCAGCCAGACATAATGTTTAATCAGGATACCCCATGGCCTGTCAAGTTGACACATAAGATTAACTATCACATGCAGCTTTGGGTAGAACATGGGGAGTTCAGTTTTTATGTGTTTACTTTAAGGTATGTATCTAGATTACCAGGTGGATAGTTTTATGCTGATGAAATTGGCAGAAGAAAAAACAGTAGTCCCAGTGGGTTAGTTACTGCCCCATTGTCATATAAGTTTACCAGGTTTAGCATGATAAAATAGAGCATATTTCACTTATGTACATCTTAAGCATAGGGGCTCTTCCATGAGAGTAGACAGTTGCCTGAATATTCTATTTAGTTTTTTCATCTTGGAAATGTGTACAGGTATGCTCTGAGAGATTTAGAGACTTGGTCTCTAAATTTCCTAAAGTTTGACAGCCATAGTCTGTGAAATAGAATTCATGTCAACAACCATTATATCTATGGTGACTCTAGTAAAGATAGCCATTTATTCACTGTCAATAGATGTTCCCAATCATACCATAATTTTCTGTATGATGTCTGATGAATAACCTCAGTCTTGTAAGGGATTTCATCCTATGTTCTAGCATTGAACTTCCGTTTTACATGTTCCTATATTCAAACTACATATATAGTTTGGATGCAGATGGTGATTTTCATGGGGTGGGAGGAATTTTCAAATATAGGTGCTCTCAAGGAATGACATTAGAATCATTACACTGATTTGTCTTAGAATCTCAGGTTGGGCTTCTACCATTATTATTTAAAGTAAAGAAGTGTGATTTAGACTGTCACTATTCTTTCCCCCACTCCACCATACAGTAATTCTTCACAAGCCTATCTTGACTTCCTGTTTTATTAGACAAAGGTTTGATTCCATCCTAAAACATTAGCTCAGAACGAAGTAGCCATATGGGACACATTCTACTTTGAGATAAATAATGCTGGACAGCTTCTTATTTGATATTTTTCTTTCTATATTCTGTTTAAAGTTTGTCTACTACATAAACAAACTTCAAGTAGGACATAGCAATCTATAGGCTGGGTTAAGTTCAGTTCAGCCAAATAAAATGTTAAATAACTTAGTTAAAGCTTATCTACAACAAAGCTGCCAAGTGAGAAAAACTGGGTCCCAGAGCTTCTCATAAAACAGACATTCTGGTGGGATTTCTTGTTCTTATTTCCTTATGACTTTTGGATATTCTAAGAACAGCTTTCTGTGTCTTTTCTTCAAAGAACAAGTGCATAGTGGCTTGATAAAAATAAAAGAGAACTAATGATGATTACTATTTTTGGCTCTCAGTGGGTTTCATTCAGCATACTTGGTTTATGCATTTTAGAGTGGAGAACACTTAGTAGAAATAATCTGTGTGTTTCTATTTATGTTGTCCATGTTTATTGCCTTGTATTAAACCTAAGGGGATCTTTAAGGCCACCAACATTTTTGTGATTTACACTACATCTGAGTGAGAAAAAGAAATTAAATTATCTTCTACAAAGAACAAATACTTTTCCTATTTGCTCTACTTATTATGTCCAGGCTTATTTTTACAAGATGATTTGAACTATTTCCACCAAAGGTGTATGAATACTAAATTTTATATCTTAACTACAGTAGAGAGATACCATATAATAAGATGAAATAAAAGAGTTCTGCATTTTTAATGCTTTTACTTTTGATCAATAATGACCTTATATAAACCATGTGTTCCCTATGATTTTCTGATATTTCCTACTTTAATGTAGAGGAATATTAACCTCTTTATTCAGTGAAAACATGAACTTCTCAGGAATTACTTAAAAAGATAATTAAAAATAAAAGAGAATAATAGATACAATAAATAATTTAACATAATACACGTAGGCAGGAAGGATGATTTTCTATGTGGGGGTATAATCTGATAGCAGGGAATAAAGCAATAAAAGATGTCTCATCTTTTAAAATATGTAAATAGAATATGTAAAAATATACCAATACTGCATGTGTGTGTATTCACTTACTGGGTAAAGCCTGAACATTACTGATATAGAAAGTTTCACGATACTGTGCAAAAAACTAGGAACATAATACGTTTTTACCATTGGACTAAACGTAATGCTTGTTTATTTATTTTTTTACCTGCATCAATTTATAAACTTGTTTAGGTCATTATCCTTAAAATATTGATGTTATTTTATTATCATCTAAACTTGTTACTACCTATTCATTGACAACTTTCTAAAGACTGCGCCAAAGAACAGGTTGGTTCATTGGGTGAACTCCCTACTTTCTTTTCCTGCTTAACTCTAACTAATGACGTATTGCAGAAAGTTACTCCAATTAAAAAAATTTTTTTTCCCAAAATAAGAAAGAATAGTCTTATCTAAACTCTGGTGAGTTATTACAAGAAAAGAAGCCCATTCCTTCTGTTCTCCTATAATTCTTGAAGTCAGTTGCAGCTTTTTCTCTTAATTTTAATTGTTAATTCATATTTATCAAAAAAGAAATATATAATAACAAGGAGCACAAAGCAATCTTTGTAGCTATCCCTTTAGCTTCATATCAATTTATAATTATTACAAGGCACATATATAAAAATAAATAAATAAATAAGCATATATATATATATATATATATATATATATAAACAAGTAGAAGATAAAAAGCATACATGATCACCTACCCAGAGAATACCACTGTTAATATTTCATTGTTTGCCTCCCAGTAGCCTTTCTGGGTTTCTAATAATACACACACATATACATACGCACCACACACAAAGAACATAAATTTCTCATGTCACAAGCTGAAGAAGGCAACAACTCCAGCTTTCATTATTTTTCCATATCAGGGATTCACTTCTGTCTTGAGTTTTTCATTTACTCTTGGAAATAATTAGATTCTGGCCATGTCATTCTAGGACACTAAAAAACATAAGGGGATATTTTTGATTTAATTATCTAAGTACTCTACACCACTATGTCTGTTCTACTCCTAGGACATCAACTAGATTGGTGGGTACTCTTTTTAGGGGAAGGTTGTTTTGGACGCTATTACTCCATGGACTTCCCCAAGGAAGCAAGATGCCCACCCCTTCTGTGCTTAGATATTCAAACACATCGACCTGTTCTATAATCTCTCCGCAATGATTGATGTCTGCAGAGAGGTGGGGTGGGGGAATGGGGACAAAGTGTAGGCCCTCTCAGTTTATTCTTTTTCCCCTCCCAGACTCAGATTTTTGAAAAATCTTGATGTGGTAGCATATACTACCACTTCTTATAGACTCTACAATTTACTTTGCAACATTTTAAGGCTTAAAAGTTTAAATTTAAAAAAATTCAAGTTTTTGCAGCACAAATTTGTTTCTGTCAGCAATAACTGATAATTTCAAAGACTACCTAGAATTTAAATGCCGTGAATTAGCTTCTTTCACACTAGTACATCATACTTATCATCTTTTCTCTGCAATATCTCATCATCATCTTCTAGTTTTGTTGTTGGTAGGGGAAAGGTGTGGGGTTGAATTAGATAATGAAGAACTGCACTTTAAAAAATATTTCAAAATATTTTCCTTGTACTTAGTCTTTAATATACTCTAAGTATTTTAATTTGTGGATAATCATGTGCACAGGGCCTTTTGTAACATGTTTTTATGACTTAACTATGTATTGTGAACATCTCTCTCACATACTTTTAAATGGCTACCTAGATATCAAACAAATATGTGAGATTATAAATAATTATATATATATATAATTTTGGTCATTTGAAGTTAAGCTTATACAACCAATCTTGTTCCACTGAGGCAGTTCAGTACCACCTAGCTTTAAATTGAGTTTGATGCTTTTTATTTAGGTTAGCTTCTATAAAACTTTTAAGGATTTTAAGAAAGTACTTGAAAATGTTTAGTGTGTTTTCTCTAATAATTACCATATTTCACTCTTATGAGGCCAGCATTTAAAAAATAAAGTCACTGGAACATTCTCAAATTATGTCTGTGCTTTACATGTAAACCATTGACTAAAATAAAATTTGTTTATTAAAAAAAGAGAAAATAATTAGTTTGAAGGTATATGAGTAAGACAGTGTCTCACCATAATAGTTCACAATAACACTAAAATATATTCTTGCTCATTTATACAACATTAAATTTTGCTATGTTGCTGGATGTTTGAAAAATGCATGATCCATGACAGTCCTTAAACATAATTACCATATAGTAAGCTCACAATTTAAAGGATAGTGAGAATGTTTATGGTAATGTGTAGCATATTCTGCAGGCAGCAGGTTAATCTGTGCTTTCCTTTATTTTTAGATGTGTAATATTTACTGCTGTTTTAAATTTTTTCTTAATTGAAAACCTGAGAATTTTTATTTGTAGTGATTCTAGCTGAGCTGATTCTAAGTATTCATTTTGATTGTAGTCATTTGATCCATCTCCTGAAAGATTATATGTTCTTCAGGTAGCAGAAACTGTTAATGAGGGCTTTTCCTGGTTTTCTTTGCAAACTTCATTAAAGTTCAATCTTAGTTTTCCAAAGGAATAAAAGTGAACCATCTTTTCTTATGGTTCTGTACTTTAGAAGGTCCTAGACACACTTTTCAGAAGGTGGAAACTTTCAGTATCTAAGCACAGGTTGCCTTACTGCATTTGGTAAATATACTTTAAATATGGTTTCATTTACTGGAAACAAGGTAATTTTCTGGAAGCATTTGAAATCTATCATGATATGTATAAGAGTCAGATGTACTTTTTCGGTATGAAGCATTTTTCTTAATGGGTACTTGTTCACTATTCTGTGCTATAGCTCTTGCTACTGTGGAGAGAGCAGGTCAATGGATAAGTGAATGTGTAGTCTTGAATATCAAGTGAAGGAATAATCCATTTTAGTGATCTTTGTCTCTGTCAGAGGTAGTGTCTTATTCTAAAAAAGTCAACACGTTCTGGGCTTCCCTGGTGGCGCAGTGGCTAAGAATCTACCTGCCAATGCAGGGGAAATGGGTTCGAGCCGTGGTCCGGGAAA
This sequence comes from Stenella coeruleoalba, assembly GCF_951394435.1. Taxonomy (NCBI): domain Eukaryota; kingdom Metazoa; phylum Chordata; class Mammalia; order Artiodactyla; family Delphinidae; genus Stenella; species Stenella coeruleoalba. Next base: position 93,123,613 of record NC_137150.1, read on the forward strand.
ATCCCACATGCTGTGAAGCAACTAAGCCCGTGTGCCACAACTATTGAGCCTGCGCTCTAGAGCCTCCGAGCCACAACTACTGAGCCTGTGTGCCACGACTGAAGCCCGTACACCTAGAGCCTGTGCTCTGCAGCAAACAGCAGCCACTGCAATGAGAAGCCTGCCCACCGCAACGAAGAGTAGCCCCTGCTGGGCGCAACTAGAGAGAGCCCGTGCGCAGCAATGAAGACCTGACACAGCCAAAAATAAATAAATAAATAAATTTATATTAAAAAAAGTCAACACATTCGTCTATTTCTATATATTTTATAAAAAGGGGAAACATCCATATGTTTACTATGTGCTTTGAAATACATGGATACAAGTAAAATAATTCAACATTAGTATAATTATTATTTTGTTAATAAAATAGTTTAGAACTCAGCATGATAAATTTGATGAGTTGCAAAGACAACTGATTTTACAAGTTTATTAGACTTACTTTTAAAGTCATAAATGAATGCCATTGCCTTTATAATGGAAAACACAAATTCTCTTCAAACTGGCATTTGGTTGGAAAAGATAAAACTAAGTTATTTCCATTCTGTTGTTACAATTTTAAAAATGATTTATAAACTATGTTAGAGAGCGCACAAAACAACTCATGATGCCCACATACACTTATCCATTTATGTATATTTCATGTTATCAGATAATGAGAACATCCCTGAGTAGTTATATAATAGTTGCTAATGTTTATTCAAGATAAAATACCATAGAATATACCTTATGAAATATAAGTTAAAAGACACAGTATTACATTGAAAGTCTTTGGAAGTCATCTTAGTGTAAATATTCTTAGTCAATTTGCCAAGCATAACAATATTTGCTATAACCGGCAAATAATGTCAAGTTTATAAATTTTTTCTTAGTTCATTTTATTTGACATGGAGTTTTTTTTCATTTTAACATCTTTATTGGAGTATAATTGCTTTACAATGGTGTGTTAGTTTCCGCTTTATAACAAAGTGAATCAGCTATACATATACATATGTCCCCATATCTCTTCCCTCTTGTGTCTCCCTCCCTCCCACCTTCCCTATCCCAGCCCTCTAGGTGGTCGCAAAGCACTGAGCTGATCTCCCTGTGCTATGCGGCTGCTTCCCACTAGCTATCTACCTTACGTTTGGTAGTGTATATATGACATGGAGTTTTCAAAGTAAATATAAGCTTTGGACTCATAAAAAGTTCAGAATTCAGTTATAATCAATAATGTGCCACCCTTTTTTGATTCATCTAGCAATAACTATAGATGGAGAAGAAGTATAACAGTTTTTGCTGTGATTTTTCTGGAAGAAACATTTTGAAGAAATGAAAGGTGGGAAAGCAGCATGACATTGGGCTGAAGGGTACTTTTTAACATGTGAAGTCAAGTTGTGAGCTTCAGCTCTTACCTGTTCAAACTCAGCTCCCCTTACTCATGTGCACAGAAGTTCTTCAAGGTCACCTTCTCACTGTGAGAGGAGAGCACTAAATATTCTCCCCATGATTCTTTTTTAGAATAAATTTTAGACAAATAAGTCTTGAATGAAAGGTTATTTGGAATTAATCAATGAAAACTGGAAAGGATAAAAAGGGATGTTTGGGAAATGTATTTTTTAAAGGTAAGGGGAAAATGACAGTAAGTGAAAAAAGAGATGATTTATTTGATGATCTTTTGGGGTTGGGTATTCTATAGGTCTGATTTATGAAAAAGGAGTAATAAATTCTAAATAATGGTATAATTTATGAAGGGTTTTGATGTGTATGTGGGTGTGTAAGTGTGTGTATGAATTCTAATTTGATATCTAAGATTTTGTCCTGAACTTTGTTAGTGTGGAAAATATTATTTTCTAGTGTTGCTACAGACTCAATTCTAAAGAGAAATATTTGGAGCTAGTATTTACTTTGGGTGTTAACAAGTGCTTGTGGGTGTACATCCTGTCAGAGTGGACTCCACCCTGTGTTTCACTGCATATTCAACTTGGTTTCCTTCATGCTCTTTGGACTAAAAATTCAACCCTCTTATAGGAAGTTTGGGCATTCCTTGAAGGTCAGAGTTTGACAGATATTTAGGCCAATAGCCAGCCTTCCTCTCCCTTAAGGTTTTTTGTTTGTTTGTTTGTTTTTTCTAGTGACTGAAGAAATAATGAGAATTTGCTAAGTCTAGCAGGCAAAGATACGATATTTTTGAGTAGGGATACCTGAGTATGCCTGTGGACTTCTTGGAAGAAAATAAAACTAAGAAAATGGCTAACTATAACTGAGTTAATACTACATACATACATACATTGTTGGAAAAAGGAAAATTAAGGAGAATTATTATAGATTAAGGATGTTGTTAGATTAAGAAATAGCTAGTTTGCTATATCCTATTTATGATTATACTTACACTGTCACCTTTTCTTATTTTTAGTGGTATTCTTTTCCTTGAGATCCACATTATGTAACTCAAAAATCTCACTTGCTACATTTGAGATCTTAGAAACACTAAGAATTGTTAAAGTTTGAAATAACAAAAAGGAAAATATCCTACATATCATGAAAAAGATTCTGTATTATTTTCTATACATTCTTTTAGTATAAATTAATCTAAAACAGAGTTCTTCACTAAATTCCTCTTAAGTTCCATGCATGTCTTTTTTTCTGCATCAAAAACCTCTCTACTTTCACTCTTCTAAACAAAACAGAACCACTCTCAACTAAACATATACATTTATTCTTGCCTTTTAGAAAGATGCAATACTTGAAGCCAAGAAAATGAACACATATAGTTTAATCATGTAGACCAAAGAACAGGGTATACCCAGGGTCATAGTGCTAACTTTGTTACTTGTAGGCAGCCAATTTATTTTCACTTCTGTTTTAATGTCTTAATTGAGAAAATGGAAATTATATATACATGTCTTAGCTTAAGGTATGTACAGGTGGGTATGTATGCATGTGTGCGTATATTTGAGAATGTGTTTATATGTGCACATGTGGAGGCTATTGCAGGATAGTGCATGTGAAATACATGTGAAGAGCTTTGTTCATTTGTTTGCTAGCAGATGCTTACTCAATTTCAGATACCATTATTAAGTAAGTTACTCCTGTCTTTGAGAGTTCATTCAATTCCCATAATACTCTGCTGGACTTATATTACTATGTTATGAAGAGAGCATTATAAATAATTAGAATTAAACTATGATTATAAATGCAAATGAACAAATTCTACATGAATAGTGGCTTGCATAGTGCTTTCTCTGTTGATTTAATAATTTCCAGTGGTTTCTTGGTTATTTTTGACAATCACCTCAGCTCCACTCTGGAAAGAACACAACTTTTCCACTGAGAGGACCATCCAGATGCTCCTTCACTCCCCATCCCTACTGTAGTCTAAACAACTAGCTGCATTTTACCTCCTAAACAAATTTGTAGTCATCAGTGTATTTTCAGTGCATTCTTGGTGTGCAGAAATAAATTTTGCACTTTCTAGCCACCACCTGGGAGCTACAGACCACACTATGAGATCTAAAATAGGCATTAATTATTGCCTTAAATCTCCCTCTTTGGGAGGAATATACAAAGAATATTTAGCACTTAGCTAAAAAGTAGAAACATATCTTAGGAAATACTCTCTTCTAGAGTCAAGGCACGTGTGTCCTGTTTGGCAATCTTTATATACTTTTCCCTAGCAGATCAGTTTTTATCCTTTAAAGCTCTTTAGAATAACATTTGGATACACATTATAATAGTGTAAAGGATTAGCGTTCTATTTTCTGTAGTTAAAAGAAATCTGTGTTAACAAGTGACTTCTTATCATTGCAGATCATTTTAACTTCTCATTAGAATTGGCCAAAAGTGACAGACGCATAGCAGCATTAAACAGGCTAAAACAAAGACAAACAGAATGGATTTTGGTCACTGTGCCTTTCCTTACTGATGAATTCTTATGTATGCAGACATTGTACTTCTAGCTATGTAACCACAATTTCCTTTCTCCTCACATTATACAGCCTAGCCATTTACACTATTTTATAGTGAGGAGGTTAACAGCAGGATCTTGGATAGGTCTGAGTCCAAGACAGTATTCTGCTGTTTTCCAGATCCATGACTTATTCTCCAAATGCCTCAATTTTTTCAGGCTTAAAATAGATTAAACAATGGTAAATTAAGCACTGAGTCAGATTGTACATTTGAATTATTTAGCATAGTTTGGCACATAATAAGTACTCAATAAATACTACATTTTGGACAGACGACTATGATAATAATTGTGATGATTAGAATACCTGAAAACAAACAGAAGTAAAGCAACCAAAAGTAAAGGATTATAGTGTTAAGAATCAGATTCCTAGTCACTTGTCTTCGATACAGGCAGAAGACTCAAATCATGATTAGTGTACTATCGTTATCTAGGTTGAAGGAAAAAAAAACCAACAGTTCTGGTTCCCCCTTCTCACTGATTTCTAAAATGAGGAAATGTGAGCACTGTTTTATTATTTCCCATCTCACAGATCAAAATTGGACTATAAATAGGACAACTCCTCTCCTGCAAGGAAGGCCTTACAGGACAGGGCCTCTCTTTTTGGCCCCAAGTTCATTTTGTGGACCTGAACAATGATTGTTATCCTTACTTCAGAGGTGGAGAAAAAGGTCTATAGTAATGAACTTTGAGTGGAGAATTTTTTAGGGATTTCCTCTGATGTTTCATTAGGCTAATGATGTTGAGAATTAAGTCATAAAGCATTCCTGTTGCTGAAAAAGAGGTGAGTAAATATAGTGGATGCTGTTTTCCTGTTGATCTTTCAAAGGCAGTTTAATTAGCTAATGGTCGACTCTCCAAAGCCAAACCTAGATAATTGGACTGGGGGCGGAGTAAACTGACTTTGACAAGTGTGCTTATTTAGAGAATTACTTTAATTCCTTCGTTCATTACAGGGACCCTGTAAGACAAGGCAACCCTGGGATTTCATGGAGATGCAAATAATTGCTCTGATTTATTTTTATAAATCTGTCTTCAGTTTCACAACTCATTATTAGTCTCTTGTGTGCTGAAAGTATAGGTATCTTATGGTGCATAAAATAATTAAAATAAATCTAAGACATCTTTTGCCTTTTGTGGCATATAGAATTAGTCTGACTTGTTTTAGGGCAACATGAGGATCTTATTATGATAGTTGATTTTATGGTCTTTAGGAGAAAGTTCCAATATCCTAACCAAAATCAAATTAAATAACCTTTGTTCTCTTTTCAGTGTCTCTAATCACTAGAGTAAGACAAATCATAATTTTCCCTACCCTAATCGGTTAGGTGAATGTCCATATTTATGTATTTCTGTGTTTGATCAATGTCACTGCATCATTTTCAGCCCAAAATACCAAAAGAAAGAAAAAAAAAAACCAAAAGGAAACAAAAATGACAATTGGAGAAATTTTAACATTGAAAGCTTAGTAAGACATCTTAATCCTTCAGCTGGAGGAAAAATAGAAAACTCGATTAGCACTCAATTACCAATTTGCTATATTCTGCAACAGCAATCAACAATAAACAACTATATCAGAACCGGCATACCAATTGAAAAAAATACCTATTCTTGGATCTCTCAACATAGAAAAAGCAATAGACTGGAGCAACCTCTAAAAAGAATTATTAGTTTCTAAATCAGATGAGGTTAGTATAACTGAAACTTGAATCATCAATATATTCTTAATATGAATATATATGCTTTTATCATAATCTCTGTAAATAAAAAGAGCATTATAATACCTATATGCACTCATTGAAGATGAGGATAATTAGAATAGAGAGAAATATAAACACTTAATACACAATAAATTTTAATTGAAAGTGCATTATGTGTAGGAACATTGCTTAATAACAGAAATAGCAAGATGACAAAGATATGATACTGATACTGCTATTTAGGGACTCACACCTTGATGAAGTGAAAAGTAAGCAGATAAACTGTAACACAACATGGAAATCTTACTAGCATACATATGAACCAAGTGATGTATGAGCCTAAAGGGGAAGCAATTCATTCTGCTTCTCAACAGTGCTTTATTATTCTGGTGTTCTGGGTTGGCAGAATCTGAAACTCTGACCATGGTATTGATCAGTTGATCTAAATAATTCACTAGAAATCTGGTGTTTGTATTTTATAATAGAGATAAAATTTTATCTAAACAAAGAACATAGATTATTGTATTTTAAATCTCTACTACTTTTATTGCATTGGGTTTGTAATTAATTAGGTAGAAAGTTAAGAATGGTGCTTTCAAAATCTCTTCTTACCAATTCTGAAAACATGAATAGATTCATGTATTTTAGGAAATGTAAACTGATTCACAGGAAATCTGAGTGTGTGTGTTACACATGTTGTATTAAGTACTTTGTTGTTATATATGTGCATATTTATCAACATCTCCTCCATGACTAGTTAGTGGAGTTTTTTGAAACACCATGATAATAAGGTCAAAGTCATGGATGTGGGTTTCCCTCATTTTGTTCCATGGCTACAGATAGATTTTTCATCTCTGCTAGGCTTCTTGAACAAAACTACATCTGATCACAAGGAAAGGTACTTTAAATAAATCAATGCAAATCCATCAGCCGTGCTTACACCTGGAGTTGAATAAGTCACCCAGATAAACTTGTTTGCAAGCAAAATGGGATGAAAAGAATGTCCTACAAATGCTGAGTGTAATTTTTTTTCAAAGTAGTTTGCAAACCTTTTCAGGAGAGGATGCTGTATTATACTCTCATGTCCTCTACATCCACCAGTGTAGTATGATACACAGCTACTTTTTTTGTTGTTGGATGCATGACTGTAATACAATAAAAATCTCTCTACTTTGATAAGAGAGTGGCATGGACATATATACACTACCAAATGTAAAATAGATAGCTAGTGGGAAGCAGCCGCATAGCACAGGGAGATCAGCTCCATGCTTTGTCACCACCTAGAGGGGTGGGATAGGGAGGGTGGGAGGGAGGGAGATGCAAGAGGGACAAGATATGGGGATATATGTATATGGAGAACTGATTCACTTTGTTATAAAGCAGAAACTAACACACCATTGTAAGGCAATTATACTCCAATAAAGATGTTTAAAAAAAAATCTCTCTACTTTGAAATAAACTAAAATACATAGTGATCATTTTAAGACCTACATTTTTTGAGTCCACAGATGCAAACTCACATAAATTATTTAAATATCAAAGGAATGAATTTGAAGGAATATATTTTCATTGAAAAAGAAAAAGGAGAAATACAATTGATTTCTCTTTAAGTACGGCTTGAATAAAATAGTCATCACTAATGTGAGCTTTTATACTGGCAGTGGGATTTGTGTGTGTGTAAATACAGTAGCATAGAAATTTTGATTACCACAATCCTTTTTATTGAAGCTCCATTGTACAGTGAAACAGAAAAGCTTGATGGCTTAATTCATATCTGGTTTGCATTTTCCTCTCTGACTTTTTTGGTATGTACTTTAGAGTTTTTTGTCCTGTATCTCTATTTCCCCATCTTTAAGGATAATAATTTGTAAATAGCCTTTAAAAAATGAAGTATTAGAGTTCCAGCTTTAACCTCAGACTTCTTTGTACTTCACATATTATCACCTATTACCTAACTTCAAACTACACTTTATACTAGTTCCTCTATCTCTCTCTAAAATTTTTTTCATCTCTAAAGCTAACAAAAACTCCTCTCCGACTTCTGTCCCACAAGAGATTGTCTACCTCTCTATCACTCTTTCAGTTTATAGCTTTATTTCTTGAAACAGTAATTTAATTTCTTTTTATTTTCTTACGTCATATTTACATAAACTGAGTGCATCTCCTATTACTCCTTTAAAATGACACTTGGTAAGATCACCAACAATCTTTCATTTGACACAATTTGTAGAAAAATACTGCTGTTTATCTGATCAAACTTTGCTTAAAATATCTCTTCTTTTAGGGGCTTCCCTGGTGGCGCAGTGGTTGAAAGTCCGCCTGCCGATTCAGGGGACGCGGGTTCGTGCCCCGGTCCGGGAAGATCCCCCATGCCGTGGAGCGGCTGGGCCCGTGAGCCATGGCCGCTGAGCCTGAGCGTCCGGAGCCTGTGCTCCGCAACGGGAGAGGCCACAACAGTGAGAGGCCTGCGTACCGCTAAAAAAAAAAAAAAAAAAAAAAAAACTCTCCTTTTAAAACTACCCCTGTCTTAATGAAACTATTTCTCTCTTCAGTTCTTTTCTCTATGAATATTCATTCTCCATCTTTCTCTGACCCCTTGATACTTCCAAGGGCTCCTTAGAACTATGTTGCTTCACAATCCAATTCACTCTTCTTGCTATATAATCTTTACATTGATATGGCTCCTAACCCTCAAGATAAGCTGGTGGCTAACCATTCCAGATCTATCCTAGACTTGCCTCCTAAATTCCACACATACTTTAAAATTACCTACTGGACATCTCGGCCTGGATCTCCAATAGGCAACAGAAGTCAGTAAACCTAAAACTTTCTCCCTAAAGACTGTTCTTATTTTTGAGTAAACTCACCTAAAGTAAAAACTTAATTTCTCTAGTCATTGTAGGATCTACCTACTCCCTTTATAACTTCATTACTTAATGGATTATTGTCTTCTAGTTTCAACCCCCTATGCCAATTATAATCTTTCCCTGTTTTTATTACCAACTTGTTTAAATGCAGATTAATTTTTACTCAGTTGACTCTATCCAATCTACTTGTGTCTAATATTTCTCATCCAACCAAATCTTCCAAACAGCTCACCATGTCCCTACTCATCTTGGTACTGGGTCTCTGTACCATCCCCAAGAAAAACCTAGTTTCAAATAGAGATTTTTTTTTCCTTACACTTTGTCTTAGAGAAGTTAACAACTGTAGTCCTTAGAAATAAAATGGCTGATCAACTTGACTATAATATAGCTATCAAGTCTGTGTTTGAAATCCCAACGTGTAATTGTCTTAGAGAAGTTAACAACTGTAGTTCTTAGAAATAAAATGGCTGATCAACTTGACTATAATATAGCTATCAAGTCTGTGTTTGAAATCCCAACGTGTAATTTGTCTTCAGTGTGTGTTCAGATGTTGCCTGGTCCAGTTTTCCCTTCATGTATCATTAAAAAGTAGGACCTAGATAAAATAAATACTCTAAATTAAAATGCGTTTTATTTATTGCTAGTGAAAATAGTACTATAAGCTTGAAATGAGTTTCTGAAATAGGCAAAATTCACACTCAGGTTTCCTATTTTCTGTCTTCACTGCTGTTGCCCAGATAGTTACCACTGTGCTTATCATTGGAGTGTCTATTTCTTCTTTCTTTATTTGAATTGCTGTTGAGGAAAAAATAATAGTATGATTAGATACAGATATTATCTTGCTACCTCTAAACTCTTATTCCTTTTTGAGTACAACCCAAATTGTTGCCTCGTATTTCCTTTTGCAAACCACCTTCCATAATCCTAGCCTTACTCCAAATAATAGCAAACAAGAAAAGGAAGAGAAAGATAAATTGACAACCATAGATTCTATCTTCTGTAACAGATATGTGTGTTGTTACTTTTAGATATTATTAATAACATTTCATTTTAATAATCTCATAAATCCCATGAAGTTGTAGTAATTATTCCCATTTTATGAATAAGGAAAGTGAGACTCAGAGGGTTGACTTAATATGCCCAAGAAAAAGCCCAGTAAGTAAGTAAGTGGCAGAAGCTAGGAGTGTTAGACCCTGAAATTCACCAAAAAATAATTTCAAGAATTTCATTTTATCCTTAGGTCTTCCAACAAAAATTCCATTCCTGCTTTTCCTTGTCACTTTTCACTATAAATATTTAGTCACTGGGCTAACTCCTCTACCTTCTATCCAAAATTACTTTCCTCTCTCTTCTGTTTATACTCTCTTTTTTCTCTTCAATCCCCTGTTCTCATGTAAAGAGTTTATATTTGAAATATAATATATCCATAGGCCACACTAAGCATTATGCAACCTATGGAGATATTATATTTGCTCAGCAGAACATTTTCAAAATTGGATATTTTATGAAAGAGTTCAGGTTAGCAACTTTTCTTGAAGATTGACAAGATCTAACAACACTGGACCCACATTTCTGTATAACCATCTGCTTGGGCTGAACAGTGGCAGTCCCCTTTAAAAAGGGCACTCTAAAGTGTGCAGTAGGCTCAGTTGCTTCCTTTGTCTCACACCTGGATGCTTCCTCATTTATGTTGTAGGCCAGGACCCACAGGCATTTGAATTTGTGGTGCCTGATTTGTACAGTATTGGTTAGCTGTACAGATGGCAAGGAACTACTTCCCTGTGCCAAGAAATTATTACAGCACATAGAGTTGTTTCATTTAAGAGCTTTCTGGTGTCAGTGGAATAAAACATCCCCTTTACAGTCTATTAAGTGATAGGAAAGAGATCACTTGCTATTGTTGTGAGAGATGCTATTGTTTAGCATTTTGATTTTTGTGAACTTATGAAGAAATTTGTGGGATTTCTTGATTTTTTTTTTTTTATTGTCAAACACTTACTTCAGTGAATAAATTGTATCCTCTGGGATTTACCTAATGAGAAATTTGACAAGCCATTTATCTTTTAAGTAATTTTTAATGTCTGATCATTAGCTCTAGCAAAGAAAAGTAACTTTAGTGTTACAGATGACAAATCACATTAGTTAAAACCAGGAACTTCTACAGCAAACTTTATGGCAACACCATTGATTTGTCTCTGTGGTATATCTTGTATATTGAATGGCACATTTGACATGTATAAGTTGCTACTAAATGGGGAAGAAAGAATTTTAAGTGTACTTAAACTTCATCAATAAGATTAAATTAAAGCTAATAGAGATTTTGTCTTAGGTTTTTTCTCATATTAATTAATTAAAAATCATTTCTTTCTTCATTATTGCATTAAGATATTTATTCTCATTTGAATTTCCCATTATATTAAAAAAGAAAGATGACAGAAGTCTTTAAATGCAATAAAGTATTGAGGCTCCAAAGCCTTAATTTTAATACTTGACAAAAACATTCTACAAACAAGTATCTTTCATTGTATATCACAACACAGAAGTTCACATAGAAATATTCTATGTACATTACCAAATTTTTCCTGAAATCAGACAAGAAAATAGAATGTGTTCATAATTATAAGCATTTCTTACTTCACAGGATTCATCAAATCTAATACTGAATTTATAAAATTAAAGGAGCTTCAAATTTATTTGGGGCAATATTACTTGTACAACAGAGAATTTTGGGATTATATGTTGTGATTTTGCTCCCATGTTGACTACAGGAGATGGTGAGGGTAGAGATTCTGGAATCAAACTGATCTGGATTTAATATTCTGGTTATACTATATTCTGTGAGTTTGATCCTTTACTATTTCTTTAACTTATCTTGCCTCTGCTCCATTCTCTCATTCCATTTAAAAAATAAACCACGATGAAGAGTAGCCTCCGCTCACCACAACTAGAGAAAGCCCTCGCACAGAAACGAAGACCCAACACACCCAAAAATAAATAAATAAATAAAATAAATTTATAATAAATAAATAAATAATTATTTTTGTCTTAGATGCCTTTATCCAAAATAAATTGAGTAATGAATTCATTGTTCAAAATACAGGAAATTCTCAATAATTGATTGTTAATTCTTTTTACTTATATTTATTAAAATATCAGAGAACAAAGTTTTAGAAAAAATAACCCAAATGTTATCAATTAAACTACTGAAAACATGCAGGATCACATACAGAAAACAGTTGTATTTAATTTGAAAAATTAAATTTTAGTTAAATTAAGATGTAACTAATGCCTTCAATAATTTTAGAAATTAAAATACTTTTCTATATAATTTAATAATCACAGAAGATATAAAATAGAAATTTATAAAATTCTAATCTTACAAATAACATGTGACACATTTATGAGTAAAATTACAAAAGAGCTAAAAGAGATGGAGGCATATATCCATGTTCATGGGAATATGATGCATCAGTAAGATGTTCATTTTTTTCCTTGATTCATAATTTGATAGTTTCAATTAAATTCTTTTTTTGTTTGTTTCTTAGTATTTACTTATTTATTTATTTATTAACATCTTTATTGGAGTATAATTACTTTACAATGGTGTGTTAGTTTCTGCTTTATAACAAAATGAATCAGTTATACATATACGTATACCCCCATATCTCCTCAATTAAATTGTAATCAAAATTTAAAATAATTTTATGGCTTTGATAGCAAAGCCATGAAAGAGCCAAAACATTTTTGAAGCAAAAGATTAGGATGAGGTTGCCCTAAAAGATATAAAAATCATAATAAAACTAAATTAATAAGCATACAATGGTACCAATACCAGGTTACCATGTAGCAAATGTAATGTAATAGAAATTCCAGGGTGGGTATTGGCAAGGATAACAAATAGAAAAAAACAAAAGAATAGAATTTAACATAAATTTATCAGCAAATCAATGCAAACATAAGGAGACCCAATATACGACAGCAGTGAGATCAATGGGGAAAGGTAATCTATTCAATAATGGTAATGGGGCTGTGCTTACCTATATGGAACAATGAAATAGGATGTCTATTACATAACATACTCCATGCGAAGTAAATAATTCTTTGTGATATATAATACTATAATGGTTTTAAATAAAATAAAGAACAAAAAGGGAAACATTAATAATACTGATTATATTAATTTTTTTCACAAATAGAAATAAAAGAGTAAAAGTAAGTAACTTAATGGGAGAAGCTGTCACATATAATTAGCAGTAAACTAATATAGAGCATGTACAACATTTAAAAATCAATTAAAATGCAAAACGATTGAACAAAATATAAAAAGAGACATTTCCTAGAAGCAAGAATATGCGTAGCTAATACAAATAAAACAAAAGGTCAACCTGTTCAGAAATTAAAGAAAAGCAAATTAAAACCATAGTGAGAAACCAGTTCAATCACTTAATTGGAAAAAAACCTGAAAAGTCTGAAAATAGTCATGGCCATTGCTTACAACCAATTAGAATGTCTTTCAACCATTTGTAAAACAATTTGGAGTTATAGATACATTTAAAAACTGTGCTTGTATTGAGGCGCAACTATTTTCTTCCTACATATATATTTGTTTGATAAATACTTATACACTTGCACCAGGAGACAGAAGAATGTTGATATCAACATTATTTCTAATAGCAACACAACTAGGAACAACCCAAATGTAAAACAACAGGAGGATGGATTAAAGCAAATGTAGTATATGCAACAATGGGAGAGAATGAGACAGGGAATTCATGAGAATGAGACAGTGTAGTTCATGTTGTGAACTACCACATGTATTATATGTTTGCATTTCACCAACAAAATATTGAGCAAATAAAGCAAATCACAGAAGAATTAATTTAACATGGCATCATTATTTGAATTTCAATAATTTAAAAATTTAAATAATATAAATATTAGCATATGTAGCAAAACTATATTTAAAAACTAGGGAATGAGAAATATAAAATATAGTAGTTCTGTATTCAGAAATGTTAAACACAGTGAGAATGGGATATGATTTGCCACTACTTATTTGTCAAAATAAAAAATTTGGATAATTTCTCAAATTCCAGGTGTAGAGAAATAGCCTTATATGTTTGGAGAAAGTATGTAAGTTTTTTAGACACTTTTGCAAAAAGCATGATCTCTTTTATACAGCAATTGTATTGCTAAATCTACAGTCTATAGTTACATTCATCCAAAGCAATAAAGATGTATACATTACAATATTTATTATGATATTTAATAGAATATTAACTGGAAACATTTTTCAAAGTCAATTATTAGGATATAAGTTATGTTAGATGTATGGAATGGAATACTATGGAATCATTGGAAAGAATTAGGTAGATCTATATGTGTTCATATCAAGAGATAAACAACCTATAGTATAATTTTTTTGAAGTATGATATATATAATACTACTCAAATGCTTTTGATTTTTTTAAATTTATTGAGGGTACGCCTACTCTTCTTTTTATAGTTATTTTTAAGATTTTCTTATTTTTTTCAAGACATAAATAAGGAAAAACTTGTTCTAAACTTGTCATTTTGAAAGATAAAATCTAAGTATTATTTTAATATTTTGTTAAATGACATATTTTAAAGGGATGAGTAAATAAATTCAGTATGATAGCTTCTGACACAAAGGTTTCACATTGAAGGAATTCTCAAGAAGAATTGGCAACAAACTCCAACTCATATACAGAATGTATCTTACACTTAGATTTTAATGAAAAACAATTTGAAATAAATTATTCACCAATAAGATATGGTTAATTACTCATGGAATGTACGTGCAATGGAATATTATGCATCTAATAAAAATGTCAGATAGGTATTATATCCGCTATATATAAATAAATGAAAAAGTATGCAATACAACATATATCATATGATCTTAGTGAGGAGAATGCACAAAGAATTTTTAAAGGATTTGAAACAAACCACTGTAGAAAATTTTATTCTTTGGGTTTAAGAAATTGTATAGAAATCCTTATAGTTTGATTTATTTTTTACAATGAATATCTATTACTTCTATAGGCAGTAAATAATAAAGTTGTTTCTATTTACAAAAACAAATCTTCACAACTACATATGTAAATAATATTTTTAAATACTTTAAATAATTCTCAAATTCTAAATAAATATTGTAGTATATAGAGACTGTGAAAATGGAATTACAAAAAATAAAAGAATTTTTGTTCAAAATATTAAGTGCCTACTCTAAGTTTGGCCCCCTTGTTGGCACTGATATAGCAAGCAGCACATCGCAGGATGAAGGCTGGGGTTTTGGGGAAACAGAAGTCAGTATAGTCTGTGAAAACTGGTTTAGCCCCGGGAACCTGATCTGACCCAGTATAGAGAAGCTGTGAGCAAAAGTTAAAGTGGCCATTTTGATAGGAACTGTTTTAGACAAAAGGCATATTCAACATCACCTTAGGGCCCAGTTAAAAGGGTAACAGCACCAGGGAGAGGATTTTTCTCTAAATTGTTAGGAAGTAGTTTTGGCAACATAAGTTACCAGGACAGCCCATGGCAGAGGACTTTCTTTGCCTAGTTGACAGCTGCAGGATATAGCAATTATACTGCTAAATATGCTTCTAAATTAAACTGCTAAGTATAGCTTATAGATAGGCTCACAGAAGGGGCAAGTCACCTTCAAATAGTCTATTGAGAAACGTAAGACACCCAAGAGGGAAGCTGGACTTGTGGAAGAGCATGACAAAGGCTGCATGCCATTTCTGAGCACCTATAAGACATACTCTGTGACTTGGGAAAAACCTTTTAAAGGAGAATTTGCAGGAAACCAAAACTCTAGCATGAGCAAGTATGAGCAAAAGCCAGGAAAGCCACTTAGGATTAATCATTTAGCGCCACAGGGTGATGAGGCTGAGCCTTTGGATTGAATGTAAAAGAAAGCAAAGAGAATTTTTCCAGAGGAAAGTTTTTGGAAAAGATAAATCTTGAATTTTAGCAGGGTGGTGGGGTCCCAAAACTAGATGCATCTGCCTTTAGGCAACAATAATTCTGAAGACGTTGACTAGTCCTTTGTTTTTTTACTTCAGTTTTAGTTCTTAATGACGACTGACATTCTAAATCTCTGACATATATTGCTTCAGCTGTTTTTAAGTGACATAAAAGAGAAAAAGAAATTGAGGAGTACTGATGTTTTAAAATGTCTTTTTTTCCTAAATAACTCTTAGTGTTAATGAATAGTAGGCTTCCTTAACCAGTAAGTAGGGGAGTCAATTGCTTACTCTTAGAATGTGAATCAATACTTTCAAACATTGTGGGATGATGTGATAAACGACCACATGAAATACTTCTAAATTATACGTTAGTTTACAAACATCTCTCATCATAATAACATACTATTTTTAGGCCCTGATATATACACACTTGTCCAGTACATACTACCAAACAGTGAGACAGATATAGTGTCACCCCATAAGACTATGCTGTTCAGTATGGTAATCATATGTGGCTATTGAGCACTTAAAATGTGGCTAGTCCGATGTTAGATGTGCTGTTAGTATAAATTTGACACCGGGATTTGAAAAGGCAGTATCAAAAAATACATCATTAATGAATATTTTTATAATGAACATTTATTGAAATAATAATATTTTGGATAAATTGGGTTAAATAAAATACACTTTAAAATTAGTTTACCTGTTACTTTTTATTGTGACTACCAGATTATATAAAAATGTATTTATGGCTTGCATTTTATTTCTAATAGACAGTATTACTCTAAAAGACTAAAATCAAAAAAGAGGAAGAAAAATTTCTAGCCACATCAAGATAATTGTATCTCTAGTCTTAACTATGTTCCAAAAGTGGGTAACAAGAGATGCTGAGACATAGCAAGTTTAAGCAGTCATACAAACTTCTGGAACAGTATCCAGGTCTTTTTTTTGGTGCTTTGTCATCACTTTTGCTTGTTGTATCTTATATCAATGAATCTTTCAATGTCCTTGAAACAATTAAATCGATTTAGCTTACGCTTTCTTAAAAACAAATTATTTCTTCTCTTTGGTTTTGTATATGCAGAAAGAGACTCAAACAATTTCACAATGGTTGTTGTTAAGAAAGTTATTAGATGTTTTTTGAGTGAAATTATAATCCAAGTGCCTTTCATACCTTAATGATGGTGTCTTTAAATCTGAATTCCAAGGTGACCTGTTTCTTCCATCCTCTTTAGTGTTTATTCAACATGAGACAATTAGTGAATTCTAAGGGTTCATATCCCCTGTTTTCTTTGGAAATGGTTTTGCTGGTAATCAGTGTTAGGAGATTCACTGGCATGTTCTACTGTACAAATAATGTTGGCTGGGGAAGGATGCTGATTATTTAACATCAGTGTTTGACAGAAAGCTTGTGTTTATAGTGTGAAAATGTACAGGCTTAGAAAACTGCATATTCAGATGTTAGAAGGGGTTTTTAGGGAAGGGTCTTCTGCCAGATCAGCTTCTAAATGTTGGAACTGGCTTTCAGAGAGTTCACAATCTTTCGGGGTCTGTTGGCACATCCATCACAATGTGTCATATGATGAGGCATAAACTAAGGCTGCAGTTGGGACTGCATAGTTAGATGTTGTGTTGACGTGCCAGGAGGCATAGGCACCTTAGCTATTCCTGGTTGACAGCCCCATAGAATAAGATAAATGCCAAGATCTGTTAAAAAGATGGGACTGTGGTTGGCTTAGAAGAAACACAATTACATGTAACATAAAGTCCATCTTATAATCACGCTCCAACCTACCTTTCCAGGGCTAATTTCTCTTCCTACTATACTGTAAGCTCCACGAAGGAAGAGATTTTGTCTGTTTTCTTTACTTTTAACCACAGTTCTATAATGGAACCTGGAATATAATGTTCTCAATAAATTCCCGTTAAATGAAAATTATCTAACTAAGTCTCAGAACTGGCTTTCTCTTTATAGTATATGTTTCTCTGTGTATCAGCTTTAAGGAGCTGGCTACCTAAAGGGTATCCACATGACCTTCTAAAATCTTCTGGGATATCTAATAATTAAAGATGAATTAGTTATTTGTATTGTCATATTTTTTCTTAGAGTCACGCTAAGCTTTATATGGTGTATGATTTATTTTAAAAATGGCCAGTTACCTGATCTGTTTGCCTTTACCGGGTGAAATTCCTGTGTACAGTAGGAAACTCCTACCCACATACCTTACAGTTGAGCACAGAGAGTTGTTTAAAACAGGGAACCATGTCTGCATTTATGGAAGATAACCTTTTCTGGTCTTCAAGATAATGTTCTGAACTTCTAATGTGCAGGTTTTAATTTGTATTATAAGGCACAAGCTTAGGCTTTGAAAGGATTACTGAAAATAGAATTATGTAAGTTTTGTGGGTTTAGTTTAGTATTCCTATGACCATTGGAGGAATAATAAAGCAGGGAAATAGGAAGGTATTGCTCCAGGGAACCTGTTTATGAGTCTGGTAATTCTTTATTTTGTATTGTGCAAGGAGTGACGTCAATAAAACATGTGAAACAGTATTTGTTTCTGAAGTCAGAATTATTTTTAAGAATGAAATTTTAGGTAAGTGGTGGGGTATTTTTTTGACCCTAAATGCTAATAGGTGTGTTGAAGTACTTTCCTGAGTTATATAAGAATTCTCATTTTATTGAAATCAATTTGGCAAATGATTTCTAGCCCAACCATGAAGCAAGCACTGTGACGTACTTATTCAAAGAATAGCAAGCCATGGTTCCTGTCCTTAAATATCTCATTCTCAAGCAGGAAAGGCAAACACACGCACAAACACACATACACACACGAGGCAACAGAGGGAGTACTGACCTCTTTTGAGAACAAAAGGCTAAGGGAGCACTTCAGCTTCATTAGGTGGGCTCACAGACATGGCAAACTTTAAATTAGGCATTTGAAATATAAAGAGGGTTTAACCTCATTTAGGTAGTCTGGAGGTTGGTGGTGGGGTTACTGGCACAGAACATATAATGGAAGCAAAGGAACAGATAAGTAAAAAGGTGTGATGGGTCTAACCATGATACGGAAGTGCATAATTCTGGAAGGCATGTTCCCACTGTAGTTCATGTGAATGACTATGCCTTGCAAAACTCCAGGGGTATTGTTCACATAGTTTATACGAATGTATCCACTAGAATTGTGTAACACAGCAGCCCAGGGTTCTGTCAACAGCAAATAGTTTAGCCATTTGTGATTACTTGAGGAAGAATTATGGGAATTGAGTCTGTAAATATCTGTAGTATGAATTTTACAAGATATAGAGCTAAGGATTATTAATTTAAACAAATGAGGCTAATTAGATCATTAAGATGAAAAAATAGGTAATTATAAATTATTTTGAAAATTGTAATTGTAAAGCTAAAAATATCAATAGAATTTGAGTTTACTTACATTGTTTCTTCAGGATTTAGTCACCATCGAATCTGAATTAATATTTCAGCACTTAAAACAAAATAAGTCACAAATAAGCCTCAGTATATTTATAGAACACCCTGAGCATGGAGTTGTTATAAGATATTTAAAAAATGAAGGTTCGAGTGCCTATGTGAAATTATCAGGGAAATTAGAGGATAGAGAGTAGGGAGAAAACAAGGCACAGAGATTTTAGAACACTGTAATTTAAGATATATTAACAATAGTGCCTAAGACTTTTCAGGCAACCTTGATTCATTAGTTCAAATGTTTCTGTTTGTATTACAGCTCTTCCTCTACCCCCCCATACCCTTTTTCACTGAATTGGATATTCTTTAGCTGCCTTCTAATTACGGGATATGTGACATTCGTCTATTCAAGAGAAAATAGCAATTTTTTTAAGTAGCAAATATAATCTTTCTAGAAGTGGCAACCTGAGGCATTACTTGTGTGGTCAACGGCAAACCCTAAGTAGATAATTGCTGACTGGTTGCTTCTCAGATTGGTTGTATGTTTGGAGCACCGTGTGGATATTGGTCTGTTTGCTTTCAGATGAATCATTCTCCTAATGGACTATCAAGTATTTGGATAAATCTATCAGTAATGCAGACGATGGCTCCTGTACTTATTGAAGTGCCTTCAAACCAATTTGGTAAATTACACCCACTGTGAGAGTTAGATGGCATGTCATGAAAGATCAAGCTTTTTGGTAAAATGTCATTTCTTTGAAAGTCTTATATCCCCCTTTTAGAAATAAAGTCTTTTGAAAGAGAAAATATACCATTAATATGTATTTTATATGTTATCTTAAATTCCACACAGAAATGTACAGCATTTAGAAAGTTCAAGAACACATATGAGAGCTGGATAAAGAATTCTCTTTACTTGTAAGAAATTTTTTAAACACTACTTTTTTTTCTCACTATTCTTTTTATCCACCATAAACAGGCAAGTTTATACACAGCTATAGTAGAAGTAGAAGAATTTTTCCAGAGTGATAGCCTCTATTATCTGAACATTTGAAAAATAAAATCAAAATTATCATTTTTCTCTAGCTTTGAACTCTACTTATGGAGCATGCGTACTAAATTTAATACCAAAATCAAAATATGCTTGCACTTATTAAAGATTCTCCAAGTGTTTACTTGGCAAAAATAATAATAATAAATAAATAATTTATAAAAAATAAATTAAAAATAACTTTTTATTAACCACGGGGCACACAATTTTTAAAAAAACACTTTAAAAGTTTATGAGGTGGTGTATGTTTCTAATTAGAAAAGTAATATATGTTCAGGGAAGGAAATGTTGGAGAATGCAGAAAAAGGGTAGTACATTTAATATTCAACTTATTAAGGATTTTAATATAAGGTACAATTACTGTATTTAAACTTCAATGTGAAGCATAACTTTCAGTCCTTTATTCAGTCTGGTAGTAACTAAATGAAGCATGGAAAGAGATAATTGGCAAAATGCTCTCTCTTCTCAGCAGCTTTGCAAGATGCTTACAGACATCTCCATCTAGGAGAGGAGAGGATAGGGAATCTGTTTGGCTTTGTGAGAACTGTGTTAACCTTATCAATCTGCATTCTTATACCCATCATATTTTACATAAAGTCTTATTTTCTTTACTGTAAGTAAATTTTTAAATGTTTATTTTATTTTTTATTAAAGTATAGTTGATTTATTTACTTATTTTTTATTTGGCTGTGCCCCACGGCATGCGGGATCTTAGTTACCTGACCAGGGATCAAACCCAGGTCCCCTGCATTGGGAGCACAGAGCCTTAACCACTGGACTGCCAAGGAAGTCCTGACTGCAAGTAAATTTTAATGTAACTTTTGGTTTACTTTCATTTTTGCAATGAAAAGAACCCATAAATTCTATCTTATTATCTGAACAAAGGTAATTGGTAAGTTAGGTATCTTTAGATTTGAAAGATGTAATTGGGGACGTCCTTTTGAAAGAGTTTGATAGAATATTTAAAAATAGCCATGCACAGCATCTATTGTCTTTTTAAAGTCTTCAAGTAGAGAAAAATCCTGATGTCCAAGATAGCGTTAACCAGTTTCTCACTATCCAGCAAGGATTTTAGTCTGAAGATCTCAAATGGAGGCAGAGAATAGTCTGCCAAGGGGATTGATATGAAACAGGCTTTTCATACTGACTGGGAAAGGTGACTGCAGTAGCCACTATAACAACGGGAAAAAAACATCAGCCAACAGTATGGGCACTCTGACCTACTATCCTAAGTGTACACCTTGAGAGGCTTAAGGCAGATCTTGCTACTATTTTATAAACTTTATCCAGCTTAGTTATTTTAACAAAATGTATGGAGAGAGCTTACCTCAACAATTTAACCAAGTTAAA
This sequence comes from Stenella coeruleoalba, assembly GCF_951394435.1. Taxonomy (NCBI): domain Eukaryota; kingdom Metazoa; phylum Chordata; class Mammalia; order Artiodactyla; family Delphinidae; genus Stenella; species Stenella coeruleoalba. The sequence goes on from NC_137150.1 coordinate 93,144,988, forward strand.
AGTTAGATTTAACTAAGTTAGAATGATTTTAACTAACTTAAACAAGTTAACTAAGTTTAACTAAGTTAAGAAGTCTAACTTGATAAACTTCTAGGCTGGTATCTTATTCCTACAGCTCTGCCCTAGGGATGTCGGCAACAATGCTGAATACTCATTCAGTAACTTATGAAAAAGATCATTTATTTAAAAAATATCTCTGAAACAATATGGTCTTTCAAAACAATGTTGTAAATATACTTTTTTTTTTTTTTTTGTGGTTCGCGGGCCTCTCACTGTTGTGGCCTCTCCCGTTGTGGAGCACAGGCTCCGGACACAAAGGCTCAGCGGTATAGCCAGACACAAAGGCTCAACGGCCATGGCTCATGGGCCCAGCCGCATGTGGGATCTTCCCGGATCAGGGCATGAACCCGTGTCCCCTGCATCGGCAGGCGGACGGACTCTCAACCATTGCGCCACCAGGGAAGCCCGTAAATATACATTTTTGATGCAGAAGGATCCCTAAGACATTATAATGAGGAGGTGAGAGCATAAACTCTGGAGTCAAGAATGTCAGTTCTTGTACCCTGGTTCTGCCACTTACTAGCTGTGTGACCTTGGGTGAGTTACTTAACATCTCAGCGCCAAATCTTAGAATGATATACTAAAAGTTTCTAATGGGAACATCTCGAGGGAATAGTACTGAGGAAATGGTTTTGATGGTGAGGGGGACTTTATGTATGCTTTTAATTCTTTATGTAGAAATTTACATTTTTATTATATGCTTGATTTATTTTTATATAAATAAGTACATTGGAAGTAAGACATACTTTTTTTTTATCCCACCACCACCCCACCCCCTCTTATCCCCCTTGTTTTGTCCATATGTTTATTCTCTACATCTGTGTCTCTATTTCTGCCTTGCAAATGGGTTCATCTGTACCATTTTTCTAGATTCCTCATATATGCATTAACATACAATATTTGTTTTTCTCTTTCTGACTTACTTCACTCTGTATGACACTCTCTAGGTCCATCCACGTCTCTACAAATGACCCAATTTCATTCCTTTTCATGGCTGAGTAATATTCCATTGTATATATGTCCCACGCCTTCTTTATCCATTCATCTGTCGATGGGCATTTAGGTTGCTTCCATGACCTGGCTATTGTAAATAGTGCTGCAATGAATATTGGGGTGCATGTGTCTTTTTGAATTATGGTTTTCTCTGGGTATATGCCCAGTAGTGGGATTGCTGGGTCGTATGGTAGTTCTATCTGTAGTTTTTTAAGGAACCTCCATACTGTTCTCCATAGTGGCTGTATCAATTTACATTCCCACCAACAGTACAAGAGGGTTCCCTTTTCTCCACACCCTCTCCAGCATTTGTTGTTTAAGACATACTTTTAAAAGTTCCTATTTATATAAGACACACTGAGATGTGTATCACCTTAAAACTGTGTGTGTATGTGTTATATACCTTGACGAGAGTAGGGTACATTTGTTTTTGCCCTTTTATTTATCTATATTTGAGAATCAAAAACTCTGGAAGGAGTTCTTTTTTCTGTTGAATAAAAGATATAGAGTCCAAGATTACAAATTGTTTAAATTCTATGCAGACTGATATTAGGGATAAATTTAAAACAATGTTTTTTTTCAGGTTTCAGTGCCTAGGGGTGAAAATTAAGAATCAGAACAAAAAACGCACAGTTTTATATCATACAGAATGGAAATAAAAATTTCTATAAGGACAAAACCAAGAACAAACAACAAAAACAAAGGCTGTAGTTGTCACTTAATTAAAAAGGGTGCATTTGCCCAGAGATTGTGTTCTGTGATCACTCAGCACTTATTTCAGGTCCTCTGTACCCTGGAGGTTTGTGCTACGATAACAGGCATGCAGCTGGCCAAAGCAACGGGCACAAGGAAACCAATGATGCATTTTCTAGTAGAGGTATTGTATTAGGTCTCTCCAGACTGATCTATCTAAATCTATCTCTCACCTATCAAGATAAAGATTTTAAGGAATTTTCTAGGAACAGTGTGTGTTATATGGGTATCCTTATAATCACATATCCAATTCATCCTAGGGAAGAATTAGGAACTACAATAGTCATATTTTCCTTGAGAATAATGTAAACTCAAAATACATGATTGTGGGCTTCCCTGGTGGCGCAGTGGTTGAGAGTCCGCCTGCCGATGCACAGGACACAGGTTCGTGCCCCGGTCTGGGAAGATCCCACATGCCGCGGAGCGGCTGGGCCCGTGAGCCATGGCCGCTGAGCCTGTGCGTCTGGAGCCTGTGCTCCACAACGGGAGAGGCCACAACAGTGAGAGGCCTGTGTACCGCAAAAACAAAAAATAAAAATCAAAAACCCACATGACTGTAATTTTGTAGGATGTCATACAGACAATTGAAAAACAATGAACAGGGATAATCAAGGCAAATATTTAAGGCAATTTACATTGTCTCCCTAGGTCTCCTCTTCCATCCATGTCCATCCTTCCCACCTGTTGAATTCCCATTTTATCCTCCAGTTCCACCTCCCAGCAGCATCAGCTTTTTCCCCAGACTTCTTTATCAAAAGTTGCCTTCAGAGACTTCATTTATATGAAAAGGGCAATTACAATAAAGACTTAGAGGGTTGCATCCCTCTATGGTATGAGAGATCAATCTTAAGCTAAAGGAATGAGTTTTGAAAATAACTCAGTGTTAAAAGAACTAAACAGTGTTGTTTCCCTGTGGTTTTGCTGGATTTCCTAGGAAAATATTTGTATTTTGTACCCATTTTGGTTCAACCAATGAGTACGACTTTGCGCCAGAAGTGAAACAGAATTGAAATAGCATTGTGAGGTAGAATTGTTTCAGTAAATCGATGTGGTTTTCCCCAATTTAGGATTTGGTTTTTATTCTTTTTAAATAGAATTTATAAATTATATAAAATATATTAAGCATAATATTGGTATATAATAAATTAGTTAATTTTAATTGTATTGTTTTCATCCTTCCTTCTTCTGTAAGGGAATTAGCTGATAGCAGTCCTTAATTTTGACTTTACAAAACTATCACCAAATTTTGTCACTGTCTAGAATTACTTCCAGTGACTATTTAGTGCATCTATACTGGCGCTCCAAGTCAGAATAATAGGATTTAGGTAGAATGCCAATGTACTCCTCAGTCTTTCAGTGTGACAGCAAAATCCCTGAGCAATTCCCATTGGTACCAGAATATGTGATCTTGCTATCCATTAGAATTTTCTATTTCCTAAATATTCAGTGCATTTCACACCACTATGTCTCTGCATGAATTATTTCTTCTTAAAATGATAGACTTCTCCTGGAGAAGACATCCTGCCTTAACCTAAATAATACCACTAGCAAGATTTCAAAAGACAACTCATTTTATTATTAAACAACCTAATGCTAAAACATAGTTTCCCTTAAGATGAAATATGCACCCCTCTCATAAATCTGTATGGATCCCTTCTGAAGAAACAAAATCCTTGTTTATTGATTATAGTTATGTATTCATATATCTACTTTTCTTCTTTTTTTTTTATTTTGGACTAAACCTCATTGTTTCTTGACCCCCTTATAATTCTAATTATTCTCCAAATGCACTTAACTTTTTAAAATCCATCTTAAAATTAAAGTAAAATGAAAATAAAACTTAAGGTTAGTGAATAAGACCGTTAAATTGTAACACTAGAGGCTACTATGGCATTGTGAAAAAATCTTGGTCTTTATAGTTATACAAACTTAGTTTATATCCCAGATTTGCAACTTACTGGCTCTGAGCAATTGACTTAAAGTCATCTGTAAAATGATGAGAGCGATATGTCAACTATAATGGTTATTATGAAAATAAAATGTAATAATCCATGTAAAGCCCTGGTACATAGGAAGTACTCAATTATCTTTATCAATTCCTCCATTTACTTGCTCCTTTACCAAGGAGAATTTACTTCTGTATTGTAAAATAACTATTCTCCTAAATGTTTTACATGCCATTGTGTTTTATTGAAACATATTAATTTTCTTAACTTTTTATATTGAAAAAATTTTAGATTTACAGAAGAGTTATAGTGCAGAGAGTTCTCATATGCCCCACATACACTTTTTCCAATGCTGACATCTTATATAACTATGGTACATTTATCAAAACTAAGAAATTAACATTCATATAACACTATTAACTAAACTACAGACTTTATTCATATGTCACCATTTTCCACTAAAATCTTTATCCTGTTCCAAGATTTAGTTCAGGACTCCATGATATATTCAGCATGTATTAATTTTTTAAAATTCAGATCTCAATCTCTCTTATGATATTCTAAAGAGCCAGTTTTTAACTGCTCTGGACCTATTTCAAGGTTTTATTTTTACTCTTATATTTTACTTTGGTTTATGTCCACCATTTATATATATATATATATATATATATATATATATATATATTTTTTTTTTTTTTTTTTTCTTTTTTTGGTGGTACGCAAGCCTCTCACTGTTGTGGCCTCTCCCGTTGCGGAGCACAGGCTCTGGACGCGCAGGCTCAGTGGCCATGGCTCACGGGCCCAGCCGCTCCGTGGCATGTGGGATCCTCCCGGACCGGGGCACGAACCCGTGTCCCCTGCGTCGGCAGGTGGACTCTCAACCACTGCGCCACCAGGGAAGCCCTATATGTTATTTTTAATCTTGATTCTATCACATGTGGCATTAGCTAAGCAGCTTGACATTGTGTCATCATGTTGTTTTTTTTAATTGTTTTTTATGTCTTTGCTCAAATCATTGATAAAAAGTTTGAATATGATGGGACCCAAAAATGACGCTGTAAAACATCTCTTGTGAACAAACTGAGCCACTGAACTATCTCAAACTAATCAGCTTCAGCACAGAAAAACAAATAAACAAAATGAAAAGGCAACCTATGGAATGGGAGAAAATATTTGCAAGTCATATATCCAATAAGTTGTTAATACCCAAAATATACAAGAAACTCATACAACTCAATAGACAAAAAAACCCCAATAAAAACAACAAAAAAATCTACAAACCCAAATTGACCAATTAAATAATGGCAAAGATCTTAAACATTTTACCAAAGAAAACATACAAATGGCTGACAGGTACATGAAAATGTGCTCAACATCATTAATCATCGGGGAATGGAAATTAAAACCACAATGAGACATCTCTTTACCCTTGTTAGGATGTCTGTTATAAAAAAGGCTAGAGATAACAAATGCTGGTGAGGATGTGGGGAAAAGAGAAACTTTGTGCACTATTGGTGGAAATCTAAATTGGAGCAGCCACTATGAAAAACAGCAGGAGGTTCCTCAAAAAGTTACAAACAGTACTACCGTCTGATCCAGCAATTCCACTTCTAAGTATGTATCCAAAGGAAACTAATCATTGTCTCAAGGAGATACCTGTACTCCCATATTCATAATAGCATTTTTCACAGTAGCTGAAGTATGGAAACCACCTGAGTGTCCATTGACAGATGAATGGATCAAGAAAATGTTGGGAGAAATGTTAGAATGTCAAGCAAATTGAGGCTATTAGGATGATAATTTTGAATGTCAAATCTGATCATCTCAAAGAGTTGACATTTTTTATCCAAGATTAGAGACAGATCAAGGGACCTAGGGGCAGTAATCATCTTCTTAAGTTTTCTCCAGCCATAGATAGACATTCTAACCAACACTGCTTTATAGACAAGGGTCTCCAAGTCTGCATACTATTCAACTGATATTCTTTATAATAAGATATTCTTTATAATGTAATCTGATATGGTTAGATGAAAATCTTCACACCTATTCAGATTTAGCAAACTTCATTGATTTCTCAGCAGAGTCTGCATTTCTTTAGCTTTAGGCAACAATTCTATATTCATTTTAATGGCATCCCATTGAATCTTGACTATCTCTCATATTTTTTCTTCCTCTGAAATCACAACTCTAAAGTTCTGCTAATCACAACTCTAAAGTTCTGCTAGTGAAACTTTCATAAACATATAAACTATTCTAGAATTTTCTCAGAATCTACCTGTCATTTCTGGCTTCTATTCCTGCCTTCATTTTGAAAGCATTTAACCATCATTAGTCTTATGGCATATTTTCCTTTTATTATGAGTTTGTTAGGATTACTGACAGGTGTTCTGAAATTACATCTATGAATTCATTTGATATTGTAAGATAAATTTTCTGAGTTTAGTGTCCTAATCTTATTTAGACAATTACATGTGTTCTCATCCTTTCCTCACCCAACTTTTACCTCTAATTTTTAACTCTCTCTAATTCTTAGGGTTTAAATGTTATATGATAAATATAAGTTAAACCAACAAAAAAACAAATAATGCAAAAGGACTTTTGTTACTAAACAAACAAAAAAAATCCCTAAACATATTGCAAGCTATAAGTATATGTTATTTAAGCTCAAGAAAGGACATCATGTTGTTATTCATATGAAACCTTTAGGTATCCTGCCATAATGACATGGAAATATTAATCTGTCCCAGAAAGCAATTTTCTTTTCTTATGAACAAGAGTAATTTGTGACCCATTAGTAAAGAAGGGGAAATTATTTTAATGATAGTAATCATGAAACAAATTTTACTGCTAGTGTACTTACAAATAGTCAATATTCTGGTCTACAAAAAAGTTTCATCATGATTATATGCAAAGCACAACATCTCTATGCTTGCCATGGAGAGTGCAAGTATAACAGATGATAGCATACAATTCCTAAAATATATTATTTATAGTAAATTAGTAAAAGAAGAATGAGTTATTATACATATTGTTACTCAAACTAGGTTTAACATATGTATATATGTTTTATCACCAAATAGAAACATGGTTTTAGTCATAATTAATAGCCTAAGTATGTTAAGATATTTTTACCAAATTAACATTACTAAATAAAGCAGATTTTCATAAACTGTGTATGTGCATACTGTGAGAATTGCAAATGACACCATTTTTGAGAACTTAATTTGGCACTTATATTAGGAAAAAATACACTTGAAACACCTAATGTTTGGCACCCTATGGTGAACTTTTGCTGAGATCTGATAATGCTGGGCACCAGCAGCCTCTTGGAGTGGGAGCACATCACAGTTTCACACAGCACTCCAAGCCTCCAGGCCTCTGAAGGCCTGTTTCTTTGGTTCAGCATTTCTGCACTAGGATGGCCCAAGAACATGAAGTTGAGGATACCCTTCAATCACTGGGTCCTCTGCTTTATTATTTTGCAAACACAATAGCTCTTTGCTCCTTCAGTGTTATCTTCTACATTATATTTATATCTAAATGTCTTCCATTTCTTGAAGCTCTGGGAAAGAGAAAGTGATTCAGGTACTATATCTTTTTACAGATATCTTTCTGATAAATACCAATGTGATTGGCAAAAACAAATGTGAAGTATAAATGTATTTGCCTTTCGCAGTTTTCAATTTTAAATTGAAGTATCAATATTTAATTTTCTTACAAGTTTTCTGGTGTGTTGTATTAAGTACAGTTCTAATTTTATTTTATTTTTTAAAGTTTTCTCAACATTTTATTAAGTGCATATTTCATAATACACATTTGAAAACTGCCATTTTAAGCACAGAGTCTACTGAAGTGTATACATCATTTTAAGAGAAATAACTGACTTTCATATTAAAAATAATTCTCTCTTTTGGATGGATTATGGAGAATTTTTCTCATCTTTATATTTTCCTCATTGAACTTATTTTTATAATTAATGAGTAGCCCATTGTCTTTAGAAGTGGATTTATACTGTAACATTTAATTTTTAATGTAGGATCTCATTCTTATAAGATTTGTGCTGAGGTAAATCTAATCAGGCAGAAGTAAGAACATATAAACAAAAGTCCTTTATCAGGACCAAATTACTATAAGATAACTCTATCCTAAAATTCGACAGTCTAAAACTATAGATGTTCAAAAGGAGCAATATAATAGAATCAGTCACTTTAATACTTCTTGCCATATATGAAATACATTTCAAATTTCAATATTCTTGTCAGATATAAATAAATTAAAATTTTTTATAACATAAGCCAATAAGAAAAATAACATACTACTTTAAAATACACATAATTTTTCAGAAATCCTTTTGAGTTAAATATTAAACTTAATATATTTTTGAAAAATGTGTGTGAAAACAGCTAATTAGATAATTATAGAATTTTTAAACTTTTTTTAAGCTTTGAATGTATAGAATTTTGATGAAACCATCGATAGAAAACCATCTTAGACTGTTTTAAATTGATTAAAAAAATAATGATACAGGACTACCTCATTTCTCAAATACATATTGATGTTATATTAAGTGTTTGAAAATAGTTTGATTTCCTCAATAATCTAAGCCAGAAAATGTGCTGTATCAACGTTTTTTAAATGTCCAGGCAATATTTTCAGCTAGCAAATATATCTCACTCCCCAACTCCCACCCCAAGAATAGACAGTTATACTGACATTACAAGGTCTTAATTCAGTGAGTTAGAATTAATAATGTTCCGCTGTATCTTGTAATTGGTGGAAATCTGTTTACTTCTACTCTGCACTCCCTTTGTGCTTAAATGTTCTGTTGACTTCACGATGAACTTCAAGGTCAACTTCAGAGGTTCAGTGAGAGGTTTATTCATTTTGGCAGAAAAAAGGGCTGACTCTATACATAGCTAACTTTTAAACTACATTCCTGTACCTTGCAAAACTACCAACATTTTCTCCACAACTGGCTATTTTCCATTTTTGATACGATGAGAGCCAAAACAAGAGTTAGTTAAGAAACCAGAATTCTTTTCAGCTCTGGAAATTTAAAAAAAACCTCTAGGAGAAAATTTTGGTTGTATGCTCACTGTATTGATTCTCCAACCTAATTTCATTTTAAGGTAGAAATTGGATTATCTTTGCTTTTTCTTCCTTTGAAAGCTGTTGAACTCACTATAAATACAAAAATCTATTTAATTTACCTATACTACTCAAGTAAGTGATCTTTCTATTGGTATTTGAGGAAGGAAGACCAAGTGTAATTCCCAGTGTCATATATACACAGAGCTCTATATCACTTTGGGATGCCAATTTCAAGACTTGAGGCACAGTATGCTTGCACTCATCCTTGGCCTCTACTTATTAGACAAGTTAAGTGCAGCCCAAATTTGAAAGCCTGGGTATAAACTATTGTCTTTCCATTTTATTTATGGACACGTTTAGTAAAACATGAACTTTTCCCCTGAATGTTTGAAATATGGTAGTTTTAACATACCTTGTGTCTACTACCTTCTTCTTCTTATGCATATTCTCATGAAACATTACCATCTGACAACTTTAGGGGGAAATTTGTAAATCCCAGTAAACAATTGTGTAATCCAGTTAATAAAGCCAAAATATTCATATTAAATTAGGAAACTTAGTTTTCTTATATTTGGATATTTTAAGGAATGGAGAGAACAATATTGTCCTCAATCTCTGATTACTATTTCTAGAACCTAGTATAGAATTCTGAACTCTAGGCCCATTAACATGTGAAGTATTCTATGAGGGTATTGCTGTGAAAATTAAATGTAGCTGATCATTGTAATGCTTTTAAATGCTCTGCCATTCTTAATCCACATCAATCAATTGCAATCATTAATCATGTTGAATGCAGTGGTTTGGGTGAACACTTAATATTGATTCTAGCTTAAATTTCACTGCAATTATAACTTAATGGTAAGTAGTATGTGTAATATTTAAATATAATCTAGTTTAAAGTGTCAATTAAGTGACAGCAGCAAGAAAGGACAAGTCCTGTGACCCAGACAGAAATTATAAGTAATTTTTTTCTTAAATGGAGAAGGAAAGAAGCCAATGGATCAAAAGATCAAGAGGAAGGGGATGTTTGATGGTACATGTTAAGTACAGTGTTTAGCTATGCTAACACTAGCATATTTACAGAGGTGCTCTAAGACACAAATGGAAAAACAAGTGCACCAACAAACAGAACAGGAGTCATTCAGGTGTTAGAAGATGACAGATTTCAAAGGCCTGGGCATTTTCTGCTAAAATTCAAGATTGCCTTCCTAAATGGAAAGTCCAGACACTTATTTATTAAAAAATCCTACATTTAAAAAAGAAAACTGGTCACAATTTATCTCCTGCTCCAAATATATTACTCAGGTTTCCCTGAGACAACCAGTCAACCAGCTTTGTTCAAGTCCCTTAATTACACTGATTCTAACTTTCCTCATCTGAAAATAAATGTTTTAACCAAATAATTCATAAGGCTTAAGGCATAGTTTCAGCAGTTTGAGTTGATAATATACATACATATAGACTCATTTGAAGGGATACTCTAAGGAGTGATGCTCAGAATGTGGCTCCCTGACCAGCGGAACTGGCATCACCTGGGAACTTGTTAGCAATGCAGATTATCAGGCCACACCTCCTACATGCCAAATTGGACAGGTGATTCTGACACAGGCTGAAGTTTGAGAAGTATTGCTTTCAGGCATGGTATGCTTCTATGTTAGTTAGGAACAGGAGGAATCAAATGCAAAATGGTTAACTTCTCTCTCCAAAATCCCACCAAATTGACAATATTTAAGAGAAAAATAACAAACAGAACAAGTAACTAAATCCTCAGCAATATCAACATTCTGGGAAGTTATCAACTGACTATATCTGTGAGCAATTTCTTGGAAAAAAATATAGATAAAATCAAAATGATGCCAAAATCCAATGGATTTGAGGAATTATTTACCAAGTATAATTAAAATAGTAAACTTTAAAACAAGTTAGTTGTTTTTTCTGAAGAACTGAAAAATCTAAACAACAAGATTCTTGTGTTGGGACCAGGGATAATAAAAGTGCTGATGGGAAGTTGATCCAATTATTATTTAAAGGCTGAGGAAGAGCTGATCAGTCCCATTTTCAGATGAAGAGCCATAGAAAGAGCTGTGAAATAGTTTTGACATTGGAAATGGTCAGAGATCCAGAGACTTCTGAATGTGCTCCAAGTAATATTAAGCATTATGGAAAGAAGAAAATATATTCCCAAGTGGGAAAACATACTGCCAACCTGAATTGAATGTGTAATCCCTTCTATCTCCAACCACACACTTATGCATAAATTCATCAAAGCCACCATTGTCATGCATTAATCAGATGCGACATGTACATACAGAAGAAGTGACAGGTGCATAGGCTACTAATACCACTACTACCAGCTATATATATACACATACTCAAATCCTAAGTATTTTAAGAAATCTAACTGCATAAGAAAAGGCAAAAAAAGGAAAAATAAAAAGTAAACACACCCACATACATACAAACCAATACTAGGATGACTAAACTCCGATGGAGAAAGGTAATACAGGGGCAAAATTTATCAGACTTCATCTAATAAAGCTACAGAAATAAAAATATATAAATAATATATTAAAAGAAAATTATATGCTTAAAGAAGAAATTAATAAATTACATATCAAAACTCTAGATTTGAGCAATAAAACAAATACCTCATCCTTTGCAAATATCTACAAGGACAATATAGTCTTGAAGGCTGAAGATATTAAAAGAATTAAGGAAGCATGACTAGAACCTGATGAGAGTCAGAAAATAAATATAAATAAGAGGACATTAATTTATAAAAGAACTATAATCAAATTATATCAATAATTTTGAGAGTCCAGCTGAAACGATTAATTTTCTAAGAAGGATTATGTAACTTGCTAAAGTCACACAGTTTAGTGATGGATTCAGTTTGGTCTGAATATAAAGTTTTTCCTATCAATGTCTACCACACCATCCCTATCCTTTTTCTGGTACTGTTAGAGATGATTTTGATCAGGCATCCATCTTATTTCACAAGGCCAAATATTTCAGGGCAAGCAGGCTACCTTAATAACCATAGAGGGAGAATCACATGGGTTTAATCCATTTTTAGTACCATGTATTAAACCAACCATCCTTTTCCCTCTAACTTGAAATAGCAGCTTTGTAATTTTTTACTATCTCACATATATGCAGATCTATTTCTGAAATCTCTTATTTTATTATTTTATTGATCAATTTGGATATTCCCTGTATTAATACAATATTCTTTAGAAAACAGAACTTTTTTACTAAGTTTTAGTATGTGGTAATAAAACTCCCAGCTTACTTTTCTCATTTTATACTAATCATTTTAAAGAAGTAATAACTTTGACCTCAGTAAATATATTTTCATAATTTGCCTTTAAAATCCCTGAAATAGGGCTTCCCTGGTGGCGCAGCGGTTGAGAGTCCACCTGCCAATGCAGGGGACATGGGTTCATGCCCCAGTCCGGGAAGATCCCACACGCCGCGGAGCGGCTGGGCCTGTGAACCATGGCTGCTGAGCCTGAGCGTCCGGAGCCTGTGCTTCGCAACGGGAGAGGCCACAACAGTGAGTGGCCCGCGTACTGGGAAAAAAAAAAAATCCCTGAAATAACTATTCATTTGAAGATTCTTGAAACTTGTAATTCTACCAATTTTTGCTTTATATAATGTTTCTTTTACCATTTACCTACCTATATTCCTATTATTCCAAACAATTTTAGAACAAAGGAAAATGAAGTTGTTTTAAATAACATGGAGGGTTGTCAAAAGTTGAATTATTTCCTTATTTTAATATTATTTTTGTTTGCATTCATCATGTTTAAAAAATTATTTTGATAATTCCCTGTGTGTGCTAGAATGTTCATGTTTCCTTATCTTTATTATTTATTCCTCAGTGTATTTAGAATATAATATTTCTCCCATTTTAGATGAAGTAAAAAAATACATTAAACACCTCATAAAGTCAATATCAAAAAAAAACCCCAAAACCCAATCATAAATGTGCAGAAGACTTGAATAGATATTTCTCCAAAGAAGATATGCAGCTGGCCAACAGGCACATGAAAAGATGCTCAACATCTCTAATTATTAGAGAAATACTTATCAAAACCACAATGAGATACCATCTCACACCTGTCAGAGTGACTATCATCAAAAACTCTACAAGTAACAAGTGTTGGTGAGGATGTGGAGAAAAGGGAACCCTCATGCACTGTTGGTAGGAATGTAAATTGGTGAAACCACAATGGAAGTAGGGAGGGAGGTTCCTCAAAAAACTAAAAATAGAAAAACCATATGACCCAGCAATTCCACTCCTGGGTATATATCTGGAAAAAAATGAAAACACTAATTTGAAAAGATGAATGCATCTCAATGTTCATCCAGGACTATTTATAATAGCTAAAATATGGAAGCAACCAAAGTGTCCATCAACAGAGAAATGGATAAAGAATATGTGGATATATATGGAGACATATGCACACACACACACACACACACACACACACACACAATGGAATATTACTCAACCATAAAAAAATGAAATTCTGCCATTTGCAGCAACATGGATGGACCCAGAGAATATTATGCTTAGTAAAATAAGTAAGACAAAAACAAATACTGTATGATATCACTTATATGTGTAATCTAAAAAAAACAATACAAATTAATGTATATGCAAAACAGACTCATAGATATAGAAAACAAACCAGCAGTTACCAGTGAAGAGAGGGAAGGGAGGAGGGGCATGTTAGGGGTAGGGGGTTAAGAGATACAAACTATTATGTATAAAATAGACAAGCAACAAGGATATACTGTATGGCACAGGGAATTATAGCCATTATCTTATAATAATGTAACAGGGAAGAACAAAATCTGACTCCATGCTGGATCTGTTTCTTTTACGTTAACTTTTTCTCTCCATTGTTTTTTTGTTACTATAATCACTAAAAGGATGTTGTCTATAGCTATTGGCATACATAATGGCCTCCCTCGGGGAACCCTGCCCCTCTGCCTAAATGTTAAACTAAAGGGCCTTTGTTCAGCTCACAGGGAAACATTCTGACCCTGCCCACCTGTGAATGGCTGCAAGCAAGAAGAAATTAACACATCCCTTCCCAGAGGCTGGCCAAATCAGGAGATGCTTTGCAAGACTTATGGCCTTTTCACTTTACTTCTTCACCTCTGACCCCCTCTCTGTTCTATAAAAGAAACTAGCATCCAGACCCTAGTAGATGGTACTCTAGGACATTAGTCTACCATGTTCTCAGACGTCTGACTTTCTGAATAAAGTCACTATTCCTTGCCTCAACACCATGTCTCCCAATTTATTGGTCTGTCATGCAGCGAGCAGAGCAAGCTTGGACTCAGTAACAATAACTTTTAATGGATTATAAACTGTAAAAATACTGAATCACTATACTGTACAAATGAAACTAATATAATATTGTAAATCAACTATACTTCAATAAAAAAAACACATGAAGACATGCTAGTCTTCTGAGAATCATTCCACTTAAAATTTTCAGTACCTTGAATTTGTAAAGCTATTTCTAAAATACTAAGATGTAAAGATATCTTTTAAAATGTGTAGAAGCTTAGTCTATTAGAAAAAATATGCAATTTAGATGAGATGGTTAATACCTCTAGAGACCAATAGTCCATTCCAGACTGTATACCACTCTGCCTTTGTGCAGACTTTGGGGAGAGTCTAGAGAGCAGGGAGCAGAGCCTCTGGGTGGTTTGTCCCTGTCAAGACCATTAGACATAGACTGGAGATCAGAAACAGGACTTCAGTTAAGCAAGAAAATGACTGGCAAAAAAAACGAAGGACCTCAGCTGCAGAGAAATTTGGGAGCTAGGTGAATTTCTAAAACAAGAACTCAGAACAAGAACAAGAATGATAGGCCATTTGAATAACTCAGGATACATAAAAACTGGGGAAAAACCTGTTTGGAAACGCAATCATTAAGAGCCTCAGCAGAGTTGACTTGTATCTTTGAGTATAATGCGGAAGTCCCAAGACTAATTTAATTAACTCCCAGTGATTCTAAGCCCTCCTGGTTGTGCATGTGTTAGCAGTAGTGTGGGAATAAAGGGAATTGATGGTAAAGCAGACAAATGGAATTGAATATACTCATTCTGATTTAACATTCATTAAGTTGGCTTGAAAACTGGGTCAAAGCAGATTTTGCAAATTAAGAGATCAATAGCTCAATTATAGCAGAGCTGGAGAAGGCAGATCTAAAGAAGTTAGGTAGTGAAGAACAAGGAGAGGCTGAATGGCACCGTTATACTTTGCGTCTTCAGTAAACTGGCTATTTTGCTCACTGCTTCCTGTTCAAATGAAGGGATTCATCATGAAGTTGATCTGACTCTAGTGTAAATGTATTAAAATATTGATTCATTTAATTCATTTTTTCTCCAATATAAATATCTATGGTTAAGCTGTCTTATACTTAGTTTACTAGGCTGACTGATTTTAAATTTTTCATTTAAAAAAAACACAAAACTTTAAATGCCAAAGTATATTTCTAGGAGTAGAAAATCCCATTGACTTTGAATAAATTTGGATCAAGTAGGTGAGGAAAAGACAATGCTCAAATATACAAAGTAACTGCTTCAACAAGAACAAAAAGGATTATACAGATTTAGCCTCAGTGCTTGAATCTTTCCAATTCAATCACGTTAGAATAGTTATGTACAATGCAGCCTACATGAAAGTGGTCTAACTGTGAATATAATGTTGTGTTCTTAATTCTTTGTTAATCTACTTCATTTTCTCCTGCGACACAATACCCCGTGCTCACAAATTTGCACTTGAATCAGAAAGAACAACGTAAATTCCAGAACAGCATGTCTTCTTTCACATTTTGATATTATATTATCCAGTTCTTTGATGGGGCAGCATGGAGGGGGGAGCAGACTCAGTGGGGAAATTTAAAATATGTGACAGCACTTTTTAATACAAAGGTTCCCTGAATCCAGGCAAATTGGGACTTGCAGTTATCAACATCAGCTCACTGTTGGATGGATCTGCTGAGATGCTCTGGGTGGTCTTTATGAACTTCCTAGTGGGCAGCTTGTTAGGCTAAAGGCAGAGAAATAGCACTTAAAGGATTTTGAAATTATCAGGAAGATAAAAAGATATGAGAGAACACCAGCCAAGAGCAGTACTGTGGTTTACAGTTTGGAGCAGGATACCAAGGAACTTATTTGGAGAAAAGACCAAGAAATAGGATCAGGGAAAGGAGATTTCTGTATTTAAATTTATTCTCATTTTTTTTCTGTAACTCTTAAATCTCCAGACTCACATGATTATTCTGTTTAGTGCTTCCCAAACCTTACAAAACGCAAAAATCCACTTTTGTCTTACCTTAACCTACTCCAATCCCATCCACATTATAAGTGCAGAAGCAGAGAACAGTTTTTTTCCAAGAATGTGCATCATCAGTTCTCAGATTCGATGTGTAAACACATGGCCCCCTGGGAGATGCCTGTACAGTTCAGCAAGTCTAGAGGCCAGACTCACAGCTGGAATATTACCTGTCTACTACCTCCTGTGCTAACGTGCCCATTAAATGAATATTATTAAACACAGGACAGAATAAAGCTAATTTCCCCCCTCAATTTTAACCTGTGATTTCTTAATATAAAATGAAGAGAAACTTGTGTCCTGGCATGAGTGAAATAGAAAGAATACTTCAATTCTGTATGAATGATCAAAGTCTACATCCTTGAATAAAAATCAGAGAACCAGTATTTTAGTTCATTCTATGTAGAAAGAAATCCAGATATTTAAAAATATAAGAAGTTAAGAAAAGACATTTTATAGAAATATGTTATATTGAACAACACTGACTAATTAGTAATGGTTTCCAAATATTCCTTCTGTACCTTGCATTTAACTAAGATATTACTGGTTGACACTGAGTAAGATTGTAATGGTTAATAAGATTTTTTTTGTTGTTTTCAAATATCTAATATTTATGATCTCTCTCAGAGTGACACTGACAGTGCTAAACATATAACTTAATATCAAAAGATAAGAGAATGATGTAAAATGAAAAGATGGAGTATAATGCAAAGAAAAATGGACTGACATGAGAACATAGGAATTCTACTTGTGATGAAGCAACTCAGTGGTTTTATTAAGTTGGAAAAGTTATGTAACCTCAGGTTCCTTATCTGTAAAATGCGGATATTAAGATCTGACCTGTCCATCTCATGGGGTCATGTGAAAATAAACAGATAATAAATGTTTAAAACAAAAATGAATTTTAAAGATGCAAGATATTATAAAACAGAGCTAGGATATGGAAGGAGGTCAATGTGTTTAGTTTGGTGAGCTTTTTTACAAATGTTAAGCTTTATAAACTCATTTAAGGGAGGAGGAAACAGCAATGCTGATCTTAAAAGTACTAATTCCATTCTTGAATTTTCCACATGCAGTATACAAAGACTATTGAGACAATTCAGACAGCTGACTCAATTACTTGCTCTTCTGTCAAAAAAGGTACACTCTACCTGATTTAAGGATGCTCATATTTCTGAGTTGAAAGAAAGGCTTTGATGACATCCATGTTAGAAGTGTGCTTTGCTGAAGCCTAGACAATGCCATGGTTATCAGAAACCAATGAAATTCAATGGGTCAAATATTTTTTTCTTCTTTTTTTCCTATATGAATTGCCCTTTTAAAGATAGCTTATTATTAAACATTTTTTCATATTTTTATGCAACATTTATAATTGCATCCTGAAATTTTGAGACCACTATTTTATATATTTCAGGTAAATGTTATTTTTGAAAATTATTATCTTTATTGTTGGGAAGGAGTAGACAGCTTACTTGTAGAAATTCTTACCTGGTACAGTGTTCCTATATAAAAAAGTACATATAAGTAGTATAAATATTATACACACTTAATACACACACATACACACGTAATAAAATACCTAATGTTTACCAGGCATTTTCTATGTGCATGGGGATATCCTTGTATTTTATAAGTATTATCTCATTTAATCCTCATCACATAAAAAGATCCTGTTTTTTCCTATTGTGCATATGAAATCAAGCACAGAAAAGTTAAGTGGCTTGCCCAATATTGCACAGCAAGTAAATGGCAGAGTCAAGATGAAACTCAGGCAGTGCACCATCAGAGCCTACACTCTTAAATCCCTCCACTGTGTGGCCTCATCAAATAATCTTTTCAGAAACCACAAACTTTAAGACAGACCTCCAGTGTATTTAAGATAGGAGTGGGGTTGTGCTTTTGGGTCCTGGAACATGAAAGTGAGCTGGTTATACCAACCTGAATGGGCTGAACTCACCTCCACATCCCAGTACTCCTGCGACTGAAAATGTTTCCCTTCCCTTAAGGAGCAAGTCCCCACAGACTCCCTATCTCATATTTATGTAAAAACTACTCATTCCAGACAGTGTCAGAAGACTTCTTCAATGGCAGGCACTCTCGGAACAGTGTCTTTTCCCTGAGTTTATCACAGGAACATGTTGGAAAATTTGTATCAAGAGTAAAATCAGAGGCTGATATTAGAGTTGGTAAAGGTTAGCCTTTGGCAGAATTGTGAAATAGTTTAAATGTGTCTGAGGCATTTTTCCTCTTTCATGATTAGTTCTCAAGCCCTCTCATTTGATTCTCATGACCCTACTGGGATGATAATTATTTGTTTGATTTTCTACTTACTGCTTAACTCTGCTTAAAAGCTATAATTTTCATATGTGCGGGAACCATACTTGCCTGTTTTGCTATTTTATCCTAGCCCCTAATATGGTACCAGATCATGGAATATGCTGGCCATTTATTGAATGAGGAATAAAATGTTTACTAAAAAGATCTTGACCCCTTTCTTGCATCGGTATATGGCACAAAAATTAGTTGCTCATTTACTATCTCTTAACTGAATGGATGAAAAAAATGACTAAGGGAAGTGGTTAAGGTATGAATCGTTCTGGGATTGAAATTCCAAAGAAAATTCTCCAAGACTTACCATAGGAGAGAGGAAGAAGTGAGACCTTTTAATACACTGCATATTAATAAGAACTGCAAAACTTCCCATAGTATCTCTTCCTTCTTTGCAGCAAGCCTCAGGTTTCAACTTGCTCTCTCTACTTTCATGTTTACATTATCTATTTGATCTCTTGTGAATTGTGTCTCCATGTGACTGGTGGTGGAATAGATGCTATTTTTCTTTCTTCTTTCCTTTCTATCTGTGTATGATAGACACAAGTCCTAATCATTTTAATCCCTTGAGAAATTTACTGATGAGGGAAAGAAAACAACACATTGAGAATACATTTTACAATCTTGGGATATTTTGACTGTTTTAGTCCCCAGACCATAGCTCTAAACTCTTCAGTATGGAAGCGATAATAATCAACGATTGCTAATATTTATTGAATACTTGTTACATATTCCATTCACTTGACACTTTAAACTTGCTTGCCATTTAGTCTCAAAAGGATCTGGATTTACAAATTAGTAAGTAAACTGAGGTTCAAAAATTTAATAGGCTATTTCTAAAGATCATTCACCTCCTAAATGACAGAAATAGATATGAAATCCTGATCTCTGTTGTTCCAAAGCTTTTGTTGTTGCTGACCAAATACTGAATTAAGATAAAATAGTGTTGGCTTCTGATCTCAAGGTAAAAAATATTATTTATAAGGATATCCAGAATTTGTTAAACTTCTCTTCATGCACATTTGGTGACTTCTTCCTGTCTCTTTAGTATACACAGCAGTAGCTCAGAAAATAAAGTCTCTAAAATGAAGGAATACCTGTAGTCCCCTAGTGGCCTATGGATATTATCCACTTCATAGTGAGCTGGAATGCCTTGTGAGCAATGCTTCATGTAACTGATGCCCCACCAAGAGAGACCCATGTGCAAACAGCAGAGAAATCTCTACTTAGTATGACTTGAGACTTGAGGGATATTATACCATTTTTTAGAGCACTTTTTCCTCCAGTATCCATCAGTGGTATGGAGGTCACTTCCTCAATTGTATATCACTGTATTCCCTTTCCTTGCTACACAAAATTCATCTGATGAGGGGAAAAGCGTAGGTTTGGGAAAATGCTAAGTTAACAACAATAACAAAAAGAAAAAATAAAGTGACTGATAGAGTAATGAGTAACAAGGAGAAAGCTACAAATCAATGTTTTTTTCATTTATTGGTTCACTTAAAACATGTTTATGGAGAGGTCACTGTGGGACAGGGACTGCGTCTAATATTGCCTATTCAAAGACAATAAGACTGTCCCTACCATTAAGATCCTTACAATCTTGGGATTTCCCTGGCCTTCCACTGCAGGGGGTGTGGGTTCAATCCCTGGTCAGGGAGCTAAGATCTCACAAGCCTCGTGGCCAAAAAACCCAAAACATAAAACAGAAGCAATATTGTAACAAATTCAATAAATACTTTAAAAATGGTCCATATCAAAAAAATCTCTAAAAGAAGGAAAAGACCAGCTCAGTCAGTAATACTTATTTACTAATAATAGCTCTAGTCAATGAAATTGTAAGGGATAGCACATTATAAAAAGAAAAAAAAAATCCTTACAGTCTGCCTTGGTCATTTTGCACTTCCATAATAAAAATACTGTAATATGAGTGGCTTAAACACCAAACATTTATTTCTCACATTTCTGGAGACTGGGAAGTCCAAGATCAAGGCAACAGCAGATTCATTGAGGACCTGATTCCTGACCTGTAGATGGCTGTCTTCTTTCTATGACCTCACATGGTGGAAAGCAGAGAGAGATTAAGCAAGCTCTCCTGGATCTATACTTATAAGGGCACTAATCTCATAATGAGGGCTCCACCCTCATGACCTAATTACCTCCAAAAGGCACCATGTCCAAATACTATCACATTGAGGATTGGGGTTTCATATGTGAATTTTGATCTGTCGGGAGGAGGTGCAAACCTGTAGTCCATAGCACAGTCTAATGGGGAAGAGGAGATGGCAACAAAATTATAACACTGTGTGCTAAATACTATAACTTGTTCTGAAAAAGAAATGCAATGGGACCATAGAAGAATAAACTCCTAAATATGCCTGAGGGCATCAAAAAAGACTACACAGATTAGATAAACTTTGATATTAGAGGATATCTAAGGAAGTTTGTTAGAAGCACAACTGGACAGAGAGAATTCCAGGCACAGTCAAAAGTTAGGAGAAAAGTCATGGCTGGACAGTCATGGATAGATAGATATTGCTGGGATATAAAGTGCAAGGCACAGTGAAGTGGAAGGTAAAGATGGAATAGCTAAAAACGATGCCAAATCATCAAGGGCATGTATGTATTGAAAAATATATTATCCGGAAATTTATAGGAAATAGTTGAAGTCACTGGCACCAAAATATTCCTTGCATTTTAGAACAGTATTCTGTCAATTGCAATGGAACACAATAGAAAGGATCAGGACCAAAAGTTGTGAACTTGGCTCTTAAGACAAAAGGGAGATGCAAGTAATGAAAAAGGTAGAATTGAATTATGGAACAAACAACAATTGATGTGTTTTGATGAGGGTTTGGGAGCCTCAAGGAAGGTAATGTATGATCGTGCTTCCTCTCATGTGAGACGCTCACTCTAGTGACTACCCCTTTCTCCTCCAATGTTTTCTTTGTCAGGCCAGACCACCATCCTTCAGCTTCAAAACCTTGGCTGCTTTGATCAAAGTTGCCCTTCTTCTCTGAGTATTGCTCTACACTAAGAGCCACTTGGCCCAGGAAGTTATACTTCTCTCACCTTCCTGCTAAGTGCAGCCTTTAGTTCAAGACTGCCTGACATAGATGGTAGACTTGCTTCATGTTGGGAGTAATTTTGTGGTGCTATTTGTCCTCAAAAATTTTCCCATGGGGTCATACAGTAGCTAGTGTCTAGTTGAGATCACATTCTTCTTAGCCTGACATAAGACATCAGAGGTGACCCAAATTTTAGCCCTCAGTTTACTCTTCCCCTTTTTGCCCCTTCCCAAGGTAGAAACAATAAGAGAAAACTTGACAAGTCATAAATTAAGGAGCATTCTGTCTTTAGAGAAGGTATCAGTCAGAGCACAAGGACCCTTAGGAAATATTTCAGTTGCTGCCTTGACCCTGGTTCCATAGCCGTCCTAGTTTGCAACTCTGGTCTTGACTTCATTAATTTACTAAACGTTAACCTGTCTATTCTGTTGACATGACCTTGAACCCTATTCCTAACTATATCTCAGTCTGCCATGTACCTTGTTGTCGATAAACTTTTATATCAGCTATGCCCATAATACTGCTGACCCTCATCTCTGTTTGTCTAATCACATTTCACTAAAACTTTGCCAAAAGCATGCCTTGACACAAATTGATCCTGTGCACTTGTCTTGGGCTTATGCTCCATATTAGTCACCTCAGATTGCTAAAACAAGTTACTATACACTGTGTGGCTTATACAACAGATATTTATTTCTCACATTTCTGGAGTCTAGGAGAGTCTAAGATCAAGGTGCCAGTTGATTTGGTTCTGGTTAGAGTCCGCTTCCTAAGTTAAAGATGGCTGCTTTGTTGCTGCATTCTCACGTGATAGAAAGAGAGAAATCTCTCTCTTTCTCTCTCTCTCTCTTTTTCTTTCTCTGTCACCCTTCTTATAATCCCATCATGAGGGTCCCACTTTCATGACACCATCTAACTGCCTGCCAAAAGCCCCATCTCCAAATACCATCACATTGAAGTTTATGGCTTCGACATATGCATTTTAGTGGGACACGATTCAGTCTATAGCAGATCCCCACTAAGTTTGTCTTCAGATGTTGCAGCTAAGACTGACTCTCCTTAAACAATACACTGTCACATGCACATTCATTTAACTCCCATGTATTTAGTACTTGCTCTATTAAGTCATTGTGTTAGCTGCCGGGGATATAGAAATGAGCCATATGAACAAGACTCACTTCTTGTCTTTAAAACAAGCCAAAACAAACCAAAACAATATAATTGGCCAACAAATAAGGGTTGGGAAATGAAGGAAAGGAAACATGTATTGAGCAGCGAACAGTTGAGTTTAGTGAATGAGCATGTGCTCTTCAGTCAGACTGCTTGGGTTGGAATCCTGATACCAACACTTAATAAATGTAATATGAGCAAATTATTTAACCTCTTGCTGCTTCAGGTCCTCTTCTCTAAAAAAAAGATAGTAAAACCTGTAGGATTTTAAGAATTGAGGAGGTATTTAGAACAGTACCTGGTAGGAGTAAGCACTCAATATTGTTAGTCACTAGTAATAATATGTGCCATTTGCCATTCTCTATAGGCATTTATACCGTTTAATCATGAAAAAGTCATACATGAAGACTATGGTTTTCCCATTTCACATGAAACCAACTTTTAAGGAACTTATATGATAAGTTGGAAGGTTGAAAATGGAGTTCATTTAAGAACTGATGAAAGCAGGGGAAGAAGTCAAAAGTATTTTGTAGGCCACAATTGGACAGAGTTGATGTCTGAATGAATCTAAAAGATGATATGTAAAGATTACTATGAGATTTCTGGGTAGACTACTAGAGATGACAGTCTTAAATATTTTACCTAGGAATTCTCACACTGTAGTCAGGTAGATGTTATGCTTCAAGTAATTATTATGATTTAAATAAATAATGACTGTGATGGCCATGAGAGTTCACTTGCAGATGTTGAACTGCAGGGAACGAAATTAAATGATGGCCTCAGGTATTGTGCTTTGAATCTATTGCTTCTGAGGTAACATCTCCTCTCAGCCAAGGATGTGGTGCCACAGGAATGCTAAAGAAAACCCATTCTTGGGAGATACAAGACTGCTCTGACAGACAACTTTGGCTCAAGGACTCCCCATAACTTTGCCAAATCTTCCTTGGGCTGCCTGACAATCCAGGACAGTTCCATCCAACTTTCTCTCACGTCCTCCTTTACTTTTTATCAAATTTATGTCACAGTCTGATGGTCTCTCTGTGCCTTCCCCTGCTCATTTTGCTTTTCCCTGCAGATTTGGGAGAAGTTACTCCATCATCCCTGTGAGCCTTTCTTTCTAAAAGTAAACAAATCCCTTCTTCACAATCCAATCTTTTTTTTTTTTTAATTGAAGTATAGTTGATTTACAATGTTGTGTTAGTTTCTGGTGTACAGCAAAGTGATTCAGTTACACACACACATAGAATCTGTAATTAAAAAAAAAAAACTCCCTGCAAACAAAAGTCCAGGACCAGATGGCTTCACTGGAGAATTCTGCCAAACCTACAAAGAAAAGCTTACACCCGTCCTTCTCAAACTCTTCCAAAAGACTGAAGAGGAGGGAACACTCCCAAAGTCATTCTATGAAGCCACCATCACCCTGGTATCAAACCCAACAAAGACACTACCAAAAGAGAAAATTACATGCCAATATCTTTGATGAATATACATGCAAAAATTCTCAAAAAAATATTAGCAAACCAAATCCAACAACACATAAAAAATATCATACATCACAATCAAGTTGGATTTATCCCAGGGTCAGAAGATGATCCACTATCCATTCTTAATTCCTTGAGCTTTCAGCTGCCAATTCATATCTTGGTGGCATGTGACCCAAACCTTCCCAGACAGAACACTTGATAGTCATGCCTTTCTCAGATTGGGGTTGCTCCACATATTTGTTCACAATTACAATGGGACAAAAAAGTATCAGAAGGTACCCAAGTGGATCACCTGGGTTACACAAATATTCCTCCCAGTTCCCATTGTTTAAAAGCAGCCTTATCTCCTGCTGACTGGGGTCAATTACCTCTGAAAATATGGTGATTCCTGTTTTTGCCTGCTGGCCCTTGGGCACAAGGTGACTTAATTTATAGTTAACTGAGACTCTGGCTGTGTCTCTTGACAAGAGTTTGCCCTTTTGGGGGATCAGGACTTACAACTCTGTAGAAATCAGAGGTGTAGAGAGGAGAATCACAGTGAGTCACTGCAAGTGTTGGTAAATGGAGACATTCATGCTTCTATATCTTTGGTTCTGGACCTGTGCTTTTCCTTTTGCGGACACAGCATCATATGGAAGTCTTTGGTTTAATAAATATATTGCATCCTGACAGATGATACCCCATCCTTTCATAGTGCTTCCTCCAAGCTGATCTTTCGGCTGCACCTTTAGAAGGCTATGCCTGCTTTCCTGAGGTTGGTTTTCAGTAGATAAAATGACATGATATAACCAGTATATTGCATTTTCTTGGGCCTAATCACAAAACTCCTTGGCTACCAAGTGGAGTGTGGCTGTGTTGTGTGGCCTTTCCTCATCTTTGTAAATCAGGTATTCTGTAAGTCTTGGATGCCTGGTGCTGGCGGACACAACACACATACAAAATAGCTATCTATCCCTGTAAGGACAACTGCTGGAGCATTGGACCAGGATAAAAATGACCTGATGTAGTCAACTTACACCAAATCGTCTTCTCAAGGAATAGTGCCATATTGGTGGCTCAACACTGGTCTGTGTTCTGATGCACTGGATATTCAGAAGGAGCTAGATTAGCCTTGCTAAGTGGAAGTATATTCTATTGGACCCATACATAATCTCCATCTGTGCTGTCTGAGCCATTTGTTCATGTGCCTATTGTGCTAATTTTGACAAAGTCTGCTTTATATCAACTGGCTGAGAGCATTTGTCTACTTGCTTCTTCAGTTCCTCTTCTATTATGGTTGGTTTCTGATTAGTCTTAACATGTCTCTTCATGCTTTATGCCTACTCTGACATGTTTATCTACATGCCTCTACCCAAGACACTTAGTGCAGGAGGGTAGGACCAAGGCAGAAGGAGTGACGGGGTTCCTTATAGAAACTCTTTTTCTATTAGGAGGAAGTTTTCATTTATACTGTGACAGGCAAATAAAATGTTATTATACAGCCTTGTGTCCATGGCCAAATACTAGGAACTTTGAAGGGGTTGGTGCAGGGATGGAATCAGGTTTTAGCATGAAGCTCATATAATTTGGAAGAGGGGAACCCTTTCTAAGAAAAAAAACCCAAAATAACAAATATGAAATTAGATAAATATATAATTACTTATTTAGGAAAAGAACCACACCAAATTACTGGGCCTTTGGTGATTCAGATTCCTTTTTGTTTGTTTGTTTCTGGTAATTTTTTAGGCAATTTACCAAAATTCTTCCATTAAAAAAATGTTGAGGGTAGGGGGTATATGAGAAATCTCTGTACTTTCTGCTCAATTTTGCTGTGAACCTAAAGATGCTCTAAAAAATAAACTCTATTTAAAAAAAAAGGTTTTCTGTTTGTAACCAGGCTGCCCTCCCTAGCTAGAACACTCTATAGTTTTCATACATCTTCCAGGACTTATAGAGCCCAAGTCGGCATGTGTAAGGTGCCTAGGTTAGGATTCATTAGCTTCGCAGAATCTACCAGTGGGCTGGTGACACCAACTCAGTCAGCATCATTCAACACCTTGAGCACTCTCTCCTGAAAAGCAATGGTATTTCATCCATTGTTTTCTAGGTAGTATTGCCCTAGTGATTTTTCTTCCTCTTTGGGCTTTTTCCTCTTTAACTTCCTTTATTCAACCATCTAATTTTGGAGTTCTTCAAGGTCTGGTCCTAGGTGTACTTCACTTCTTATTCTATACTCTCATTAGACATTTATATTGACATTTACTTTTCAGTTACCTCCTATGCACAGATGACTCACAATTTACATCTCCAGACCATATGCCTCTTCCGAGCATTAGATCTAAATGTCCCCTAGATATCTTCCCTGGAATAATTCTAAGTCTCCCCAAAGTCAACATGTTCAAAATGAAATCATAATCTGTCTCACCCTTCAAATCGAGTCATCTATAACATTACCAATTCCAGATAATATAATTTCCACTTCAGTGATCCCACACAGTTATACAAGCCTGAAATCTTATAGTCAACCTTGAGTTTCTCTCTTTCTCCCCATTTTATCCAAACAACTAAAAGAAACTGCAAATTTTACATCCTAAATATCTCTCAACCATTTCATTCTCTCTAACTTTTCCACTACTACCTTAATCCAGGCTGCCATCACATAAATTCTGGGCCTTCACAATAGCTTACTAAACAGTATACCTTCATCTATTCTTGCCCTCTTTTTTATCAAATCTATACATAGAAGCCAGAACGATTGTTTAAAAATGCAAATCTGATTAAATCACATGCTTGCTTAAGTCCGGCCAATGTTTTTCCATTGCATGTAAGATAGAGAATAAATTATTCAGCGAGGCCTACAAAGCTGTGGTGGTCTGGCCCTACCTCTCAAGCCTCATCTTACAATGTGTTCTTCTTTCCTTAGTCTACTTAAGCTGTACTGTCTTTCTTTAGGCTCCTTACACACACACCTTCCTGCCATGGCTTTTACAAGTGCCAGAACACAATTTCTTCTTTTCCCAGGAAACTTCTAATCATTCTTAATATTTCAGTTCAATTGTTCTATCCTAAGGAAATCCTTTCAGACCTCTCTGATTAGCTCTTATAACCTACTAACTATCCTTATAATGATGGCAATTTCACATTTCCATTATTATTTGCTATCTTTCCCACTATTTGTCAGCTCTATGGCACTAAGGACATTTATGACCTCTTTTACCACTGAGTCTCTGGTGCCTAGCATAGTCCTTGACACCTGACACTCAATGCATATTTATTAATGAATTAATGAAGTTTGTAAGGTACTGTTATTGATAATTTGTTTATACAAGCAACGTGTATTTAAAACACTTATGGGTTACTATCTTGGTATTTTTTTTCAAAAAATCTTGCCTTGAGGATAGTTTATCCAACTTGTAAAAGTGGCATTTTCTCCAGCAGAATGGGGTTCCTAAAGTTTAGCAAAATGTTTATCTGTGTGTACAGAGTGAATACAGGGAGTATGCTGCATGAGCTAAATGTGTTACCTACCAATTTCCCTAATGGTTGTTTCTGATCATAAATGTTGGCTGTCATTTTTGGTCAACTAGTTAGGTTTCTAAGTGTATTTGCTACACACATATCAAGTTGATTAGAGATGATTTGCTGATCTGTTTTACTTTAGATAAATAGAAATCTAGTGTTCCAAAACATGCAGTTGACTCGATTTGGCAGACTACTAAAAGAATACTTAACACATGTTCTTCAACCCAAGGGTATCCAGCCTGAAGCATCAGCCAAATTAAGTTCTCAGTGAAAAGCACAGAGGAAGTTGGTTCTATATTGGCTAGATTAGTGTTACATGCAAGATTTACAGAGAAGTGGAGGGTAAGAAAAGAAGTCAGTAAGAGATGAACATGGGCTTGGTGGGTGCAACCGTAGATGGCTATCATGTTCTATGGACTTTAAATACAATATCTCAGAAATCCTTGCAAAAGTCCTACAAAGAGTATTTTTATCCCAGTCTTACAAACAAGGAGGCTATATTCAGGGATTAACTGATATTCAGGGACCATTTCTAAAATGGTGATATTCAGAGAATATTGGTGATACCCAATTCCTACACTTTATCTTTTGGGCTCAAATATAACTTTTGAAAGAAATACTTCCTTTAACAATGAGGCTTATGATAAGCACTACACTATAATTATCTTATTATTCATCTGCATATCTCAGTTGAATGCAAGTTTTTCAAAGACTCAGATTATACCTTCTCTATTTACCATTTTATCCCCAGTGGGAACATCTTGGCCTTAAAAGACTGCTGAATAAATGGATGCCCAAGATTATTTGACCTGCAAAAATTAGTTCTGTTTCTGACCCTAAACCATCTTTCTTCTTTCATATCATGTGTTTTAAAGTGTAGATTTTATTACTATTCTGGTATGGTGACCCAACAGACCAGGACACAATTACCCTTGAAAGATGGCTTGTTATTCACAGTTCCCAAGAAGAGGGAGCCTCATGGGGAAGCACCAGGGTCAGTCAGGAGGCTGAAGGAGTGGAGGAAAATCATGAGCAATAGCCTTTATTGTGGTTTTCTCAAGAAGGCAAGGCAAGGTAGGGTAAGCAAGCTTAGGGTTTGCTACCTTGAAAAATTTTGGCAGACTCTGAGGCATAGAGACTGTCCCTAGTTATCTGAGGTGTGTAGGGCAGTGGGATAGTGGTCCTGCGTGTGGGAGCCCTGTGAGAGTCAAATAAAGGAAGTGGTTGGGGCATGGGTTCAGATTGGTTGCTTTGCACATGAAAGGCATGCATGCAGGTAAGTCCTTTACTATTTCTAGGAATTAGCTAGCCCTGGAAAGTGCAGTCTCCTCAGGGTCATTAAGGGCCCTGAGTGTCAAAACAACGGTATAAAATGACATGTTAAAGGAGTAATTAGTTAAGAGAAAAGAATCAGTGCTGAATTTAAGTTTTTGCACATGAAAATAATATTAAGTTGCTATTATTCAAATACTCAAGGATAGAAAGGGATCTTATAGATCTTCCATTTTACTGTCTTTTGAGAGTACCAAATTTAAATACTTTGAGGAAAATAATTTCTCCTTTCTCATCTGCCTTTAGAATATATTTCAATATATCACAACAACATATTACTCCAATTTATTACATTTAGATGAAGTTTGTATGTAGGTAGGAACCTCAATACTAAGTAAAGAGGGGCTAGACAGAGGTTACGATTGGTAGAAACTGGGTTAGGTAACATTCTAAGAAAGGACTGCTTTCATTCTAAAGGAGCAGAGCACTGTCAGACTCCTTGCTATGAGGGTCTATGATGAAACACCAAATAATTAAAAAATAAATTATATTAGAAAGCAAATCATTAATAAATATTTATAGCAGTAGACTTCATTGGTCTTTTTCATGACTTGCATTCTCAGTAAAAACATTATTGTCACTAAGCAAATATTTTCATGGTTCACATGATCTGAGAGAAGACTGAGCTCCCTAAAAAATTTAAGCAACGTTTTCCTCTTTATCAGGAAAAAACTCACTTTTTTTTCTCTTGGATTTAGTTGAAAAGCATGTATTTGTGTGGCCATGCATGCATGAGTTTGTATGTCTTGGCGGATGAGGCAAACATAAGACAATTGCTCGGTTTTATATTTTTTAGTTGTTTCTTGTACTTCAGAGGGAAATATGCTAAACTGAGTTGTTGACCATTTTTGACATTTCAAAAAGTGTATTCCAGGTGGAAACTTGCAGGGAAGAATTTTAGGCTGACACAGTTGGAAATGTTTAAACACTCAACACAATGAAGTTCACAATGGAAAATCTGACAAAACTTTTACATTATTTGCAACGTGAGGTCCCACTGAAATTACCAAACAGGCAGCAAGTGCCATAATAAAAGCAGCTTCTGGAAATTGTGGGGGGAAAACCTGTAGCTGCTTTTAGAGAATTATTTTTCTAATTGTGTATTCCTAACTCAAGGGAGAACCTGGTGGTAACAGTATGTTCCTCTATTGTAGTCTATCCATTTAGTTTTCAAATAGTCGTGCTAGGTTAGCATTGTGTTTAAGGCTTGGAGTGGGGTGGTTTTTGTTGCAAAGGAAAAGTGTAATACAAAGAGCCTCTTTTAGCAATCTAGGTTCCATGTCTTTGAGTTAGATGGCAGATGATGAATGTTTGATTTGTTTTCACAGATAGTGGCCTAAAAAGCAAATCAAAAAATAAGTTCCCAGGATGAAAAAAGAGGAAAGCCAAACACGAGCCTTTTCGGTATTTTTGTTCCATATAAGAAAGGAGATTTCCAAAAGGCAATAAAATAACAAAAGAACCATTCCAAGCATTGTTGATGCCTTAAGTTGAGGGTATGCGAGCATACAGCCAGCAAAAACTCACTTTTAAAAACATTAAATCATCATACAAAAGGCCTGGAAATATCTACCAAAGATCTAATGCATCTCAGGCAGATTTATCATTCATTTATTTAAAAAATATTTATTGAAAGATTGCTGTGCACCAAATCCTGTTCTGAGGTACACAGTGGTGAACAAAAATAGAACACATGCTGTAATAGCATACATTTAAAGATCTCTCTCTATCTCCTTTGATGAAAACTTAACCAGCTTTAGCATCACACCATTTTGTAATGTGGGTATTTACTTCTTTATGTTTCCTTTCTTTAGGTCAAGTTTGTGTGTGTGTGTGTGTGTGTGTGTGTGTGTGTGTGTGTGTGAACATATGGATACATCTGCCTGGGGTGATGCAAGGGGTTTTTTAATAGTTATAAAATTTGAAGCTACATCTAACTAAAAGACAAAAATTGCATTTAAAGACAAGTATATATGACAAATAATGTCTGGTTCAGTAAGTACTGGATTTTCTTCCTCTTTATCAGATCTTTTATTCTTTACCCTCCATTTTCATGATTGTGCTTTTCTATACTTCAGTGTTCTCAAATATGACTACACATTGGAATCACCTGGGGAGATTTAAAAATTATTGATTCTTGGGTCTAACACCTGCCATCCTGAAAATTCTATTTAATTTGTGCATTGGTCAGTGTTCTCCAGAGAAACAGAACCAATAATGTGTGTGTGTGTGTGTGTGTGTGTGTGTATAATTTATTCTGAGGAATTGGCTCACATGATTAAGGAGACTGAGAAGTCTCATGATCTGCCATCTGCAAGCTGGAGACCCAGTGGTGTAATTCCAGTCTGAGTGTGAAGACCTGGAAACCAGGAAAGCCAAGTATATAAATCTCCATCCAAGGGCAGGAAAGGACTGAGGTCCCAGCTCCAGATAGCAGACAGGAAGGGAAGGAATACTCCCTTCATCTGCATTTTGTTCTATTCAGGCCCTCAATGGATTGGATGTTGCCCACCCACATTGGGGAGGGCCGTCTACTTTACTGAGTCCACCTATTCAAATGCTAATCTCATCCAGAAACACCCTCATAGACACACCCAGAAATAATGTTGAATCTGGGCTCTCCATGGCCCAGTCAATATGACACATAAACTTAACCATCACAATCGGTCTGGGGTACAACCTATACATGAGGAATTATAAAAGTTCTGCTAATAAATCTCATGTTTAGCCAAGGTTGAAATTCACTGTTCTGAAATTCTGGTTCTCAAAGTGTGATCCCTGCAGGCTCACCATCTCTTGGGAACTTGTTAGAAATGGAAATTCTAGGGTCTCACCCCAGACCTACTAAATCAGAAACTCTGGCGATAGGCCCCGCAATCTGTCTTTTATCAAACCTTCTAGGTGATAGTGAAGGATGTGAATGTTTGAGAAACATTGAGTGGGGCTGGAAATTAATTTGTATTTCTAATCAGTTCCCAGGTGATGCTGATTCTATCTACTAGTCCAGAGACGACACTGAGAACTACTGCTCTAAACCCAACTCCCATCTGATTCTTTCAGGATATATCTGCTCACGCTTGATGGAATGGGTTTCTCAGGAAAAAAAAAAGTTACATGCGATAGATTTATCTAATGCACAAAATCAGTGTTTTATTTCCAATGATATTCTCTTATCTGATGGATTACTGGGGGGGAGGGAGGGAGTTTAGCTTATGAATCAAGTTTAAAATTTTCCATGTGTTTCCTACAATCACAGACACTTGACTTGGAATATAAGCTGGTTCAGTTGTTCCCTTGCAGGCAGGAATAAATATCCAGGTGTTGGAGTCACAAAAGATGCACCTGACTCGGAGCCAGCTTTTGTATTTGGCTTCGAGGTAACTTCCAACATTTGCCAGATACGCTGGCCACCTGTGAAATATTTGATCAATCTGCTGATCCAGTTGCAGCCTCTCTGTGCTGTAAATTCCAACTCTCCTATGAGATGAGAGGGTGCTTGGTGGCATAACAGTCTAACATGGGCCAAGTCAGAAGGAGGGAGTTGACTCAGGTCTGGCTGGAAAAATAATTTGTTTGCCCCTATTGTCTCTACAACCAAAGCACATGTTTCAGTACTACCTTATTACATCAGTGGTATAGCCCTTTGTTCATGTGATATCAGGTCAGACTGCTGGTGTAACTGACTCACATTCAAATGTCTCAGATCAATGCACCAGTATTATTTCCCCTTTACACTTTTTAGGGCCTGACTGCTACAGTGCATGTCTGTGGAATTTGACAATACCTGCTGTTGGCTCAGAAAAGGTCATACGACTTCCCATTTGTCTCACAGATTGTGGAACTGAATATGGGCCAAGAAAGAATGTATGAAATTGTTCTGAGATCAGTTAAGAAAAAAAGCCACTCCTGAAGAGAATAGAAACTCGAAGCATTTTAGAGAAGTAAATGATTAAAGACATCAACAAGCCTAGGAAATCTGAAACATGTCTGATCATCAGAATCACCCTGAAGATGTAAAAAGAGAGATATTGAGGCCCAAGAAGAGATTTTCCTCTGGGTGAGGCTAGAATAGATCCAAGTTGTTCTGATGATTCTGTCCCAAATCTCTCTATCCTCTGTTATCCCACTACCACTTTGAGATCCACTGGCCTAGACCACCCCTCTCTGAAGGTCAAGTGATCTTGCAAAGTAAATTCTTTTTTCTATCACATTCAGTTTCTTGAAAGTGTAATGATTCTGGATAAAGTATAAAGTCAAGTTAATCAACAAATTTCTATGAGTTGAGACTTTGATTCTAGCCTGTCTTAGCCATTGACTAGCTCTATGACTTGGTTTATGACTTAACCTCTTTCCTCCCTGGTAAAATAGGAATAGTAATACCATAGGATAATGTAAGGATAAAATTATATAAAGACTATAAAAATATTTTGAATATTTTATATTTTGTATATTGTACAATATACATTTAAAATATTTGTCATTAATAATAGTATTGTATAATGTTTACTAAGCCTGAAAAATGAGGTTCACATTACTTACCATGTTGGGAGATATTAAAAGAAATGCGTTTTAGAAATCTTGATTTAGAGCAGTGAACAAAGCTAAATTTATAAAATAAAAGACAAAGCTCAAAACAAACATTTGGCTAATAAGAGGTGGTACGTAAATATGTGATTGTTTATTAATTGAACAAATATTTGCATATTGAGTTCCTAATATGTGCCAGACATCTACTGATATCACCAATTAGTGACAAAACAAGTTTTGACATTGGCCACCCATTACCAAAGGAACAACTGAAAAACAACCTAATTAAAGATCTGTTAGCTTTATACTTTTTAAAGGAGAAATTCCAAATTGCTCAGCATGGCATACAAGGAATCTCACAATCCAGGCCCTACCTTTTTCAAAGTCATGCATCACAGGAAGGGACTATGCTCAAGTCACATTGACTGTTTTACTTCTAATTGGATAAGATGTCACCTCAGGATTCGGATCATTTGCTGGAAGATGAATTCCTATTCATTCCCCTACAAAGATGTATCAAGTGCTCAGTTATAAGTTCTTGCAAAGCAATTTGTATACCTGAAATGCAGTTGAAGGTTGAGGATCCTTCTGAGCAGCTCCGTGAACCCTGTTTATCAATTAGGAAAGCGAGTCAAAGGCATACCATGTTCACACCCAGCTCAAATGCAACCTTGTCTCTGAAGCCTTTTTTTTTAGGCAGTTAGTCCTCCCTAAGCCCCTATTCATATTGCTGTTGGAGAAAATATGATATTGTTTATTTTTGTCTGTTCATATTTCTCTTCTCTTTTAACCATAAACTGAGAAGCAAGACTCTCACATAATCATCTCTCTGTCATAAATGTTTATTGCTCTTCTACTACATAATAGGGGCTGAATAAATATGTGAGAAAGGAAGGGAAGGGGAATGAGAGAAAGGAAAGAAAACAGGTATCTTATAGCCAAATACCCCCTTGTACCTCACACTGTGGATTTTGTAATAGTCAGCCAGGTGTTCCAAATGATGAGGCTGTGAAAATTAAATATATTTAGAGATAAATAGACTTTTCCTCAGAAAATCAAAGAAGAAAAGGTGAAGTCAGGTGACACACCGAGTCTGAGGTCAATACTGTGAACTTTTTGGGCCTGGAGCCAGAAAGGGAGTTGAGACAGACCCTGTTGGCTTCCAGGTGTAATTGTGTTTATATCCATTAAGATTATTGTGTTGACAGTACACAGGAGAGATAGTCAGACTAGAAGCAGTTTCTAAATCTTGTCCTGGGAATTCCTAAGAGAAAACTGTGGGCACTGATCCTGGAAGGTGATAGATGGAAAATGTCAGTAGATGCTATTAGTTTCCTGATTCAGAACAATAGAGAGTCTGTATGGAGGCTCAGCATCCCTGGAGGTGGTCCCTCCACCAGAGTGTTTTTTTATGTCAAGAAGTCTGAATTGCTAAGATATTTGAGGTTCTTTCCTAGAATGACTATCCTACTAGCATTACATTGAGATAAAATCGAAAAGCTTGCAGTGGAATTTCTCTCTTGCAGTTCAAATTTCATTGTTATCTTCAAAAAAACTTCAGTCCAGAGGTGACTGCTGGTGTGCTAGAGACTGTGCTAATGTTCACCTGCTGTAAAGGAGGAAAGATTTATTACGCTTAGTAGTACCCATTACTACTAGCAAAAACTTGCTCATAGTATGTAGGTATATAAAGCAAATTAAGCACTTGTTCATGAAATTGTCATTTTTAAACAAGTATTTATTGATTCCTCTTCTTACCCAGGCACTGTTCTGTGCCCTTTGTGTATGTCTGTGAACAAGATAGATATATTAATACTATCTACCGTTATGAAGCTTACATACTCGTAGGGTAGATAGACCATAAACAAATAATTGTCAAAAAATAGGAATAACTTCATAACAAGTGACTTACTAAGCAACTCTTGATAGGATAGTCAGGGAGAATGTCTCTGAAGAAAAGTAAAAAGGGATATTTGAAATGAAGCCTGAATAATGAGAAAGTGTTTTATACACAAAGACCTGGCGAGAGGATGTCCCAAGTAAAGGGGACATCAAATACACAGTTCCTAAGGCAAGAAGGAGTTCTGTCTGTCTGGAGGACAGAAAAATAATCAGTGAGGAAGGAGGAGAAATGTATAAAAGAAAGGGACCACGTAGGACCTTTGTAGATAGGTGAGAGAAACTTGGAATCAATTTTACGATCTATGGATTTTAAGCAAATTTTATGATCTATGGATTTTAAGCAAACTATTGCTACGAAATGATTTATATTAATGAATTTCACTTTGCCTTCAACAGAAAATGAAAAGAAAATAAAAATTAATTGTTGCTAAGAGGGAACAGAGGATTTCACTGTGGAGGGATTTTGAGTTGCAACTTGAAGAAAGTGTAAGGATTCAGCAGGTGAATGAAAAGGAGAAAAGGCCATTCAGCTTTGAAGACATGTGTAAGCCAAGCCACAAAAGCATGTGGTTGAATAGATGTCTAATATGAATGGGAGGTACATATCAGAAGTGGCTGCAAAAAATGTCGGTTTAGGTAATGATAAACTGCTCACAGGTATTGAGTCCTTGTCATGTGCCAGAGCTTGGGCTTAACAGCTTACTTCGGTTGATTGCAAACCTACTGTATTTCCTGAGTACATTCATTCTCCCATTCCCTGAGTATTTCACATAACCTCCTGCCTCAGACTTTTAACATATCCTTTCCCCTCTGACTCATAACTGAAGATCTTGTTCCTTATATTAATAAGAAAATGGAAGCAATCAGAATTAACCATCAGATCTACTAACTTCCTTCCATTTATGCCTATACACTACATCTTCCTGATTTTTATTTTGGATGACAGGGACTTGTCTATCACTGTTCCAATCTAACATTAACCTTTGTATTTGTGCCCTGGATCCCATCTCCTTTTATTTTTCAAGGACTTGCTTCAGTTATTATCCCTTGTTTTAATTCATTCAATTATTGTTGCTAGATTCTATCATTTCCTTCATTATAAAATCATGAAGTAATCTCTTTAATTTAAAAAAGCAAATGAAAAATAAAAAACTTTCTTAACCATTACCCTTCTAGGTTATACTCCATTTCTCTGCTTCCCTTTGGAGCAAAACTTATGGAAGGTGTGTTCAGTCACTACCCAGCTCCCTTTTCTCTTGAAACCACATCATTCAAGCTTTCATCACCACACTGTTGAAACCACCCAAGGTCACTCATGATCTCTATGTGGCAAAAAAGCTCATCATCAATTCTCTTACTCAACTTTTCAATTACATTTAACACAGTCGGTAACTCTTTGAAGCTCTTTGTTCAACTGACTTCTAAGACTCCACCTTCACCTAATTTTCCTCAAGTCTCATTGGTTAGTGCTTTTAACTCTCTGGATATACAGCCTCATCATTTCCCTAAATCGCAATGTTACAAGGCTCAGTCCTTGGACTTTTGTCCTCTCAGTCTATACTCACTCCCTAGGTAATATTTTTTCCCATGACTTAAATAACATACATTTGCTAATGGATTCCAAATTTACATATCCTCCCTATCCTGCAATCCATCTGCCTTCTTAACATCTCAGGAATCTTATGCTCTTCTCATCATTTCTCTTAATTATACAATATGTATCACAATTGTAATATCTCTGCCTCTAAACTGACTCCAATCATATTTTACTCCCCATGTTCCACATGTAAAATAATCATTATATCCTTTACATATTATTTTCACAATTGTACTGAGATGCTATATTTCTTAATCATGCTTTTTCTCTCACAGTTTTATAGTGGAGTTTTCCAGAGGCTGTGTGGAAAATATAAAGTTATTGCTTTTACAGTTAATGGAATATGTGTTTGTGTATTATTGTATTTCTAAAATTTCTCAGTTTTGAATTATAAGGAAAGGTGTCGGACATTTCCTCAAAGGTCAAAATTAGAGTTATCATATGACCCAGAAATTATACTCCTAGTTTCATACCCAAGAGAAATAAAAACATATGAAAATACAAAAATATGTACA
The DNA here is from genome assembly GCF_951394435.1 of Stenella coeruleoalba. Classification (NCBI taxonomy): domain Eukaryota; kingdom Metazoa; phylum Chordata; class Mammalia; order Artiodactyla; family Delphinidae; genus Stenella; species Stenella coeruleoalba. The sequence continues at coordinate 93,182,618 of NC_137150.1, forward strand.
CAAATGTTCATAGCAGCATTATTTATGACAGCCAAAGGTGGAAACAACCCAAGTGTCCATCGACTGATGAACGGATACACTAAATGCAGTATATCCATACAATGGACTATTATTTAGCAATAAAAAGAATAAGGTAATGGTACATGCTACAGCATGGTTGAAACTTGAAACATTTTAAGTGAAAGAAGCCAATTACAGAAGATCACATATTGCAAAATCCAATTTATATAAAATATTCAGATATCCAGAATAGCCAGATTTGTAAAGATAAAAACTAGTTTAGTGGTTGCCTCGAGTTGGGTGGGAGGGATAAGAAGTGACTGATAATGGATACAAGTTTATTTTGAGGGTAATGAAAATATTTTTAAATTAGGTGTAATGACTGCAGAACTCTGAATATTCAAAACCCACTTAACTGTATACTTTAAATGGGTGAATTTTGTGGTATGTGAATTAAATCTCAATAAAGGTTTAAAAATTTTTTCAGTCTGGATTTTTAATGTGGTAGAAAGATAAAACCCACACAAACAAAAACTCTGAGACTTTAAATAATTTTTCAGACAAAGTTTTAAAAGTTTGATAACCTCTGTCCTAATACAAATAAGAATCTCTTAACTGGTTTTGATGTTTTTATTCTAACTAACTCCCTAATGGTCTACCTTCATAAAGTGTTAACCAGAGCAATCTTTTAAAAATATTAGATCATACTATTCACCTATTTAAAAATCTTTCAGAAACTTTCTATGGGTTAGAACAAATCTTATAGCCCTCATCATGACCTACAATATCTTACATACCCCATTTCCTATTACCTTCTCAATAGCATCTTTACCAATAGCTGTGTTCTAGACATTTTGGCATTACTACTGTGTCACATATATATCAAACATGATCTCACCCCAAGACCTTAGAATTTTCTGTTTTCTCTGCCTGGTTCCTCCCAAGATTTTACTTGAGTCACCTCTTTACTTTATTCGGGCTACTGCTCAAATGCCACTTCCTCATATAGTCCTTTCTTTCTCCTCCTATCCAAAACAACACCTTCTACCCCCATTGCAGCCTCCATTTCTCTTGATTTCCTTTCTCTGTCCTTTTGAATTGCCCATGGGCACAGCAGGTCATAATTATCAAAGAAATTAACCCATCCCACAGCCTACCCTCAGCATCCCCAAACAATGACTGATGGAATTGATATAAAAATACTCCAGCTCTCTAGAGTCCTATGTGGGATTGTTCTTGAGACATAATGTTCTTCACTGACACCCTTAGTTTCCCAGAGGAATTATCCTCTAGTTACCCAGGGCGGTAACTTACTTGACAACACACACTTTGTTGGCTGCTTTTCCTTTGCAGTTCATTTTCCTACTTGCTTAAGAATATTTCCTGGTATTGCCTCCTAAATGCACTACTTGCATTCAAATATTTGTCTCTTATGACTTGATATTATGTTTATTTATATTTATTGTTTTATTTTCTCTTTCACCCACTAAAATGTAAATACTAAAAAGGTGAGGATCTTGTTTTGTTCACTGGGCTCATAGTGCCTAAAACAATGCCTTGTATAACTTCTGCATTCAATAAATATTTATTGAATGTAAGAATGAGTGATTATCAGATGTATTCCTTATAATGATCCTGTGAGGCAGGTGCTATTGTTATTATTTCTATATCACAGAGGATGAAACCAAGATTTCAAAATGTTAACTAAATTGTCTAGGTTGCACAGTATGTGGAGAAACAAGTCTCTAAGATGTCTGTCTACCATCAAAGCCCATACTTTTAACAAAATTCATAACAGTGAAAACTCAGCTCTGAGATCTAAGATACATAGTCCAAACACAACTAACAGCAAGTGATCTAGATTCCTCCTGACTAAGCTAGAGGTTAAGAAAGGTAAAGTTTCAAAGATTAGACAAATATAGAGACAAAATAAAAACAAGTTCGTATAAATCTCCTGAAGTTCCGAGTCCCTCCCTTCTAAATTTTGTTTCTGTATTTGGTTTAACTTGCTCTCTTTCTCATGGATTATTATTGTGGTCACTTTGGTCAGTGGTAAATTTAATACGCCCTTTGATTTCCTACTGCCTTGCTCTGAGCTTTAGGTTTTAGATTTCAGAGTAAATCCATGGTTTCCTACTTCTCTGTCATTCTTTGCCCAAGTCCAGGAGAGCGACCTAGAAGCTTACCAAGAAGAGTAGCCAGCACTATTCTCAAAAGGTGGTCAATTAATGGAATTACCCAAATGTAATGGGTACATCTTTGATCTGTTTTCTATTCACTTATCAAATATATACCTACAGCACTCTGAAACATCAGAACAGAAATAACAAAAGAGAAAAATTATTATGGCTTTAATGCTTTCTGCTTATTGTTTGTTCTTTATTTTCTTCAATTTTTATTAGACAATCAATAAGCTCATTTGTCAGATGGAACCAAATTGAGGCATTAGAAGCCTTCCAAAGTAAATTATTTTATTAATTGTAACAATGTCTATGGGTAAGGAAATTGACAAATGACTCTCTCTTCCTTACTACTTAATTTAATCAGGAATTTGTAACTCTTTTAACACATGATTTTAGAACAGGCCAAAGATGAAGTTTTCCTGTCATAGGATTTCAAGGGATGAATGGGGTGGGTACTAGTTATGAAAGTGGGGGATCTGGTATTCAAGAAGATAGCAGTAGGAACAAGTGAAAGATGGAGAGGGAGGAATTGGATGAAGAGGCAGCAAATAAAACCTGTTACATTATTCAACGTTTTGGCCAGAGAATTGCTATTTCAATGTTTATAGATTCCAGAACTTTGTCAAATTATCAAAGGAAAGTCTTACTGAAAGAACATTTCTACAGAAAATAAAAATCAAGGGAATTTGATATAAAATTTGATTTGACTTCTGCTCTACTGAGATCTGAAGTTTTGAGGAGATAACTGCATTGCCAGTGATATAATTACGCTTTCCTAAAGGGTTCAAAAGTATTCATTGAGTTGACTTGCAGTTCTTAAAGAGGCAGTCTTCATTGTCATTTTTTTCTTGTATCTCCTGCATTTAGCAGAGCTTGATGCTTGAGTAATTGTGCACATTAACACAAGATATCTACCTTGGCTTATGTTTCTATCTATCTATCTATCATCTATCTAAGTTCACTGTGTTATTTATGTATTAATTCTAATCTAATGGAACACTGACAAATAATCTTTTAATTTACTGATATAATTGAAAAAACCAGTAACTTACCTTGTTAATGAGTCTTATTTTGTTCAACTGTTCACTGCCATGGCCATTATGAATGTATATGGCAGTAAAAAAAAAAAAGGGAAGAGCAGGTCTGATGGCATCAAGCACAGCTACAAGGCAGCTGGCAATGACCAGGCTGTGTGGCAGGAAATGTTTCCAGGACTCCCCTTATGTGGAAAGGCAACAGGTTTCATCGAAGAATGCAAGTGTGGAAACAAGAAGGATTTTGTTCCCTCTCTTCTCCCCTCAAAGAGTTTCCCACCTTGAAGAGATTTATGTCATGATTGGAATGAAGGAAACTCACAGAGAATAAACTGTTGGTATTAAGAGGTTATCACAGGTCATCACTTTTTCTTTCTTTTACTCCCTTGGAGAGAAATGGGTAGCATTCTATCATTTTTGATAGTTGGCCTCCTAACTGGTAGTATCACCATGATGCATATCTTGGCCAAAATTCCCAGGAGTAAACTCAGCAGGAACTTTTAGTGTGAGGTAAATCCTTGGCTACTAGGGGACAAGAGAACATAAAAGCTGAGTTTATGTATCGCAGGGCCCCAATTAGCAATAAACATATTTTTAACATAATTTTACAAATGACAAGTAACCGAGGAAGACTACAATTAGCTCTAGGAAGAAATGTCCTTTTTTCTTTCCCCTGCTTTTCTTTCTTTTTATAATATTGCTCTATTATGTCTTAAAATAAAGAGACTATTAGGACATGTAGAGATGAACTATTTATTGATAAGTTGATGAATTTGCCATCAAGCACCTTTACACAAATTCAATCAGAAACTTTTAGATGTAAAATATCATTATATTATGTGTGTATGTATTGTTAGTGTGTAAAATATGATGATGATGATGATGATATTGCTTCCATAGACCTTGAGCTCCAAACTCTCATAACCAAAAACAACAGGAAAGCCTTCATCATCAATCCAGTCTACCAAGGCATTCCTAGTCTCACAGCTTCCTGTTTTTGATCAGCAGTAAAGCAAAAACAGGAATAGAGAAGAGAAGCATCATTTTCTTTCTGTCTTTACTAAAAGAATTACTGTACTGAAATATCTAGAGATCAGAAAGAACTCCACATTTTGCTTGAGGGTTCTGGCTTGACATCCTTTCATTAGATGAGACAAATAAGATTTTATTGAGACACTAGGGAAGCAAGGGCTCTCTGAGCTAGACAAGAATGTTGGATGGGAAGACGTTACATGTTATAATTCAGCTACACAAATGAGCATGACCTAACAGGCTCAGATATGAGAGGAGAGGTGACAATAGGCAATTACAATTATAAAGATAATCTATAATATTGAAGTGTTTTCTTAATCCATGAAAGACTCCTGTTATCTGATGTTATATTTTTATATGTTTGGAAAAACTTTTCATGCTCTTGAAAAGGAAAATATTAGGCATAATCAATATTTTTAAACCATGATAAAATTCTCATTTTCTTGTTAATTTATCAATTGGAGCAGAGTAAAATAATGTACACAGACGATACGTGATCACAGTGTATTCTCTTATGGATAAGTAGAGAACTATGTTTGGAAAAATTAAACCCATGTTTTCAAAATAAGTGTAATAAAAGCACAGAAAAGTGTATAAGTTTCTGATTTTAATTTTATAATTGTGGCGGAGTATATAACAGGTGTTGCTGTGCATGCTCTTATTAACTTCTTTCTCCATTCACCTCTCCCAGCGTTACTTTTTCTCTCCAGAGCTCTCAACCTTCCCACACCTCCATGTTTCCCCAGCCCATTCATTAAACTTTTATTATAAAAATGCACTCAGTTTAACTTTGCCATTAATATTTAGCAAGTACAGAATCATGTTTTAACTAAATGGGTATATTTTAATTTGTGGAAGGCATTTCTTAATGGCCCAGGTATGATCACCCCTCTCTTAAACTGATCAGAAGAAATGATTAATTAGATTTTCCTTGACATTTTCAAAGATACAGATACCTTTTCTTTTTGATATGTCACTTGACTTTTACGAAACTATTTCTGTTCAGAAAAGAAAGACCTGCTATTGTCTGAAATGACCTCACAGACTTGAAATGTCCAGACGATGCATAGAAAAGCTTTCTGTGCCTGGAATTGAATGAACGCCCTGTTCCTAATTTGAAGAATACATTGAATTTGAATCTCCAATATAAAGGTCATTAGTGTACCATGATTTCAAAATAAGCCTAGGTGACACAGATCAATTACATGACCAGTAATAACACTAATTACAGCTTTCCACTCATTTAATATGATATATAAACACAAGGTCTGACACCATCTACAAAGTTCTTGGGACTTTTCCTTCTCCAGATGAAACATGTTATCTAAATAAATCCTTTACATTGCTTGGTTATAATTACTAAGTTTGCTGGGGAGATAATTGCATGGCTTGTTACCTGACCCTCAAAACAAGAAAATGGTAGACTTAAATCTTGTGAAATCACTCACCTGCCCAAATCAGAGTATGACAAAAGGTAGGGACTTGAAGGCAAAAGCCAGAAAACTTGACATGGTGCCATCATATTTTATTGAAGATAAGACCCAAAAATGTCTTTCAGCGTCTATGACAGATGAATTTGCCTGAAGCTGCTATCCAGTTGAATTCAGAACACTTGTCAGAAGCTAGAGAAGTTTTATAAGATGGGATCACCAGGAGGAAAAAAAATGTACTGATCAACCCTGTCCAAGGGCTGTAAGAATAAACCCCACTCTTATTGATCAGTTTGGGACTGGAAAATGAGCTACAAAACATGTTGGGCATCTGTTCTCTGTGAAATTCTGGATGGTTTCTTTGAGATCATGCATTAAAGGCAAAATTAAGGATTTTTACTCATAGAAATGAATTTTTTAATTGTCCCTTTTATTCTTTATACCATATAGCATCTCTTCTTCAATGTCTGATCACAGCTTCTTTGGACTTCCATGGGAAAACTGACCAAAGAAAGGCTTCAATAAGAAATGAAGTTACTCAGAAAGAGAAGGGGAAGTTTAACTGTGGTAGAGAGTGTGGGCTTTTAAGCAGTAATCTGTTCTCTTTATTCTACCTTCTTTACCTATGGTTTTGGGGTTTGTCTCTTGGGGAATGATTTTCCCCATTGACAGTTATGTGCAGAAAAAAGAGATTCTTTGTTTATTGTTTTGCTCTGTTTGAAGTACAGCAATATATAAAGCAAGTCACTGCCAAATCTCCATGAGAGGGTTGGGTGTATATTGGAAACAGGTTGAAAGTGGGTGGGTACAGGGAGGGGGGGGAAGCTGATAGGTCAGCTTGTGGTGTGTTCCAGACCCAACAGCAGGTTTTGCAAGTTCTGAGACTGGTAATAAGTTTGTTCTCTGAAAGAAGTCTGAGGCTCTTTGTGGATAAAACAAACATTTTTAATTGAAACTCATAAAAGAATAAAAGAGCCAAAATATTCTTACTCTCTCTGAGAGGTAGATGGAAGCTTTGGTGTCTGACAGGTGCAGCTTATGAGTCACCTGGACAGCAGCCAGAAATTCTTGTAAGAACAAACCAAAAAGACCACACCTGTTGATTAAAAACTCTGCCCTCTAACACAACAGGTGAAATTGTGCAAAATGCCACCCCTATTTCCCACTTTCCAGGTTGCCTGATTTTTATTAAATGAAGGTTAACATTAAGTATGCTGTTCCAAATCCCAGAGTCTTCCATTGGGTACAGAATGTACCAAATTCCATTTGATTAAGATCATAATCTTGCCTGGAATGGAAAGATTCATTTTTCATTTTCATCCTAATGTTGTCTTTGTATGTCCTTTAGTGTCCTTTGCAGGACATTTAGTTAATCTGTTTGTTTCCTAAACATAGTTTATTGAATATGGCTTTTCACAGCTAAGAGTATTATGAAAGCCTGCTAAAGGTGGAACACATGTCATGCACCTAGAAGGTGAATTAAAAAAGGCTTCAAGGGAGTCTCTTGGGAAAAAAAAAAATTCTTACCATCAAATGTGCAATGGAAGAAAGAAAAGGCTCTAGGGAATAGTTGCTTTTACATAACAAGAAAGAAACTATCTGATAGGAGGGAGTCGGAAGAGAAAGGGGAAAATCTGTGCCAAGAGGCTTCAGAAGAATGTGCTGACAAGAACATTTATTAACAATTCTTGCTTAAATTCTATTTAAACTGTTGAAACATAACCAAATGCCTCTCCTATTTCTGTTCAATTTTTATGTTCATTCTGGTTTTATTTCTTTATTTGAATTGCTATAAATATTAAACAGCTGTGTATAAAGGCTACCTATGTGTAAAGATTAAGATAGAAAAGAACACAATCAAATCATCTCTTATGTCTTTTAAAGTATTGGTATTCGAATTTTTTGTGCTTTTTCTTCATGAGAACCCATATTACTGAGGCTGTCTTTGCAGTTTAGTTTTCTCCCAGATGCCGTTATAGTCCTGTCGGTTATGCTTGTCCATATCACTGAGTTCCTTCATTAGGCACATGTTGAAAAACCAACTCCTGGTCCAATGAACCTGGGAGAATCTTGAATCCCCACTAGGTAAATGAAATGTTTTAGACTTAAGAATGAATGATACTGGAAAAATGCATTTTGGGCCAAATATACACTACATATCTTACGTATACAGAAATATATGTGTGTAAAAAAAATTTTGTGTAATACAATAATTATTTCCTCCCTCCTCACTGCCTCCCTATGGTATACATCTAACCCCAAGCTCCACACATTTGAGGAATGAAAGTTCAGAATAAAAGGATTTGATTTAATATGCCTGATGGGAAGATGATACATTAACTTTATTTCCCCCCTCCCCAGTGAGAAAAACAGGAAAAGCCATTATTATGTGTTACAAAGAAAGCAGCTAGAGGCATTAAAACAGAGATTTTCTGTCTTCTATAACTAAATCCCTTTTCTTTCTTTTCTCTCTCCAGGCCTGTAGCAGATGAGTCTTTAGGTCCCATGAGCATATTTTACACATCATCCTGTACAGTAACCTCAAGATAAGCAGGGCCTTAATTAGAAATCTTTAACCCATGGGGATTTTGTTACTTGCTTTTTAAGAAAAAATGGGGAGACACTCTTTTTCTCTTAGAGTTGTTTATAGAATTTGACCCATGACTCTTACCAGGAACCTATATGGCATTTACTCCATAATGCACATATGTTCTAGCATATTCTTCATCTTCAAACATCTAACCCCCAGCCACCAACACCACCATGTGCACACCCCTCGATTTCACCCTGGCACACACTTCTTACATAAATGGCATTTGAGTGGATTGGTCGCTGAAGCTCTGGGCTGCTTTGGGCTCCACATGGGAGATATGTATTGATTTGTGACAGGAATGAATGCTAGGTTTGGGTTTGCTTCTGTCTTATAAGCTAGTATGATTCCATTTATATTCATATATCCCTGGTTCTGTGGATCTATGGTGACATTATTTTCTAAGTAGATACATAGTGGATTCTCAGAAAAAAAGAAAAAGTAAAAAAAGGAAGAATTCAGGAATTATCAGAGACAAGAAATCCCCCTGTTTCTCTGTACTATAACAGAGTAACCAGATATGGGCTGATTTAGAACCTTCAAAAAATATATTTTAGTGCTAATGATCAAAGTTATTATAGATTTTCAATCAGTATAAGAAAGAAGAAACAGAACAATTTAAACTTTTCTGATATGGAAACGCTGACATTTCTGTGTAGGCCAGCTGGCTGCTATGCACTTGATCTGTATCCTCTCAGCATTTTCTTTATGACTTGTGGAGATTAAGTGACCTAACTCCACCTGCTGGATGACTAAGAATTACATCCCCTTGGCTTAGAAAAGCAAATGGGCATCATAAAATGGACAGCGACCTAAAAGCACAGTGTCTGACTTAAGCTCTTAGCTTTGCCACTTTCTGGCCTTGGAAATTACCTCTTAGAGAGTGACTTAAGATTTCTAGACTGCAGCTTCATCGTCTGTAAAAGAGAAAAGTGGCTTGAGCTGATGATCTCTAATGACCCTGTATTCTTAATTCCCTATGATTCTGATTTAATTTGAATTAAGAAACCTAGACCATAGGCTCTTTATTCACATTGGCTATAATTGGTGCATAGAGTACTTTATTCTGATTTGGTTAGTTGCTAAGGAGAATACTCACAAACTGTCACCATTTTGTTATCACCCATCCTGGTTCTGCCCTTAACACTTCAGGCAAGAACTTGATCCCTTTAATCCTCATTTTGCTAAAGACAAGAATAAATGCTAATATCTCCCTCAGAGCAGCTGTATAGTTTAAATGGCATTCTAGGAATACAAGGGCCTTTCTTTTTGGCAGCCATGGTACTTGGCGATATAGGATGATGTAGGAATGACAGAGTCAGAATTGTAGGAGAGTTTGTTTATATTAATTAATGCAATGAATATGGAGCAGCGCTGTGAACAATTCAAACTCGGGTAGAAGGAGATTTTAAACAAGAATAATAAAGTCATGGAGGACAAAAAAACTGTTTCTCATTTCAACAAATTATAATTTTCTCTTTGGGACAACCCTCTTTCATACCAGGGCAACTCAAATCACAGAAAACCACACTGACACAGGCACCCATACACACCCATATACACATATACACACATGTGCACACAGAAAAAAGTATGACCTAGCCCCCAGTTCAGACCTTGAGGCCTTGACTTATACTGTGTCTACAAACACTATGTTTCTCAGTACAGTATGTCCAATGCCCAAAAGTGAACACTGAAAATTGAGGAAGCTATGTATAACTTGACATCTTGGCATCAAGAATGTTGTTTGTGTTTTCCCTCTCCAAGATCAGATGAAGACCAAAACCACTAGATCTTCCATGTTAAGTAATGAAAATGTCAAAGATTAATAATCAAAGATAAGAAAGAAAACTCGTTTATAGAGTTGGTCCTGTTTAAAGAGACCAAAGGGGAAAATTATTAACTCAGAGTGGATTTTGTCTTAGGTCCCTACCTCTTATAAATGGAGTCCAGAAAGGCTTCTTTAATTCTGTTCAGTTAGAATTAGGGACTCTTATGCTTATATTATTTCTTGTTTCTCTAATCTGTCTCCCTATTTATCTTAATAATTTGCCCTTTTTGTCTACTTCCAACATTTTCATTCTTCTGCTAATATGCTAAGTAATCTTTAATATTTTTGCTACCCTATAGATCCCATTTTCCGAGAACAATATAGCCTGGATCAATTCTTTTTGGTGCTTAGACATTCAACATTTATTTATACCTACTTAAATGAAAGATCATAATATTTCTTCCACTTGTAAGTATAAGAAAAATAAGTCTTTATAAAAAGCAGGAAAGCTATAAATGCTTCCATCATGTGCTACTATCTACACATTTAAAAATAATCTGCACCCCCTTTTCATATAATTGGAATAAAAGTCTCCTTTTTTGAAAACTGAAATAAAACCTTCTAGGACACTCTCAATGAAGGAGGAAATCATTTCATAATTTAACAGAGCTCATTTTAGTCAAATTCAAAATAAATCTTTCATAAATGGTCTAGGACATTTCTTTTACTTTGCCTGTAACTTCAACTAAGTGAGGATCTTCTAAAGTTTGAGTAGAAGAGAATATGACAGTCATCTCAGAGATCGTTTACAAATTACAACTTCACTGAATGAAAGTTACATCTTTATATGTATATATTTTGCTATAACCAAATATTATGATCACAATTATTTGATTTTAAAAGTGAATTATAATTTGAAAAGTTAATAATGATAATAGCAGTTAGAACATTAGCTAAGGTAGGATGATGGACATTGGAATATAAAAGTAAATATCTCAACAATTTGGGTAAGGGAATCTGATAATATATTCAACCTGTCCTAACATCTGGAATAAGTTTTCAACATTTGCATTAGTGAAACCACTAATAGTTTCTGACAGAGTTTTCCCAGCTTTATTTCTAAGCATTTATTGAAACACAGTTAAAATAGTATCCATGTGTACCCAGTTCATCCTTACTACACTCTATAAAATGTGGCTTTTTGTAAGCCACTGAGAATATGGTCTCATTAATGCTTTCAGAATGTGTTCTTCTTTAACTCTAACTCATATCCCTCATTATAAAGTTAAAAACACATGTTAGTCCTAGATTCCCATTTTAGAATTGATCTAAAATGTCATGTATCCCTCTTCAAATTATTTACTTCCTCTGTCAAAACAAACCAAGCTATAATGACATTTTCATATTTTATAAAATATATATGACAAAAATATTTTTCCTGATTACAGAAGTATGATAACCATTTTTAAGAGGTCAGGAAATACTTAAAAGTTTACTGTTAGCATGGGTACCTTGTCTTCCAGACATTTCCTTTATATATAGATTCAATATAATCTTTAACCACAAAGAAAAAATTGAATATTTTATAAAACTGTTTTGTAGCATACATTTTTCTCCCAATATATTATCATAGACATTACCCTATGGCAGTTACTTTGCTTCAGTTCCATCGCTTTGAAAGGCTGTATACTATTTCAGTTAAAATATAACATGATTTATTGAACTTATCCCCTTTTGATTGACAATTACATATTTTCATTATATGGGCAATATAATATATTGCCATATAAAGAATATCCCTTAGACATGTTTCTGTAGACTTAACTGATTATTTTATGCGTAAATTCCCAAAAGGGAGATTGATATGTTGGACAATTTAAGCTTTTGTAATTTTTTAATTCATATTGCTAAATTGTCCTCCAGAAATCTGTATCAATTATTTTCTTCCTGCAGTGTGTACAAATGCCTATTTTCTCACACTTTTACCAATATTATTAAGTTCATGACTAAGGAATGTTATAATTCTGTTTGTTGATGTTTATATATATGTTATCTAATAGGGGGCTTAAGTAATAAAGTATAAGTGTTCAGTTAGTTTGTCTAGAACACTGTGACAGAGTTATAAGCAGAAAAAGACATTCATTCTATATTATAAAGACATTAAAAGAAGTTCCATCACACATTTTTCTAAACATTCACTTTGTGTTTCAACATTTCTGTAGAAGTCCATGCTGACAAAAACAGAGTAGTAATTATAGACTTGTTCTAATAATTGATGGAAAGATTTCATTCATTTATAGTAGTCAAACTGGCTTGAGGGGTTAGAATCATTCTCCAAATTTAAGGTCCCACAATGGAACTTGACTTAACTATAGTGAGAAGATGGTTTTATTTGTCTATCTTATCTAGGTAACTGGTGATAATTCAGAATTCAGAATGCAGTTTAAATGGAATGTTAAATGGTTCAAGTGTGTGTGTGTGTGTGTGTGTGTGTGTGTGTGTGTGAGAGAGAGAGAGAGAGAGATAGAAAGATTCATTCGCTCAGATATTTTACTTTGTATTCTTGATAAACATTTGCTATCTCATTAATTCCCTCAACCTCTTTCCAGCTCAATCTTCCTCCCCTTTTCTTTATTATCACAGTGCCCACTGTTCTCACAGTGCCCTTTTTGTACCCAACCCTGTTTTTCCTTCTCTTTGCCTATGTACTGGCCTTTCCTTTTCATGTATTGTGCAGCTTGCCTTTGTTTGTGGACGTGTTATCTCTTTCACATGTCTTTGGAGATTCTGTTATCTGTTCCTTTCCATTGTCTGGGTTAATCTGCCCTGTTAAAATTCTTTCCTTTTATGGTGACTAGTTTAATTTTAATGCAAATTCCAAGGTAACTTACTGAATTTCATCACTCTCCCATTTCCAGTTGTTTTTGGACATGCTCCAGTCACTTGATGTGAGCTTCATTTACCTTTCATGCCATATTTTCTCCCTTTGGATTGTTTTTTCCATTTTCAATGTTACTCCCCTCTTCCTCTTTGATAGTGTTTTCTTTAATGGCACTCATTTGTTGGTGGTGAAATTTTTTGTGGGGTTTTTTTACTCTTATCACTCTTTCAGTTTCACTGGTCATCTTTTTACTTTGCTTTCATGTTCATTTTCATTCAAGGTCTTCTGTTCTCAGTCTTGGTCTATTGTTTCCTGGGATATTCTGTCATTAACTATGATATATACACATGGCATGGTCCTTAATAAAAGTACCATTTAGGTGACAAAAAAGTTATGTTTCCCTTTATCAACATACTTATTAGAGCAGAATCACATACAGCTAAAGATCTGATATCCATGTGAATTTGGAAATGCCTTGGAATATCTAAAATACCACAGTGAGTGTTCAAAAATATAAAATACTGAAAAAATAGTGCTGAAAGATAAGATCAAGATAAAGACGAATTTGAAACCTAGTTCAATAATGACTCTAGCATTATTAAGTCAGGACTCAAAGAGACTTTAAATGTCATCTAGCCCATTTTATCATTCAGTATCTGAAATCTCTACAACATCCCAAATAATCATTTAAACATGGATAACCAAATACAGATTAGCCAATTAGATTTTAAACTCTTCCTTATATTGAATGAAAATCTGTCTAAATGCAGATTTCCATTTTGGCCCTAGTTCTACTCACTAAAAAAAAAAAAAAAAAAGTCTAGTTCTTTTGTATCATAATGCTTCAAATATTTGAAAACAGATGTTTGAAGAGCTTTTGTTCTTCAGCTTAAAAATTCTTAATCATGACTAGATATTCTCATCTTTGTCAAATCCTTTATAGTACATTTCTGGTTGCCTAGGTAGGTATTTTTATATGCTTCTACCAAAATTGAACACATCAATCTGTGAAGCATTTGAGCACATAAGAGATGGTCCATCTCCTCCATCAATCAAGAGATCATAGAATTATAATGTTTTGTAATGTATAATTAACCTTTTCTGGAATTGACACTTATATTGAATTTCTTTCCTTTTAGTCTATAGTATACTATTCTACTGCACTTGGGTTTTTAGATATGAGTATGTATTGCACATCATCTAACAAGATTTGGCCCACCATTCTTACTTATCAAGATGATTTAAAAAACTGATTTTATCATACTATATATTCAGTCATTCTTCCATTGATTGATGCCACATGGCATTCATGTTATCGATAGTGAACAGAACATATTCAAGGGCAGAACTCTGTAAAACATTATTACAGACTGACAGTCATTCCCTTCCCAGCATTCTTTGAACACCTCCATTCAATCAGTTTGCAATACACCTAACTGAAATATCATGCAACCCTACTTGAGCTTTAATCTCATGAAAACATCTTGTCAGATGCCAATATGTTTAATATATTTCCCTTATCAACCAGTTTAGTAATTCTTTCAAACTACATTTTATAAGCTTTCTGACTAGTGTAGATAGATCAGGCATACAGATTCTGATAATTCCTATTCAGGTTTTGATGTAGAGAAATTTTGTGTCTCTTAGTAGTTCATATGGTCACACTCTGCCTCTGTTTTCTAGGTTACAAAAGTAAAAACATGGTTTAGTACCCATGATTAGTCATTCTTCAAGTCCTATGACAAATGCAGTGTGAATAGTTTCTATGTTTTTTTTCCCTCCTTTCTGGGCCAAAACTTCCAAGTCTAGTAAAAAATTATTTGTCATCCAGAAATAAATACATATTTCTGAAATCATAGAAATAAATTTTCCAGAAAGATATAGTAATCATAGAATCTAATGAGATTACTCAATACTCCAGTTTTTAAGCATAGAAACTTAAGAAAATGAACAGATTTACAAGTACATTTTAAACTATACAAAGTACTATATTTTCCAATCTCAATTAGGTCCATCATTTCTTAGGCATGTGGGTTATTCTATTTTGCTTGATAAATTTTACCTATTTGTATTGATTACTAGCAGAACATAAATATAAATAAGTAAAGGACTTGAGAAATCAATATATTGAAGTTTGAATAGGTATAGAATCACAAAATTGACATAGTACAGTTGAAAGCAGAATTCCATTGAAGAACAAGATCTTGTCTTTTTATCCAATATTTTCTGGACTATTAACTTGGTGTCAATTTAGCATAGTTTGCTATTGTTATTTTTTGTTTTTAAATCTTGTTTTCTGAACACTTTGGAAAAAATTGTAACTGGCCTATAGGACAGTAAATGTCATCTATATCTAGAGAAAATCATACTACAATAAGAATGTATACTTAACTTTAAGTTATACAATTTTTATTGGTCTGTTTACCTAATTCTCTATGTATATAAAGGACAAACTATAGAAAATGGCTAGAAACTCAGAAAGACAGTTTAAATCTTGACAAAGAAGAACTTCTTAAAAGTCTTACAGATGAGTCTACTCAGTGGAACTGCTATTAATAATTGTAGCTTATTATCAACTGAATATTCAATTTCACTTGAGCCCTACATTAAATTCATGCTTTATTTATTCAAGGATTCAGACATGTGTGGGCTTGTCTGGCAAGTCATTCAATGGTTCTATTTACATGGGAGCTCTGGTAGCTTTCTGGAAAAGAATTTACACAAAGAGGAGAGTCTGGCACATGGTTTTGGTTCACAGACACTCAGAAGAAGGGTCACGTGATATACAATATGCTCTATGTCATCCTCTACGTTGTGCTGATGGATAATGCCTGAATTGTAAAACAAAAAGGCTGTAACAGAACATAGTGAAGACTAAAAGAGCTTAAATATTGAGAGGATTAAAACATCAGTGGCCTTCAAGTAGCATGTTCTTCAATGATAGGAGAGAGTACCCTCAGCTATGAAGAGGCATGTCTAGGACTGCTAGATTAAGCAAATAAAAATACGAGTGCCCTGTTAAATTTGAATTTCAGATAAGCAGCATTTTTTCCTAGTATAAGTAAGTCCCATGAAATATTTGGGGCATATTTTTACTAAAAAATAGTTGTTCATCTCAAATTCAAATTGAACTGGGCATCCTGAATTCTATCTGGCAACCCTAGGCATGCCATCAACATTGACAGTGGAATAGGTCAGGGATTTTCAGTCAGATATATTTGCCGTTGTAGAAATCCTTGCATGGAATTCATAAACAGAAGTTTCTATCATGAGTAGCAATGTCACTGGCACCATCAACAATTTCCTCATATTGGCCCTAAATTTGCAGCCATCAAGTATTTACAATGCTCTTTGTGCTTACTATAAAATCCTTTCTCTCTTTACGTGCTTAGTTCCAAATAATTTTTTATCATGCAATAATTGATCCAGTAAAAACAAAATGTAAGGAAGGATAATAAAATTAAATATAATACTAAAGCACATTCCTGAGCCTATCACCCAACATAGAATAGAACAGTACCTATACAGTACTATGTCATTCCCATATTCCATTACCTTATTCACTAGAGTAAACAACTATTCTGCAATTTGTGTTTAATCAGTTTCTTGCTTTTTAAAGTAGTTTTTCACATGTGTAGGTATACCTAAACAGTATATGATTTAATTTTATTTATGCCAAACATTATGCTGCAACTTGCTTTATTTTCTAAGGTCAATCCATGCTGTGGCTTATGCCTCTAATTTGCATATTTTTGCTGATATATAATATTCTATAGGTATATTCACTACAAATCATTTAACCTTAACCTGTTGATAAATATTTTCTTAATTTCCCCTGTTTTTAATTGTTATTATAAAATAATGTTGCCCTGACATTCATTTGTATGTCTCCAGATGCACATGCAAGACTTTCTCTTTAAACACTATATTTAGGTGAAGAATTTCTGACTTAAGAGAACATGGGCATATTCAGTTTTACTAGATAATGCCAAATTGTTTTCCAAAGTGATTAAACCAATTAAGTTCCCACTAGCTGTGTCTAAAACTTTCCCCTTTTCCACATTCACACCAATGCTTAGTATTTGCAGACTTCTTAATTTTTGCCATTCAATGGGTATAAAATGATATCTTGTTACACCTTAATTTACATTTCTCTGAATGCTAATGAAGTTGAATAGCTTTTCCATTCATATTCTTCTGTAAAAGACTTTTTTGGTTTTTTTGGAGATATTCATATTCTATGCATTAATTTAAGAATTCTGGTACAAATTTTTACAAATAATTTTTTCATATTTATGTTTGTTGCTAAGATCATCCTGAAACTTCATAAAAATCTTGAGAGTCACAGAGCATGTCTTCTCTTTGCTCTCTCCTTCCTTCTACCATTTTAAATATATTTCTTTATACTTTCTCTCACGTTTTATTTTGGATACTTAGGCCATTCATGTTTTGGTCTTCCCTCTTTTTATAATACTATTTTCTTCTGATTGTCACTTTTGGTATTTACCTGCTTCGTATCTGTGGCTTCATGTCTTCCATTGGCTTTGGTATATTTTTAACTAGCTTGAATGCTAACTCTCGTCCATTGTCTCTATTATCACCTTATCAGGTTCTTATTATACATATGTTATGCTTTTCCTTATTCTGTCATATACACATAGACACAAACACACATACATTTTATTTATTAATATTCTTATTCTCCTCTGCAGAAGTTTGAGTAATTTTTTTTTAATATTGAACATATAATTTCCTAATAGTAGAACATAATTTTGCTTAATCTTCTGTTTAATCCTGGTATGGGGTTTTCAATTTCATTAATTATATGATTCTTGACAATTCTTTTTGTTTATATCTAAAGTTTGACTGGTTGTTGTTTTCAAATCTCAGCATGGGTATTGGTAATTGACTCTAGTTTTCTGGCACCATCTAAATATTGATTTATTCTTTCTTACAAGCCCAATTATCTTTTAAAAGTAATTATTTTGGTAGCATCTCTATGATGTTCCTGCACTTTGAAGGGGACCCATTCAAAGTACTTATTTTTTTCAGATCTCTGGAGTAGAAATCTGTGATTTATTTATTCTTGTTTCAGGTTAACTCTCCCTTTTTGAGAAGCCTCTCCTGCTTCCCAAATTCGGTTAATCCTCTTTGTGTAGTGTTCTTGCCTTTACCTAATGTTTCTCACAAAATTATTTAAGACTGTTTTCTCTGATAGACCTTAAACCCCTTGCAGCCATTTACTATATAACTTTGCCCTGGCTCATAGGTTTTCATATGCAGGAAACTTACTTCAGTTAGTTTCTTGAGTTGAGTTTGCACACACTCAATCCAATGGGTTTTGGCAGCTGTGATTTCTCTAGTAGTAACAGTAGTAAAAGAAGACATCATCAAATGGCGCCAAAATCAAGGAAGTAGGACACGTCCAATGCATAGTTTAGCAGAGAGGACTAACCTACTGCTGATATCATGAGAGCTCCTAGACATTTCAGGAGAATTTTGAAGGAGACTGGAGTTTGTGAGGAAAGACAAGCAGAGCTAGAAAAGTAATGATTTCATGTCCTGTGTTGTCTTTAGGCTTGTGTGTCCTGGAAAACATAGGTAATTTAATCACAGTCATTTAGAACTAAAGGAACTTAGGGTATTCTTTCACTAAACTAGTAAATTGAGTATTTTGATCACAGCACACTAATGTCTTTTACAATTTTAAAGGAATCAGTGATCTTATTTGTATTTCGATTTTCTATTGAAAACAAGCAAGAGTATAGTTAAAATAATGACTATAATTCTATCAGTGAGCTTCAGAACATACTGGATTTTAACAGGCAGTATATGGTTTATAGAAATAATCTTTGCAAGTTATTACAAAATAGGTTCTATTTTTTTTTTTTTTGATAGCTTCAGGTGTACCCAATGCAAGGTAGGAAAAGATAGAGGATCCCGCTCAATGAGCCAATTTTTTACTTCAACTACTCTGTTATCTCATCTTTATGATGTAGGGCTTTTTTCCATATTTTCTTCTTTGCTTTGTTGTAAATCACAAGTCTCTTCTCATGTTTTATCATATTTTTTCAGCTTTTTCCTAATATGAATTCCATTTTTCATTCTCCTTATTATAATCATTTCCCCATTGAACTATTTGCTGAATTTGAGCTTCTATGTCTTCTGTGATCCTTATGATTATAGAAGATTATATGTGGTTTCCTCAGCCAAAGCTAGTGCATTTCACAGCTTAGAATATCCACTCCTGTATGGATTCAAGTGGAAGAATAAGTTTGTGAGAGTGGAAACAAACTATACTCTGGGCCAGTACACCAGGGTTTAGCAATGCCCTGGAAAGCTACAACTTGAGCAGATAACACTGTCCCTTTTCTCTGCATGTGGCTGCAAATAGTGTCTCTCCCTTGAACCATGAATAGGGAAGAATTAACACAGGATACAAGAAATTATGTGGAAGCCCTGGTAATGTTAACATTAAAGCAGTGACCTTATTCTTTATGGTGAAATGATCTGGAAATGCTGCTCCCTTATCTAAATAGGGCAAAAAGTTAGCCTGAATGAGGAAATACTCTGTAGGGGTACTAATTACACTGGTGGCGACAGGCTTGGTAGGCGACAGGCTTGGTAAGCAGTCGTTATCCTTTCCCATAAACTATATCCTATAAAAGCCCAAAGCATTATATAAAGAGTCACTAAAAGGATATGAGGCAAGATTAATGAGGAATCCCAATAGTTCCTTAATCAACACTATTTCCCTTTTCAAGGTGTATTAATTATACCTACTAAGTCTAAAATAACTCATTTCAAGTATGTCAGTTCATCTACATTTCTAACACCTTGTGCAAATAAAGATCATTTAATATTGGAGGTAGATTTTAAAATATCTCTACATTTATAATGAGAGTGTCAGCAGACTGGTTGGTATGGTTTGCCATTTATTTTATTTTTCTCATCTCATAAAATAGACTTATGGCTATGAATAATTTTTCAATAATATAAATATAAAAATCTATATTACCTGAAATTTACATGGAAAAAAACTTCACTACCTACAAATAATCTTAATTTGTATATTTTTGGAATTCAAAAAGCTTTGTTCATTTAAGAATACCCTTACACATAATGGATATAAATGTGTAAATATAGTATATACACATTGAAAATGCCATGGAATCTTTTACTGCCTCTGTAATTAATATTGCAAAAAGAATTTTTAAAAGCTACTATCCTGATATAGAAATTAGGTGAAAGGTATATGAGATGAAATTAATTTAATTATATAAAATAATTAGGATTTATTTTTTCATAGCTCTGGGGCCTGCATTACAAAATCAAGACCTGTGTGAAAACTATTTACCTAGTCAATGTAAAAATATTATACTGCCCACCTCATTTAACATTTGGATGAACAATTTTGTAAATTTTAGAGCTATTATCACCAGGGTCAAGCTGGGCTCTTGCAGGACAAGAGTATGCAGGTTCTTCATGTGTTCTAAGTAAGCTTTTCTTATTACTCTTGGAAAATTTGACATTTTAAATAGTGTTGTTTTTAGAAGTTTATAAAGCTAAATCATATCTTCGCTGTCAGCAGTTGTCTGTGTCATTCTAGAAATAGAACCAGGCAAACTCAAATTGTATTTCCTTTTCATTTATAAATGCCTAGCAAAATTAATTGGGACACATTTCCTGTTTGTGGACATGATAAGAAGCAATGTAAAATATCTGGCAACTAACTACTTTCATTCAAAAAATCCCAGCTTAACACATACAGTAATTTCTAGATTTAAAGTATAGTATAAAAAAATTCTCATGTGTCAGTGTCTTTTGTATTTCTAATGGACAAATTATACTTAAATAACTATAACTGTTAATGGTGAAGGAGATATTTATCTAACGCTCTACCAATATAAACTAAAAAGATACACAAACTAAAAAGATTTCATTGATTTTCATGTAGTTTTTAGTCAGTTTTGAAATTGGTGAAACCAAAAACAGAAAGCAAAAAGACCTAAGGGCTAGAAGAGTCATCATTAGACTAAAATTAGAAAACACCTAATTAGAGGTTTAATCAGCACCACATATTATGAATCATTAACTATATTTTAAACATCTGCATATCCAATGACAGGTGGGTCTTCATAATCATTATCTGGATAATTCATATTCTGCATCAGAACACTGCCAAAATTTAGGACACTTTGATAATACTACTACTTTGCATATGTCTAGTGCTTTCTGCTATACAATGTATTTCACATAACCATCATTCTTGTGCCTTTTGTCAAACCTGTGGTGGAAGCAGGAAATTTGAACAGAACAGATGTGGAGAATAGGGTCAGAGAAATCAAAAAATTTTCCTGTCATTAATAATTAAGAATCCAGATACTCTGAATCTACAGCTTTCTCATCATCAACCTGTTGACTGCTAAATTAACTGATGCATCAATTACACAACCTCAAACTTCTGATTTGCTTTGGCTCTGCAAACTTAAGATATCTAATAAGTAAAAACAAATAAGAGAAGTCACTCCACATTTTAAAATAATAAGGTTAAAAAATAAAACCCTGATATAAAATCTCAATTTGATAGAAACTCAAAGCTGAAAGTCTTTTGTTGTCTTATTGTCATAGATCTTCACTCCCCCTACCCCCAAAACACACATCACTTTCCATTTACTTATTCTACTCTAATCAGAGAAGAAACAAATTGTGTCAAACTCAAATGGCTTCAGGCTGATTTATTTTCTCTCTCTTTTTTCTTTTTCTTTGCGTTTTGTTTGTCTGTTTATTTTAGCTCCCAATGTATATATTCATGGGTTCAATATGTAAGCTTTCTTCTGACTCTTTTTATTATGGTAGATTTTTTTTTTTTATCTAATAGAATAAGAAATGTGCTGGATTCTAATCCCAGCTTTACTTCTAAGGACATGGCATCAAGCCAGTCAATTTTCTTTGTGTTTATTTATGTCTTCTTCTCTGACTTCAGGCTACTGGTTTGTTTCAAAAAATACACTGAGATTAATTACAAAGCATTTAATATCCTGTGAAATTTAACATGAATGCTTTTGGAACATAAAGAGGGATTCATTCTTAAACATCATTTTCTTATAAGGTACATTTCCATGTTTGCTGGAACTCTAAAGATGCTAATTCCTGTGGGAACTTTATAGAATATTCTTTCTCTCTGTCAGAAGCTGGCAACCTTCACAGGTGGTAGTCAATCTTTCAGTTTTGTTTTTGTTTTCCTTTGATACATAGTACAATTATTTTGATTGTTAAGTGAACATGTTTTACTAAATGCTTAATGATTTCTATTCAAATTTAACTAAGATAAAAATCTTACTGGTACATTTTTTGCTTGGACTTGTTTTTGGATCCAATATAGGAAAAGTAAGTAAATGAGTAAACTGTCCTTAAAGAGCCAATTTAAGGGAGTGAATGGGAGAATAGGTGAGAAAACTATGACACCTCTGTGAGACTCTGTGACTCACTCTTTCTCTTTACCTTTGCTAAAACAGGAAGATTTATCATATAAACTGTACCAAGTAAGAAGAGTGGAAGAGTAATATTTTCATTATATATAGATAGTAAGAACTGGCAAGAAACTTAAGGATAAGTTAGACCTTCATTTTACACATGAAATCTCAAATGACTAGACCAAGTACACATAGATACTACACACTAAGAACTGGGACTAAGGTCCTGTAGATTCACATAGGTCAGTGTTTTTCCCAATGTACTACATGTGATATACATCTTTTGTTAAAGTAACATACATAATCAAGAAAGGTGGAAGACAAAACGTTATCAATAATAGTCCATATCACTAACTTGACAAGTATCATGTATATTATTTGTAAATATCTAGCATGTACCTTCCAAAGACCATAGTATACAAATGGAATGTACTATTTTTATTTAGGTAGACTGCTTTTTCAAGGAAAGTGATGCTAGCTCAAGATGATTTCTTATTCTCCTTACACATAGAAAGTTGGAGCTGGACTTTATAAGATTTAGTAGGTTGAAAAATATCTTATTACTGGCTTACATTAAATAGCTAGTTTATAGAAGTAGCAGAAAGAAAACTTGGAGTGAAGAAAATGTAACGAATAATGAGATATGATATTAACATGAACCATATGTGTCCATACCTAAGACATAAAATCATTGTTATTTTTCTTAGTAACAAAATTGGCAGTACAAAGAGAATTATTTTATATCCATAACTAATTAATTGTTTGGCACCTATTATAGATTAAAGATAGATTTTTTTGAATAACAATTTAAAAAAACTTTCCAAGTGATTCACTCAAATAAAGGTCTACCAACTTATTCTTGTGATGCTATATATCACCAGTACTGTTCTTAAGGCAGATAACAAAGGAAAACCCAGGAATTCTAAAGTTGGTGACCCACTTTGAAATCCTGTACAGAGAATCAGAATGTTGTAGAACCGGAAGAGGTCTTAGAGATAATTTATCCCAACCCCTTCATTTTCCTGACTCAAAATGTTGGATTCAGAAAGGTTAAATAATTTGGCCAAGGTAATAGGACTAACAATAAAAAGAAGAGCTGGTCTAGGATTTAAGACCTTGTTTCCTGCCTGTTCTCTTCTATGTAAGCCTGCTTTGGAAAATGATAACTCTCCAAAGTAGGAAAAACAGCGGTAGAAATGAAAAGAGTATGACTTAGTGCTGGAAGTTTGGTCTAATTTACTAAACAACAGGAAAAATAGCAAACCATTTTTAGAGCTGGAGTTGGAGAACACTTAAAAAGCATTCACAACTTCTAAATAACATTATGTGGTTTCAAGAAGTCAGTGTGGTTATATATTCTAGCAAAAACAAATCTGCTGAATCATATAGAATATTGCATAATTAACCACTTGCCTGTCATAGCAAGAGAGCTGTCAAATTGTTGGCTTTTACATTTAAGGGACTAAAACACAACGTAAGCATTGAGAGCAGTGTCTATGGCTTACGTATCGCTTCTTTCCATAGGAGTTATTTACTATTTCCACTGATCTTATGGAATATTGGTAATGTAGGTATTTACTTGGATTTTTAATTGGCATATAGCCAAATTAGAAATACCTTTTCTAAATGTTACTTTTTAATTTATATCTTCTATTCATCTTGTTTCTTACTGATATAATGATATTTGTCATCTTCCTAAAAAGGATATTGGTAAGGTTTTAGGAGAGGATGTTACAAAGTTTTTCCAAAGCAATTTGGGGAAAAGTACCATATATGCAGAAATTATTGTCATTAAATCACAAATTAAAAAAAATACCTAAACTACTCTTAATTTATTATTTCTACAAGGTTGACACTATGTGTAATTTCAATTAGACATGAAGAGCAGAATACTATGTATAGAGCCAGTAAGATAAGAAATCTTAGAACTTTCCACAATTATTTGTTAGTATGGAGTGTTTTAACTAGTTATTCTGTGTAATCTTAACAGAATTCTGAACAGGTTCCTGAAACTGTGTACATTAAAATTCTGTTTAACCTTAAAACCTAAAGCTGAGGTAAAAATGCAGCTAATATTAATAGTTTTTAACTTATGAATTCCACCTGAGAAACTGTTCAAGGCATTAGAAATATTCTATATAATACAAGTAAATGGAAATCTTCATTTTGAAGAATACTCAAATGTTTGAAATATAGTTGAGAATTCAGAAAAAAGAAGAAAAATAATTGTCTCTAAACAAAACAGATGTTTTAAAATTTAGAGACTAGAATTAGTATATTTCATTTATAGCAAACCACATAGACAGTTAATCAGGAATTCCATCTTTTTATAAAACAACATTCCAATGAGTTTGGCCGTCCATTTGGTTGTTTAGAGTATAGTAAGCTAGTTAGAATTTAGATAAAAAAGCAAGAGTTTGATAGAGGTAGTCACAGTGGAACAAGAGAAAAAAGTGGCATACAAAAACCTGGTAGGATATTTAAAAACCAAAAAATAAAATTTTAAAATTAAAAAAATGAAAATTCAAAGCAAATGTACTTTGGGATTACTTAATATGGGAACAAATGGCTTCCATATATCTTTCAAACAAAAAACATAACATTGCATTTAGATATGTGATACATCTTTCTCCCCGCCTATTTAAATGTGCTTTTGTCAAGTTGATAATAAAACTCTGATCTGACCAAGTACGTTAACACTTCATTTTAGAGTTTGTGCCACTCTATGTAAATCAATTATTCAAATCACTAAAATGACACAGTGTGGTAGAAGAAGCATTCCAAGAGTCAGGTCTGGGCTTGAGATCCAATTTTGTCACTTTAATAGCTGTGCCAACACTGACATGGTTTCTTAAATTCTATGAGCCTATATTCCTCATTCATAAAATAAAGATTAAAAATAATGTACCAAATAGGTTTGTTTCTGTGATGACATTTTTATATAAGGCATTTAGCATTCTGCTTACCATATATCAAAACTCAGTTCTTTTCCTGGTTATCTTTCAGAGTTCTATTTCAGTTATCTCAAATTAAAACTTTTTTCAAAGTCATGACAAACATCTATATTTTTTTCTAAACTGTTACATTGCATATATATATATATATATATATATATATATATATATATATATTCCCTGTCATTGTTAAAGACATAACTTATGCTTCAATATAGTTTTAACACAGTGGTATTAAGAGAAACCATTGAGGTATATAGTATTATTTTATACTACACTAAATTACCCCAGATTAAGAAGAAAATTGTCAACTTGAGTGTGTACTTATGAGTGTATGTGTATGTATTTCTTACGATTCTTTTAATCTCTTCCCTGTTAGTGATCACGACATTGCTAATAGTAGACATGTCTTCAATAGTTTCTTTACCTTTCTACTGGGTTTCTTCTAATTTGCTTAGGGTTAAGAAAACTAAATTTGATAGTGAAAGTCCAAAGTTTGTCTGTGTGTGTGCACCTGTGTGCTGGGGATGGGGCAGGAACAGTTTCAATTCATGAACATTTGTGTTTGTTCTAATTTGTTTGTTTGAACATGTAACACGTATTTTGGTTTCTCTGATACTTTATGTCCAGGTTTCTGTGATCTGTTCCTGATACAGTAGTTTGATTACTTTTATGTAGGTTAGAATTTAATATCAATATAATTTAAAGAAGGATACAGTGCTAGCCACTGGTTGATTCTACGCAAAGTCTGGTTGGACTTATCAATTTAATTAGAAAAATAAATCAGGCCAATTTATTTTATATAATTGAAGGTATTCATCAAAAATTTCTGAGTTGGCAAATTCGTATACTTTGCAGAACGTTTTCTCCATCTACTCACAAATTTTAGTCTGTTCCAAGTAGAAAACAATTCTAGAATGTAACACCAGAAGATTTTCCTAGGAAGAGCTTCAAACAAAAAGTTGCAGCTTCCCTTGGTTCTCTGACCAAGAATAATTTGCATTTCTTTTAGAGATGTTTTCCTTCACACTGTTTTCTCTTAATGTCTTTATAAGTTACATTACCACCTACTGGCAGCCTCCAATATGGCAGCCATGCTTTGAGTCCCCAAACTAGATGTTTATCTGTTAAACAGAAAGTTGGTCATTGATATTGTTGGAAATATCCTCTAAAATTTGAAATATACATGATGCAGTGATAGGTATTAAATTTACCTGGACTTCATTTTTTAAATAAATAAATAAATAAAATGGAGTCTCCATACATTTCTAACTCCATTTTAGGATTGATGAAATAGCCTTTATATTACATCTTTCTGACATACACTTTTATAACATTAAACCATAATATAACCTTATTTGTTGATAGTTAAGAAGCTTCCTTTTCCTTCTGTGGGTTTGATGAAATAAAAATTATAAGAAAAAATTACCAAATTATATAGTCTGTTGATTTTAGGTTTAGAAAGTTAGAATGTGTCCTGAATTAGATGTGAAATAGAGTTAGTTTTACTTCATAATTCAGAAATATCTGAATTTTAAGTTGTTTTAAGCAACTTTCAAACACAAAGGGAATCTTCAGATTAAAGAAAAACACTTACCTCCAAAGTGATGTGTTGTGGTGTCTACTCAGTGAAGTCATAAAATAAGCCCTTGGCCTACTTTTAACATAATGGCTATAAAATTTAGATCATTCTGTAAATATCTAAACTCAGTGGAGGTGGGAGAGGAGCTTGAAGTAAATTTATATCTTTTAGTTGAAGCACAAATATATTTACTGGCAACCTTTAATCACTATAGACTATGAAACATTGTTCATGTCTAAAGTAACTTATTAAACATAATTAATGCATTGAAAAGTCCTCTCCCTTTTCCCAAAAATTTCAACTTGGGGAGTAAGTGAAATTAAGTTATAAAATTGCACTTAGGAAATCAATGAATACATTGAAGGGCAACCTCAAGGAGGTGACTTTAACCTTGTCCTTTCAGAGCTATGCACAATAAAATAAATAATACAAACATAATGCATATAAACATTCAGCTCCCACCTTCATGTTTTAAGAGAGACCACTTTTTAAATAAAATTTAAAATGCGTTTTCTCATTTTTTACCTAAATGCTAATGCACTGGCATTTGTTATACTTTTTATATTACTCTAAAAGTATTTTTTAGCAATAAGCTATCTTAACCACCCCCTTTTTTATTTTCCACCCCCTGCTCTTTCTTTTAAAAATATATTTTATTATACTTAGGAATAAACCTGACCAAGGAGGTGAAAGATTTATATTCTAAGAACTATAAAATATTAATAAAGGAAATTTAAGATGACTTACAAAAATAGAAAAATATCCCATGCTCTTGGATTGGAAGAATTAATACTGTTAAAATGGCCATACTACTAAAAGCAATCTACAGATTTAATGAGATCTTTATCAAATTACCCATGACATTTCTTGCAGAACTAGAATAATGCTAAAATTTATATGGAACCATAAAAGACCCAAAGCAATCCTGAGGAATAAGAACAAAGCAGGAAACATAACCCACCTAGATGTCAGACAATACTACAAAGCTATGCTAATAAAAACAGCATGGTATTAGCACCAAAACAGATATATGGATCAACAGAACAGAATAGAGAGCCTAGAAATAAACCCTCACACTTATGGTCAACTAATATTTGACAGATGAGGCAAGAATATACAATGGGGAAAGTCAGTCTCTTCAGCAAGTGGTGCTGGGAAAGTTGGACAGCTGCAGGTAAATCAATGAAGTTAGAACACACCCTCACACCACACACAAAAATAGATTCAAAATGGCTTAAAGACTTAAATATAAGACATGACAGCATAAAATTCCTAGAAGAGAGCATAGGCAAAACATTCACTGACATAAATCGTACCAATGTTTTCTTAGCTCAGTCTACCAAGGCAATAGAAATAAAAGCAAAAATAAGCAATGAGACCTAATCAAATTTATAAGCTTTTGTATATAAACAAAACAAAAAGACAACCTATGGACTAGGAGAAAGTATTTGCAAATGATGTGACTGACAAGGGTTTAAATTCCAAAAAATATAAACAGCTCAAACAACTCAATAACAAAAAAGGCAAACAACCCAAGCAAAAAATAGGTAGGAGACCTAAATAAGCATTTCTCCAAAGAAGACATACAGATGGCCAACAGGCACATGAAAAGATAACTCAACACTGCTACTTATTAGAGAAATGTAAATCAGAACTACAATGAGGTACCACCTCACACCAGTCAGAATGGACATCATCAAAAAGTCTACAAATAATAAATGCTGGAGAGAGCATAGAGAAAAGAAAACCCTCCTACACTGCTGATGGGAGTGTAAATCGGTGAAGCCACTATGGAGAACATACAGAGGTTCCTCAGCAAACTAAAAATAGAGTTGCCATATGATCCAGCAATCCCACTCCTGGACATATATCCAGATAATTCTATAATTTGAAAAGATACATGCACCCCTGTATTCATGGTAGCATCATTTACAATAGCTAAGACATGGAAACAACCTAAATGTCCATCAACAGATGAATGAATAAAGAAGATGTGGTATATATATAAAGTGGAATATTACTCAGCCATAAAAAAGAATGAAATAATACCATTTTCAGCTACATGGATGGACCTAGGGATTATCATACTAAGTGAAGTAAGCCAGAAAGAGAAAGACAAATACCGTATGATGTCACTTATATGTGGCATCTAAAATATAACACAAATGAACTTATCTACGAATCAGAAACAAACTCACAGACATACAGAACAGACTTGTGGTTGCCAAGGAGGAGGGGGAGGTGAGGTTGGATTGGGAGTTTGGGACTAGAAGATGCAAACTACTATATATAGAAAGAATAAACAACAAGTCCTATTGTATAGCACAGGGAAATATATTCAGTAACCTTTAATAAACCATAATGGAAAAGAATAATGTGTATATTATTCTTGTCTGTTTTTGCTCTTCTCTCTCATTTTCAATCTATGACAGCTTTCTCAGGAATTATGTAACCACCTTTAAAACTTTTCTCCTCAAATATTGAATGAGTTGCTTTCTTACTTTATTAAAGCCTATGTTCAGGTATTACCACCACAGAGTCCCTCCTTGGTCACCATATGTAAAATAGCACCCTCATTTACTCTCTCTATTGTTTTATCTACATCATTACTAACACAGTTAGGGTGTGTATTGTTTGCTGATTTCCATCTTCCTAAACATGAATGCATCAAGGCCTTAATAATCTACACTACTTAACAACATTGCCTAAACATGTGTCTGGCACATAGCAGGTTCTTAATACATATTAGTTGAATAGATGAATGAATGAATGAATCCTAAGTATAAATGCACTTCCAATTAAAGGGTTACTATAAAGTATGTTGCTTTAAACACGTAGATAAACAATATTACATGTAGTGAACCACAGTTAACAATAATAGCATTTTTCTGTAGTTTTGTCAATAAAAATCCAATATTTTAGCATTCTGAACAATTTTATGTGAATAAGCAAGCAATATTGGTCTTTCACTTTTCTCAGCCATTACAAGTCTTACATTCCATAACTGTTGAATTATCCAGCTTTCCTTATTCTGACACTGGGAAATTTAAAATAATGATTAAGTGATGACTAATTTGAATTTTCTTCCTAATCTTTAAATTCTTTTTTAAAAAGGTCTAAGTGTGGATAAAAATTTCTGATATATTTTTACCACTGACCATTCATGAGACATTTATGTTTAATATTTCTTTGTCTATGAATTAGCTTGCTAGGACTGCCATAACAAAATACCACAGGCTGGTGGATTAAATAGAAATTT
The DNA here is from genome assembly GCF_951394435.1 of Stenella coeruleoalba. NCBI lineage: Eukaryota > Metazoa > Chordata > Mammalia > Artiodactyla > Delphinidae > Stenella > Stenella coeruleoalba. Next base: position 93,212,810 of record NC_137150.1, read on the forward strand.
ACTTTCTCACAGTTCTGAAGGCTGGAAGTCCAAGACAAGGTATCAGCAGATTTTATTTCTTCCGAGGTCCCTCTTCTCAGCTTGCAGACAGCCACCTTTTCATTGTGTCCTCACATGGTCTTTCCTCTGTGTGTGCACGTGCCTGGTGTCTCTCTGTGTCCAATTTTCTCTTCTTGTAAAGATACCAGTCAGACTGAATAAAGGTTCATGCTTAGGGCCTCATTTTAATTGAATCACCTCTTTAAAAGCCCCTTCTACAAATATAGTGACATTCTGAGGTACTGAGGTTTAGGGTTTCAACATATGAATTTTGAGAGACACAGGTCAGCCCATGGCATTCTATAATCAAGATTTTATAAACATTGCATCTGCTTTTTTCTTTTCACATCACATTTTTCTATGTGTGTTACAGAATACAAATATCCTTGTCAGAGACAACTCCCTTGATTAAATTTATTCAGTGATAAATATTTTTAGAGATCATATGATCAATAAGGATGTTAGATTAAGCGGACAAATGAAATGGTAGTTTGGTCTCTGGGGACTATGCGAAGGAGAGCAGACATGACAGACTTGGAATTCAGAAATCACCTTTTCCTAAATTCATCACCCAAATCATATCCTTGACTCCTAGAACTTAGTTTGTTGCTGTTTAGTATCTGTGATAGACAGAATTTTGGCCCTTTGACCTTTAGCCCCTTGGTGCCACACCTGTGAATAAATATATTATGCTACATAGCAAAAATGACTTTGCAAATGTAATTAAGGTTAATAATCAATTGACTTTATGATAGAGAGATTATTGTGGTTTATACAGGTAGTCCCAATGTAACATGAATCCTTAAAGGCAAATAATTCTCCTGGCCGAAAACAGAAGAGGAAGTAACAGATTTAAGCATGGATGTCACTGGCTTAAAGATGGAGGGGGACGCATGAGAAGGAATGTGGGCAGCTTGGAAGAGCTGAGGATGACTCCTGACCACCAGCCAGCAAGAAAAAAGGACCTTAGTCCTACAACAGCAAGAACTGGATTCTATCCAAATTCACTGATTCTGGAAGTTGATTGTTCCCCAGATTCTGCAGATAAGAGCCCAGCCAGATGATATTTTGACCTGCCTTGTGAAAACCTGAGCAGATAATTCAGTTGAGCCATTCCATACATTTGACAGAACTATGAGCTCATAAATTTATGTTGCATTAATTTAAGTTTGTGGCCCTGTGTTACAGCAGCAATAGAAAAATAATGCAGTAACTTGATACTCAGCAAAATTTAAGTAGATTCAAATAGCCCCTGTTTACGGGGTTTCTAATTTTCTGGTGGGTCAAGGAGAGAAATAGGTCTCCTTTTCTACAGATGAAACTTCATCCTGATAGGCAGAAGTTTGTGAAATCTGTTTGTTACTTTTTTGATTAATTTATCCATTTATTCATTAACTCATTAATTTAATTATTTATTCACCAAATGTTTATAGATTCCTGGAACATGCAAAAGACTACATTAAATGCTGGCAATATGCAGAGATTAAAAAATGCATAGTTCCTGTCCACATATACTGATATTTTACTGGGGGAGACAGAAATTAAATGAATAATTTTACATAATGTGGTTCAGAGTTTTGAAATAGCCCCTGATGACTTTCTTGAGTTCATGCCCTGTGCATTGTGATATTTCTGCTCCTTCCAGCAAACGGTGAAGTCTGTCTCTCCACCCCCTTGAATTTGGGCTGGCTGATACTTTGGTTAACAGAATGAAACAGAAGTTTAGTGTGTAAATTCTGGATCCTAGGTCTTGAGATGACTTATGGTTTCTGTTCTTTCTTATAATGCTGTCCTAAGACTGTCATGATGTAAGAAAACTAGGCTAACATACTGGAGAATGAGAGGCCATCAGTTAGCACCAACTTCCAGACAAGTGAGTAAAGCCAGTTTGTTTTGTCTAGTTGAATGAGCATGGGAGAGACCAGTAGATTAAACAGCTGGTCAACCTATAACATATGGGCAATAATATATATTTTTGTTCCTTTGTTTATTTTGAAGCCATTGAGCCTGGGAAAGATTGTCACACAAGAGTAGGTAAGTGATACACATAAATTATTAAAATTGGTTTATTTGTTACAAAGGAGAATTATTAAGAAGGTCTTGTTCAAGATGGTCTAAGAAATGGGAAGTTGAGTTCTAAAGGATAAATAAGAATTTGAAAGGTGAAGGGTGTGTATGTTAGAGTTGGGTGGAGTGGACTGAAAGGGTAGTAAATCATTCAAAGCAGAACAAATTATATAATCTGGAGTAGAAGTCACAAATGTGATAAACTAAAAGAACGAAAACGAGGTGTGCATGACTGGACATCAGGAAACAAGGAGGACAGTGGTGAAAAATAAGGCCAGTGAAGTTATGATGGGAGTTTTATAGGTATTGTGAGAGATAAGTTAAAAGGCATGGTTATTTCCATAAAGAAGCATGTCAATGCAACACTGTGGGGGAAGAAAGATAGACATGTTTAGACATTCTATATTACAAACCTGAGTAAAATAAGTAATTCACCATTACTTCTAAGGACTTTAGGTATAGAAGATAGAAGTAATTTATCAAAGTGCTATGAGATTATCCTGTCTGCAGCCTTTAACCCAGCACGCCAGAGACTATCCACTGGGCAAACTGCCCTTAAAGCAGATATAGCCCCCAGTTTTGTGCAAAGAAGCAAAGATTTTTACTTTTTATAAGATTTTTTTCTCTCTAACCAAAACATTTTTAAGAAGGCTCAAACAACCTAGGGTTATGGAAGTATTTTTAGAGTCGCATAGTTCTAAGAATCTCAGTGATTACTTAGTTCAATTCTTTCATTTTGTAGATGAGGAAGCATCTTTCAGAAGGGGTAGACTGATCTGCAGAGTTTTCAAGCTAGATAATGATGACACTCCGAGTAGAATCTGTGTCACTTGAATTCTGTATCTACATTTTTACTAAGATTTACTTCTGTTGGTTATTTAGCTGCCTCAAACTTGAGGGGTACTTGGTCAGGTACTTGTCACTACTATTTAAAAGAAGACCTGCCTCATTAGGCTTGCATCTAAGGATATCATTAATACAAAAACCACTATTATGCCCATTTTTGGTCACTCAATTAACGGTTACTGGTACAGTTAACAATGGTATAGTTATCCTATATATTGATGCTCCCACTTCCTTTAAGCTCTCCTTACCAACCTGATTTAGGGGGGATTTGGAAATCCCATCATTTCAGGTGATATGACTTCAATCGCCAAATGTTCCTTTAGTCAATGTTCAATGTAATGAGAGACCATTCAAAAGTGCTTAAAATATGCCTTTAAAAATTTATAATTCACTGGGAAGAAACAAAAAAGATACAAATATATTTTCAGGGCCAAACTTTCTCTCAGTGTCCTATACAGTATTTACTTTTTAGTGTCTTTACATTTTGTTAAACAGGAGTTGTAGCTGAACATCAGATGGAGAAAGGACCTCTTAATTACCGCTGTGGGCATTTGGACAGTTTTTCTGGAGTGTTTTTCAATGGGAGACCTGGCCAGGGAAATGCGAAAATGTTCCATTTCAACTATTAGAAAAAACATGTTAGCAGCAGAATCACATTCCTATTTGTTGCTCTAAATATGGACATTTTCTTTATTGTCATTTTCAATTCTTGAATATTAGAGAGTTTTTACTTCCTAAAGGAGATCATTTGAAGGAGAAAGATTTTTTTGTCTGTTTCAGACAAGGGCTGATAATTTTTTTCAGGTTCTGTTCATGTAAAACTTAATGCATGAAAGGATAAGAGAGTCAGGATAAGGGAATCAAGATAAGGGAAAATGTCAGCAGAAAATGATCTCTACATTTCCTTGTACTTGCTGACTGCCAATAAGGATCTGTATTATACCTTTCTTTTGTCTACCTTGTTATGTCTAACATTCCAATGCAACAGACACGGGATGAAGGATAGCCTAGCTTGATGCCTTTTCAAAATTACAAAATCCTGAAAGTCATTCCATTCAGACAGACATATGTGGACAATATCCTGCTTTCAGTGAAACTGATGCATACAGACCCGAATGTCTAGCAACAAAGAAAGAAATATGATATTTCACACTTGAAGCTTTTGCACTTTAGGTAAGTTCTGAATTCATTATCAAATATATTCTTTCAAAATTGACTCAAAGAGCTGCCAAGGTATAATTTAGGGAGGGGAGGAAAAAAAATGAAAACACAGTTGTTTAGAGTTTAAACAATACATCATTTTCGAATAAAATGTCTATAGTAAATTGCAGATTGAGGGAGAAAATTATATTCTGTGATTGAGCTTCTCAAACCACAGGGCTTTTGTGATGAGAAGGGGCATCTACATAAAATGTAAACGAAGGCTGAAAGTGTATGTAATCATGTAGTCTTCTATTTTGAGGTGTTTTGCATTTGATTCTGTGTGTGTATGTCTGTGTGTATGTTTCAGAAGGCATTGTTTTAGTTGCTTGAATAACTTTTCTTATCAACCTATCTGGATCTGACTGTACTAGTATTTTGCTCACCTTTCAACTTCTTTAATGTTTCTCCCTGGTTTGAAACAACATAAATTTGACTTTCTCATCAAGAAGCTCATTTAGCTGCAGCTTGATTGCAAGTAATTTGCCCTAAGTAGCTCCATCTTTTAATTGTCTGTGCCTTTTTCCAATCTATAAACTGTAACTTCAGGCAGGCCATTTTTGTCTTACTATTTCCTCCTTAGAAAAGCATATCTAATAATCCCCATATCCTGTGGCTTTAGGCATCCCTCTCAACATGAACAGAAGGAATAGGATTTTCATGCAGCTCTAATTGATTTACAAAATAAATCCTCCAAATTTTTGGTATCTGGAAAGAGGTAAATCAAATATGATCCACAAAAGTTAATTTTATGTCTTTTGTTAATTTTAAGGGGAAGAGACAAGAAGGAAAAGAGGACGTCAGTCTCTATGACTACTAATGACAACAGCAAGAAAGTTCTCATTGACATCAGAGAGGTTGTAAAAGGAAAGGGGTTTTTTGTGTTTTGTTTTTTCCAATACCAGTTTAGGTACTCCCGGAATTCCTATTTTTATTCTGGAACTAAATAAAAGTATTCCGGCCATTCTGAACTAGCATAATTTTCTCTAATGAAGACAAAAATAAGACATCATTACATATCTGGGTTCTCTCAAGTCCATGCATAAAATACCCTTTTTAGGATAATCTTATTGAAGCTCTATGATATAAGATACTATTTCCAAATCCATTTATTCCTTGCAATTAATCCATTTTATCTAAAGTATACCATAAATGTATTAGTTAGATAGTGTATATTCATGGATAAGCCATTCTAAACATGTAAACTATACATCTTTCTGATCAACACCTTTGTTTACTTTATTCCAAAACTAACTGATAAAATGTAAAATATCTCTTGTCCTCCCCCAAAATATAAAGAGCAATTAATGTGTTCTCATTCCCTTATTTATATTTTTAGTAAGTAACAGACACTTTCTTAATCTCTTTCTTCTCTAACCAAGTGAGAATTTTTCCTTCATTCTTGCTTTAGAGGTCATAGTAGACATATCAAATGTTTGAATTACACAGTCTAAAAATAGTAGTAAAGAGGAAATCTGTTGCTAGTGTGACTCTAACTACAGAAAGATTAGGGATCCAGGGATTAGCATATTAACATTTCATTATAAAGCTAAGGCTAGATCATTGAATAACCATTTAATTAATTAATTTAATTAATCATTTAATTAATTAATTTAATTAATCATTCAAGTTACATTCAAAATGTAACTTGAAAGAAATGCCCTTGGGATAAGAAAAAGTCTTTACCTATGTTAGAAGGTCTAGTTTACCATTTTAGTTTATATACTTTTTTTTTAAATAGAACTATGGTTTGTTTGTTTTTTTAATTTTATACACTCCAAAATATTTTACTAGGAAATTTTCACTAGAAGTAGGAAAACAAAAAACAGTAAGGAACAGCAGCATATACACAAAGCATACTTTAATTGTGGATATATTAAATGTATGTTAATGTAATACTTCCTTAACATGATAGCTCTTATTGTGTTTAAAAAATAAAATACAAGGAGGTGGTAGTAGAGAACTACGGAATCCTGTATTCTGTGGCAGAAGGGGTATCCTTTTTGGAGCTACTTTCATAAAGATCAGCCAAGTGAGATCAAGCCACAGTTACTTTAACTCTTGGTCCTGACTAGTAGACAAAAGACCATGAGAGTTTTCTTTTCCTACAGAATGTTTGGAACACCAAGCTTGACAGTCTCATAAACTCTTTAAGTAAAAGCACCAGTCTTTTACTACTGATTTTTGCAGAAATTAAAAAGAAAAAAAAAAGAAGTACAATTTGCTTTACAAATTATTGAAGTGATTACTGATTTCAATACTAGTTTGATTCAGAGTTGACTTCTGAGATGTTATTCTTTTACCTAATCTAGGTCTTTCTCTCTGAGCATACTGTTAGTCTACCTTCTATAAACTTACAATTTTTTTTCTTTGTAAATTTGAGCATTATAAAAGTAAAGGTCTATGAGCTGGATCCACAAATGGATTCCACATAGTATACTCAAGGTCAAGTTTCTATGTTGTAAAACAGTTCTGCAAGTGATATAGAACTTTGCTATACAGAGAAATCAGAATAAAACATGACAGCCCCTCCTTATAGTGATGTGGATATTTGGTTCTGTTCCAAGAGATTTGGGCCCTTAGAAATGCAGCTGTTTTAAATAAATAAGTATCACATCCTAACATGTAAGTTTATGTTTCACAATATGTGAGAGAAAAAAATAAATAAGCCTAGCAATTTATCTATAGACATAATCTTTTGGAAAGTAATAACTAGAATACTAATTCATTCATCCATTCAACAAAAATTTACTAAGTACCTACTATAGGCAAGGCCCAAAATTTACAGAGATGAACACAATAGACAAGATTGGAAGCTTCATGAGACAAACATTTTAGTGGGAAAGACTGAAATCAATTACTGATTGTGTGATGGTAGCTTTGTTTGGGTGGTTGTAAGTGGATTTCTTTAAGTTTAGTTAGGGCCAGGATCCCTAAAGGGGCATCATTTAAGTTGAAATCTGAAATGTAAGGAATGGCCTAATAAATAAGGTTGTTTCACACAAAGATTAAAAACACACTTAGGCAATTTGATCTACCATTTATAGAATCACAGCCTCCACTGTAGTTGTCTTTATTTTCATTTTACCTTTCATTTTACTCCAAGCTGGCTTAGCTAATTTTGTTCTTTTCCTATTATTTGCTATTCTCTTACCTCTTCTATCCAAAATCAAACAGGGCAGTGCGAGTTGAGAAGAAAAATATTTATATTTTCACATTGCCAAATCAGTATATAATTGTTTTTTTTTAATTCCTAATCTCCATAAACAGTAAATGTCAGCTAAATGAGACCAGAGACCAAATCTCCTGCTTCTTTTATAGCCCACATTATCTGCATATAAGGACACAAGGATGTAACAACACAAAACCCACAAAAGCTTACTTCAGTGAAAAACTGTAAATGAGCAAATAAATAGATTTACTAGTCACTATAGTCAAGGAATCATGCACATAGTTTGTTACTAATACACAAGAAACTTGTATGTAGAGTCATTGCTATTTTAAAAATACAAACTATTTAAAAAAATAATTTCATGTTTAGGACAGAAATTAAAATCTGATCTCAAATTTTCACTTTTATCCATGTAGATCATCTTTCAAACCTACTGGGCAGGTTGAAATACATGTAAAATCAATTCTTGGGCATGCTGAAGTTTTTACTGGTAAGTCTCACAACACGGTTATTTTTGGATCAGCATCAGAAGTTTGGGGATATTATCTGACTTTCAAACAACTTAGATAATAGGTGGCGAACATTGCAGATCTTGTTTCTTATCAACTCTGCCCCAAATTAAAATACCAGGAATGCAATAATATTTTCCTCTGAGTCATGTATTTTTCCACTAGCTTAAGAATCTTTTTATTTTTTATTTTATTTTTTTAATTCTGCAGCTCAAGGTATCTGACAAAAAATTTTCTTTGAATCTGCACTTGATTATTAGTCTCACTTACTCCGTGCAACAGCAAGGATCCTGTTTTCTTGGAAATATTTGAGACAGCCTCATGGTGAGCTATAAAGTTATTAATGTTGCTTGATATTTGCTTTGACAGCTGCTCCGTACTCTCTTTAATCATCTTCATCATGGTCTGTGGATCTTTTTTTCCCTCCATTTCACTTTTGCCTATATGCTTAGAGAGGATGATGCATGCAGAAAACCTGATAAATTCCTTTCATTTCACATTCCCCCTGATTTTTCTATTCTACAAATTTAACTTCATTTCTTCATTCGTACATTTATTTCTTTAATAAATATGTATTCAACATCTACCATATGCAAGATCCCGGGTGAGGAGATATTACAGAGATGTTATATAAAAACATAATTTATGCTTTTAATAAATGTAATACATTAAGAAATGTAATACATTAACAGATGTATTAATTTACATTTATTAATTTACATACTTAGCCTGGCTAAGATAGACTAAAAACAGCGTAGTAGCCTGTGACAAGACCCATAATACAGAGGCTAAGAGTGTGGGTTTTGGAGTCAAGCAGATGTTGATTTAAAAATCTATTTCGCAACTTACTAGCTGAATGACGCTAGTAAGTATGAGATACTAAGCTACTTAATACCTTCCCACTTATCCTCAAACTTTAGTTTTTTTATCTGTAAAGTGGGAATAATATTATACCTTCTTTAATGAGGATTAAAAATTGTGAGGTCTAGGTCATAGTTAAGGCTTTAATAAATGACAACATCAATTATGGTGAAAGGAGTGTTAATAAATATGGTAATAATAATAGCTATAAGAAAATTAGTTAAATAATAAGGCGAGGTGCATGATAAGTAGAGATTTAGAAATCATGGAAAGGGAAACTAGTATTATGGTGGAGGGGAGCAACGATTTTCTTGAGCCTTCACAGTTGAATATTTTGCCTAATATGGTATGTATGTAGCTAACTGGAGAGACTGGAAGGAAATTGTTCTTACCATCAATGAGTAACCTAAAAGTAAATGCCCTAAGCCAGGAGCATAGCATATTGCCTCATTTATTTTAATCCTTATATCAACTCGATAAGCTATGTACCCCACTGCCCCTGCTTTAGTCACCATTTTATAGATGAAACAACTGAGGCACAGAGCGGCTAAGTCACTCATTCCAGCCTCAGCTAGTAATACATGGAACAAGGATACTAACACAGATTAGCTTTCCAACAGAATACAATAATCCCCCTTTATCCGCAGTTTTGCTTTCCAAAGTTTCAGTTATCTGCAGTCAACCACAGTCTGAAAATATTAAATGAAAAATTCCCAAAATAAACAATTTATACATTTTAAATTGCACAGTTCTGAGTAGCATAATGAAATCCTGCACAGTCCTGCTGCTTCCCAGCCAGGACCAGAATCCAGTGTCCAGTGCATCTGGCCTGTTAGTCACTTAGTGGCTGACTAAGTTATCAGATCAGCTGTCAGTGTATCATGGTGCTTGTGCTCAAGTCACCTTAATTTTACTTAATAATGGCCCCAAGGCATAAGAATAGTGATGCTGGCAATTCAGATATTCTCTTATGCGCCTAATTTACAAATTAAACTTTATCTTAGGATGTATTGATCTGTATTAAAAAAAAAGTATATATAGGGTTTGGTTCTGTTTGTGGTTTCAGGCTCCACTGGGGTGTCTTCGAACATATCCCCCTTGGATAAGGGGGACTACTGTACAGGCTTTATAAGGAGAAAGTACCTTCAGTTTAGCTCACATTATGGTCTAGTGCACAGTGTAGTCCCTGGCACCTGCTAGATTATGGAATGAACTGTTCAACGTTCATGTTTGTTCAACAATCCATACTGATTCTTTTTAGGGGTTGAGCCCTGATGACAGAGGTAGAGTCTCTGTGCTTTGCATGGTAAGTAGTAGAGATTTTGAGGAGGGAACTAGGAGTCTGTGTTGCTCATAGCAAATTGGAGAGGCAGATGCTGGCTGGGAAAAGTGACAGAGAAGGTTTTTCTGTGTATGTAGAAGACAAGAAATGAAGCTTCACAGTAGGCAGGTAGTAATGGAAATGAACAGATTTGAGTAGATAGGGAGTGAGTGATTTTTTTTTTTTAACCTGGATGACTATGAGTAACAGTGCTGTTAAAATAGCATGTACTGTTTTAAAACAACAACAGAAAGGAATGCAGGCAAGATGAAAAAAAAAAGAGTTATTGTGGGCTGGAAAGTAAGGCATTTTGGATTTTAACCTGGTGTTTTTTGAGAAATATCTAAATATTCAGGAAGTATTTGGAAATGTATTAGAGCTCAGGAGTATAGTAAAGTTGTAAATGCAAATCTGAAAGTTTCTAGTATTGAGGCAATATTTGTAAAATGAAATGATGGAATTTCTAAAGGAGCTTGCATTTTTATTGTAAAGGCTAATTTTTTATTCCTTCTGGTTAAGTCGTATATCAGAAGAGGTATAATAACAGGAAAGTCTTACGTGAACTTTGTTCCTTGGTTAAAAACAAGCCATGAAATTCAAATGTGCTTGTGAAATGCAAAAACATTTCATTTACTCATGAGCACTAAAAACCAAGTCTGAATCTCTTATTTAAACGGATAATTAGGTTTGAAAGTAGGTTTGAAAGACGATCTACATGGATAAAAGTGAAAATTTGAGATCAGATGTTAATTTCTGTCCTAAACATGAAATAATAATTTAAGCAAGCTAATTAATGAACTTTAAAATTTTCCTTTTCTGCTGAGGACTTCAGCTTTATTCAGGCTTCAGATTTCTCACACACAAAATATTGAATACACTCTGATTTTGCCAGTATGAAAAGAAGGCTACTCTCTAAATATCACAAATGAAAGTTCAAGGGTTCACTGTCTTTGCCATTGCCAGAATTTTCTCTTTCTATAATGATATGCAAGCTTATCAAGGAAAATTCCTGCTAGCCAGCTCCAGGCTTTGCTCTTTCACAATATTTCTGGTAAAGGGAATCAACATCTCAAATGAGATGCAGCATTTCGCCTCTTAGGGAACAGATGTGTTGCTGTTTGCATAGCTTCCAGGGGTTCTGCCAACTAGTGGGCCTTATGATGGAAAATAACACTGGAAGCTCTTTAAAACACTTGCTGGGAGTCAAGCTTAGTGCTGCTGCTCCATGTACAGCAGCTTTTACTGTGTGTAGTTATATTTTAGGAACCATAATTATCCTGGAAACTTAATAGAATCTGTTAAACGAGCTGTGTTCAAACAGAATTAGGTGAGAGCTTTAGCTCTAACTGAGATTTTCAGAGATAATTTTCGGGTATCGAAAGTGAATAATTACAAACTAAATATATCATTGCATAGCGAGGGATAATACATCAAGAAAATTTTATGGTATTATGTGTTTTAAAAATGGTTATGGAGAAATATTATATTTTTCATAAAAATTTAATGTGAAAGGGTAACACTTTTAGTGATTATAATTCCAACTCCTATATTTTTATTGTCATTAAGCACTTAATTGGGAATTATGGATTTAAATATTTTTGTTTTTAGTAAAGTACTACCTAAAGACAGTGAAAAACGAAAAACCTGATATCTTTTTTTAAAAAAATAAATTTATTTATTTATTTATTTTTGGCTGCGTTGGGTCTTTGTTGCTGCACATGGGCTTTCTCTAGTTGCAGTTGTTGCTGCACACGGGATTTCTCTAGTTGCGGCGAGCGGCGGCTACTCTTCGTTGCCGTGCGGGGGCTACCCTTCGTTGCGGTGTGCGGGCTTCTCATTGCCGTGGCTTCTCTTGTTGCAGAGCACGGGCTGTAGGCACATGGACCTTAGTAGTTGCAGCACGCAGGCTCAGTAGTTTCTGCACACAGGCCCTAGAGAGTGCAGGCTTCAGTAGTCGTGGCTCATGGGCTCTAGAGCACAGGTTCAGTGCTTGCGGCACACAGGCTTAGTTGGTCTGCAGCACGTGGGACCTTCCCAGACCAGGGCTCGAACCCATGTCCCCTGCATTGGCAGGCAGATTCTTAACCACTGCGCCACCAGGGAAGCCCCAAACCTGATGTCTTATGTGAGTTCCTGGGGACTGTTTAGAAGCCACACAAAATTATTCACAGGAAATCAGAGATCACCAGAACTGACTCAGTGACTTTAACATAATGCCTCTGGCAAATACTTCCAAAGCACAAACACAGGCTTATCCTGAACATGTGGCAACAGGTTCTGCTTTATTGGCCCAACATGCATTAAGACTTTGCAGTTCTCAGTGATAGCATTGTGCATTATCTTACCCAGTGTTTTCCTAATTAATTTTCATTGTGCTGCTCAGTAGCTAATTAATTTGAATAAAAGATAAGTTGCTGAGGGTTTATTTTAACTTGGACAGGCTGACTGATAAGGCTGGAGATACTAGTCAGCATCCCATTTGGTAGAGGAAGCCAGAACAGCCTCGGCCAGACTGTCCAGACCCCTTTACTCTCTTTTAGAAATGTCTCAACGTATGGTAGGAATGGTGACGACTCACTCATTTTTCAGCCTTTTTGAAACGGATGCTCTTCATGCCCACTAAGGATGCATATTAAAAGATTGTTCAATGATTAATAGCTGAATGGCTAGAAAGGTTACATAACAACACAGAGATACCCTTTTTTTCTTTATCCTTGCCTTTCTATACGTTCTAATCAAATTAACTAAGTTTTATGGTCTGTATTTATTCATTGATAAAAATGCATGGGAAACCTTTTTTTGTACTCTTAATCCATACACAATTTGTTAGTACTACTAGTCATGCCACTTCTACTAGTGTGGGCCAAGAATATAATGTTAACCTTCTGCCCTTAAAATCCCTCTGATAATCACTGGGAGAAAGCCAGTGGATCTGGACTTAATTAGAGCTTCTGTTCTTCTTTACCCTGCCCTTTCCCCAGCCCTCCCCCAATGAAGGAGCTAATCTGTGGACAGAGCTGCTAGATATTTCTCATTCAGTCATCATTCTGCCAGTGCAGTTATGACAAAAACACCAGTACAATGAACAATGACAACAATAGCTTCCTCCTAGAATTTTCAATTAAAGACTGTGAAGACAAACTCTTCCCATGATAATTTGACCGATGGAATGTCATCAGGAAGAAGAAAAGAAATGAGAGACAAGTAAATCAAATTTATTTGGAAAAAATTAATGAAAAAACAGATGTTTGAAAGAAGTACCAATAAAAGGAAACAATTCTCCCCAAAGAAGACTTACTATTATTTTTGATACATGTATTTTTAAGAAACATTTCTTCCTGCCACCTAATTTTGAGAACAGTAGCCAGAGTAAAAGTTCACATGAGAGGATCTAGAAGTAAAGAATTAAATGAGAAATATCTTTATGAGAGGTAAGCTTCATTTGGGATGAGAAAGGCCTACGCTTAGCTTCTAACTCTAATACTTGTTATTAAACACAATTGTTTGGAATGATTTTCTAGAACCATTCTGCTTCATTAGGTCCTAAAATGCACTATGTGTCATGCAAGCATATTTGTTTTCAGAGTCCCTTTTCTGAAATCATCTTCCCAGTGTTCTGCCCATGTTCCTTTCCACCAATATACTGCAGTTTATAAAATATTACCTGGCATGAATAAAATGACTATCAAACTATCAATGCCTGCAACCTAAGAAAAGATTTGTGGGGCGGACTCTGGGAGGGCTCACACCAAGGAGTACTTCCCAGAACTTCTGCTGTCAGTGTCCTTGTCCCTTAGTGAGCCACAGCTGCCCCGCCTCTGCAGGAGACCCTCCAACATTAGCAGCCATGTGGATGCAAGGCTCTTGCTGCTGCAGCCAGGAGTCAGTGCTGTGCCTCTGATGTGGGAGAGCCAACTTCAGGACACAGGTCCACAAGAGACCTCCGAGCTCCACAGAATATCAAATGGTGAAAATCTCCCAGAGATCTCCATCTCAACACCAGCACCCAGCTTCACTCAATGAGCAGTAAGCTACAGTGCTAGACACCCTATGCCAAACAACTAGCAAAACAGGAACACAACACCACCCATTAGCAGAGAGGCTGCCTAAAATCATAATAAGTCCACAGACACCCCAAAACACACCACCAGACGTGGACCTGCCCACCAGAAAGACAAGATCCAGCCTCATTCACCAGAACACAGGCACAAGTCCCCTCCACCAGAAAGCCTACACAACCCACTGAACCAACTTTAGCCACTGGGGACAGACACCAAAAATAACGGGAACTATGAACCTGCAGCCTGCAAAAAGGAGACCCAAAACACAGTAATATAAGCAAAATGAGAAGACAGAAAAACACACAGCAGATGAAGGAGCAAGATAAAAACCCATCAGACCTACCAAATGAAGAGGAAATAGGCAGTCTACCTGAAAAAGAATTCAGAATAATGATAGTAAAGATGATCCAAAATCTTGGAAATAGAAGAGACAAAATGCAATAAACATTTAACAAGGACCTAGAAGAACTAAAGATAAAACAAGCAATGATGAACAACACAATAAATGAAATTAAAAATGCTCTAGATGGGATCAGTAGCAGAATAACTGAGGCAGAAGAACGGGTAAGTGACCTGGAAGATAAAATAGTGGAAATAACTACTGCAGAGCAGAATAAAGAAAAAAGAATAAAAAGAACTGAGGACAGTCTCAGAGAACTCTGGGACAACATTAAATGCACCAACATTCGAATTATAGGTGTTCCAGAAGAAGAAGAGAAAAAGAAAGGGACTGAGAAAATATTTGAAGAGATTATAGTTGAAAACTTCCCTAATATGGGAAAGGAAATAGTTAATAGTTAATCAAGTCCAGGAAGCACAGAGAGTCCCATACAGGATAAATCCAAGGAGAAACACGCCAAGACACATATTAATCAAACTGTCAAAAATTAAATACAAAGAAAACATATTAAAAGCAGCAAGGGAAAAACAACAACACACAAGGGAATCCCCATCAGTTTAACAGCTGAACTCTCAGCAGAAACTCTGCAAGCCAGAAGAGAGTGGCAGGACATACTGAAAGTGATGAAGGAGAGAAATCTGCAACCAAGACTACTCTACCCAGCAAGGATCTCATTCAGATTTGATGGAGAAATTAATACCTTTAGAGACAAGCAAAAGCTTAGAGAGTTCAGCACCACCAAACCAGCTTTACAACAAATGCTAAAGGAACTTCTCTAGGCAAGAAACACAAGAGAAAGAAAAGACCTACAATAACAAACCTAAAACAATTAATAAAATGGGAAAAGGAACATACATATCGATAATTACCTTAAATGTAAATGGACTAAATTCTCCCCTCAAAAGACTGGTTGAATGGATACAAAAACAAGACCCATATATATGCTGTCTACAAGAGACCCGCTTCAGACCTAGAGACACATACAGACTGAAAGTAAGGGGATGGAAAAAGATATTCCATGCAAATGGAAACTGAAAGAAAGCTGGACTAGCAATTCTAATATCAGACAAAATAGACTTTAAAATAAAGACTATTAGAAGAGACAAAGAGGGACACTACATAATGATCAAGGGATCGATCCAAGAAGAACATATAACAACTGTAAATATTTACACACCCAACATAGGAGCACCTCAATACATAAGGCAAATACCAACAGCCATAAAAGGGGAAATCTACAGTAATACATTCATAGTAGGGGACTTTAACACCCCACTTTCACCCATGGACAGATCATCCAAAATGAAAATAAATAAGGAAACACAAGCTTTAAATGATACATTAAACAAAATGGACTTAATTGATATTTATAGGATATTCCATCCAGAAACAACAGAATACACATTTTTCTCAAGTACTCATGGAACATTCTCCAGGGTAGATCATATCTTGGGTCACAAATCAAGCCCTGGTAAATTTAAGAAAATTGAAATTGTATCAAGTATCTTTTCCAACCACAATGCTATGAGACTAGATATCAATTACAGGACAAGATCTGTAAAAAATACAAACACAAGGAGGCGAAACAATACACTACTTAATAAAGAAGTGATCACTGAAGAAATCAAAGAGGAAATCAAAAAATACCTAGAAACAAATGACAATGGAGACACAACGACCCAAAACCTATGGGATGCAGCAAAACCAGGTCTAAGAGGGAAGTTTATAGCAATACAGTCCTACCTTAAGAAACAGGAAACATTTCGAATAAACAGCCCAACATTGCACCTCAAGCAATTAGAGAAAGAAGAACAAAAAAATCCCAAAGTTAGCAGAAGGAAAGAAATCATAAATGTCAGATCAGAAATAAATGAAAAAGAAATGAAGGAAGTGATAGCAAAGATCAATAAAACTAAAAGCTGGTTCTTTAAGAAGATAAACAAAATTGATAAACCATTACCCAGACTCATCAAGAAAACAAGGGAGAAGACTCAAATCAATAGAATTAGAAATGAAAAAGGAGAAGTAACAACTGACATGGCAGAAATACAAAAGATCATGAGAGATTACTACAAGTAACTCTATGCCAACAAAATGGACAACCTGGAAGAAATGGAAAAATTCTCAGAAATGCACAACCTTCAAAGACTGAATCAGGAAAAATAGAAAATATGAACAGACCAATCACAAGCACTGAAATTGAAAATGTGATTAAAAAGCTTCCAACGAACAAAAGCCCAGGACCAGATGGATTCACAGGCGAATTCTTTCAAACATTTAGAGAAGAGCTAACAGCTATCCTTCTCAACCTCTTCCAAAATATAGCAGAGGGAGGGACACTCCCAAATTCATTCTATGAGGCCACCATCACCCTGATACCAAAATCAGACAAAGATGTCACAAAAAAAGAAAACTACAGGCCAATATCACTGATGAACATAAATGCAAAAATCCTCAACAAAATACTAGTAAACAGAATCCAACAGCACATTAAAAGGATCATACAACATGATCAAGTGGGGTTTATTCCAGGAATGCAAGGATTCTTCAATATATGCAAATCAATCAACGTGATACACCAGATTAACAAATTGAAGGAGAAAAACCATATGATCATCTCAATAGATGCAGAGAAAGCTTTTGACAAAATTCAACACCCATTTATGATAAAAACCCTGCAGAAAGTAGGCATAGAGGGAACTTTCCTCAACATAATAAAGGCCATATATGACAAACCCACAGCCAACACTGAGCTCAATAGTGAAAAACTGAAAGCATTTCCACTAAGATCAGGAACAAGACAAGGGTGCCCACTCTCACCACTGTTATTCAACATAATTTTGGAAGTTTTAGCCACAGAAATCAGAGAAGAAAAGGAAATAAAAGGGATCCAAATTGGAAAAGAAGAAGTAAAGCTGTCACTCTTTGCAGATGACATGATACTCTACATAGAGAATCCTAAAGATGCTACCAGAAAACTATTATAGCTAATCAATGAATTTGGTAAAGTAGCAGGATACAAAATTAATGCACAGAAATCTCTGGCATTCCTATACACTAATGATGAAAAATCTGAAAGTGGAATCAAGAAAACTCTCCCATTTACCATTGCAACAAAAAGAAAAAAATATCTAGGAATAAACCTACCTAAGGAGACAAAAGACCTGTATGCAGAAAATTATAAGACACTGATGAAAAAAATTAAAGATGATACAAATAGATGGAGAGATATATCATGTTCTTGGATTGGAAGAAGCAACATTATGAAAATGACTCTACTACCCAAAGCAATCTACAGATTCAATGCAATCCCTATCAAACTACCACTGGCATTTTTCACAGAACTAGAACAAAAAATTTCACAATTTGTATGAAAACACAAAAGACCCTGAATGGTCAAAGCAATTTTGAGAACGAAAAAGGGAGCTGGAGAAGTCAGGCTCCCTGACTTCAGACTATACTACAAAGCTACAGTAATCAAGACAGTATGGTACTGGCACAAAAACAGAAATATAGACCAATGGAACAGGATAGAAAGCCCAGAGATAAACCAATGCACATATGGTCACCTTATCTTTGATAAAGGAGGCGGGAATGCACAGTGGAGAAAGGACAGCCTCTTCAATAAGTGGTGCTGGGAAAACTGGACAGGTATATGTAAAAGTATGAGATTAGATCACTCCCTAACACCATACACAAAAATAAGCTCAAAATGGATTAAAGACCTAAATGTAAGGCCAGAAACTATCAAACTCTTAGAGGAAAACATAGGCAGAACACTATGACATAAATCACAGCAAGATCCTTTTTGACCCACCTCCTAGAGAAATGGAAATAAAAACAAAAATAAACAAATGGGACCTAATGAAACTTAAAAGCTTTTGCATAGCAAAGGAAACCATAAACAAGACCAAAAGACAACCCTCAGAATGGGAGAAAATATTTGCAAATGAAGCAACTGACAAAGGATTAATCCCCGACATTTATAAGCAGCTCATGCAGCTCAATAACAAAAAAAACAAAGAACCCGATCCAATAATGGGCAGAAGACCTAAATAGACATTTCTCCAAAGAAGATATACAGATTGCCAAAAAACACATGAAAGAATGCTCAACATCATTAATCATTAGAGAAATGCAAATCAAAACTACAATGAGATATCATCTCACACCAGTCAGAATGGCCATCATCAAAAAATCTAGAAACAATAAATGCTGGAGAGGGTGTGGAGAAAAGGGAACACTCTTGCACTGCTATTGGGAATGTGAATTGGTACAGCCACTATAGAGAACAGTATGGAGGTTTCTTAAAAAACTACAAATAGTACTACCATATGACCCAGCAATCCCATTACTGGACATATACCCTGAGAAAACCATAATTCAAAAAGAGTCATGTACCAAAATGTTCATTGCAGCTCTATTTACAATAGCCGGGAGATGGAAAGAACCTAAGTGTCCATCATCGGATGAACGGATAAAGAAGATGTGGCACATATATCCAATGGAATATTACTCTGCCATAAAAAGAAACGAAATTGAGTTATTTGTAGTGAGGTGGATGGACCTAGAGTTTGTCATACAGAGTGAAGTAAGTCAGAAAGAGAAAGACAAATACCGTATGCTAACACACATATATGGAATATAAGAAAAAAAAATGTCATGAAGAATGTAGGGGTAAGACGGGGATAAAGACACGGACCTACTGGAGAACGGACCTGAGGATATGGGGAGGGGGAAGGGTAAGCTGTGACAAAGCGAGAGAGAGGCATGGACATATATACACTACCAAACGTAATGTAGATAGCTAGTGGGAAGCAGCCACATAGCACAGGGAGATCAGCTCGGTGCTTTGTGACCACCTAGATGGGCGGGATAGGGAGGGTTGGAGGGAGGGAGACACAAGAAGTAGGAGATATGGAAACATATGTATATGTATAACTGATTCACTTTGTTATAAAGCAGAAACTAACACACCATTGTAAAGCAATTATGCTCCAATAAAGATGTAAAAAAAAAAAAAAAAGATAGGATTTGTGTAATATACCCCATGGGGTTTAAGTTAGGCATATACATCTCAAAAGAGCTCCCTGATGTTTATAGTTCTTTCTCACCCAGAAACCTAAAACATTAAGAAATGTAGAAATTTAGAGTAACAATGTCATGTATGGCCAGCAATTTACCATTAGATTGGCCTGTGGGCTGGGAAAGTCAATTGATGTGTTTTGATACACAGCATTTATAATCTGAATGAATTTGTCATGTTCCTGCTCTCAGGTTTTCAGATTTAGAATCCGATTGATTTAGCATACTGAGCATGGCTTTCTTTCAGGGTTAGTCTCACATTCAATAAAGTCACAGAGACTGATGTATAAAATCAGAATGCCAACGTCTTATTTTACAATAAGAATTCAAACCACGCAGACTGTAATACTTTTATCAGTATAACCACATCTGTCCCTGAAAGTAGATCCTATTAGAAAGCAAATTACATTCAGAAATTTGCTTGGTGTGCACAATATTAAGCCACAGGCCTTTAATACAATTATGTCTTAATTCTGGTTTTGAAAAAGGATTCATTGTTTAAGAACACACCCTCTTCTGGATCAGAAGAGTGTTTGGACAGGGATTGCCAATGTTTTTCCAAGTGCCTCTCTTTTCTTTTTTTCCAAGACTGACAACCGCCTCTGAATGACACGTTATTTTCCTGATATGTTAATATATTCAATCAAGTTACAGTTTGCTTTAAAAGTTTGGGAGCCATCCTTTATTTTTATGATGACTTCGCTGATCTTTTCTCTTATCCAGAATATATTGAATTAACTTTTAGCTCAGAGGGCAGTCTTAATCCCTTTATTTCCAGGTTCTTAAGAATATCTGTATGAAAACTCATAGTTAAACTCCCAAACAAAAATAATTATTTCAATAAATACATAAATTTATGTACTTACTGCCTTTTTATAAACACTGTCCCTGAAAGATGCTATTCTGTGTGACTCATAAAACAGGGACTGTCTTTATTATTATCTCTCCAGTGCCAACTTTAATATAAGCTCATGGTAAGCACTGAATTGAAATTTATTGAATAAATTAATTTTAGTATTAATTTTATTAACTGGGTACTGAAAGCAATAGCTTTCTTATCTCCCTCATAATTAATTAATACTTATTAAAGTACAAGTATACTTAAATATGTAAAAAAAAGCAGACCCTGTCATAATTGTAGCCTAAGTAAACCTCATACTAAGTTTTGTCATGTGTCATATTTTCTTGGAAGTATCTGACATCCTGTCTTGAAGAAAAAAAAATATCCTAAACAACAAAGGACAGAATCAGTGCTTATTATTTATAGTAATTCACGTCTCTGAAATTGTTTTCTGATTTAGTTAAGCCCCTTATTTATTTAAGTTCATTACATTTATTTTATTTGGCACATCCAGATTTAAGCTTCTTGAATGTAGGAATAGTGACTTTATTATTGTTTTTGGAGTGGGGGCAGGGTGTGTTCCACAGTTCGAAATATAGTACTGGGGGTAAAGAATATTGCCAAAAATAGTTTTTTATTTAACTGAATCTTCTATTTTTGACTTATAATTTACCCAATGGGCTTTCTAACATGAGTTCTTTGAGATAAGAGTGGTTGGACAAACCTGCTACTGTACCTTATTTTAGGGAAACCACATGACCCAATGTAAGAGTACAAACACAGACTAGACATTGAGAGATGCTCCATCTATTCTGTTTTGAATTTGGTGTGGCCTGAGTCTATTCCATTAACTTCACACTACTCCATACCTTAGAAAACCAATCAGGGCATTTATATATATGTATATAGAACCTTGAATGTACTGTGAATTTTTTTTTTTTTTGCGGTACGCGGGCCTCTCACTGATGTGGCCTCTCCCATTGCGGAGCACAGTCTCCAGACGCGCAGGCCTAGTGGCCATGGCTCACGGGCCTATCCGCTCCGTGGCATGTGGGATCTTCCCGGACCGGGGCATGAACCCATGTCCCCTGCACTGGCAGGGGGACTCAACCACTGCACCACGTGGGAAGCCCATGTACTGTGAATTTTGGATAAAGTTTTTACACTTTCTCTCTGTCTTATCTCCCATCTTCCTCCTATCACATGAAAAATGGATAAATGAAGAGAAAATAAAAGTGTTGTAAATGTGTAATCTTTCACAACGGTAAGGGCAGAAGGCTGACTGTGACAGATGGGTAAAACATATCTTAACCTCTTCAATCAAGGAGTACATTTTTTCATATTTTTCATTGTCTTCAAATTGTAACTTTATTCAATATTTAGAATTGAACTTTATTCAATTCTTAGCTAGTTAATCAGTTTTCTTTGGAAGAAACCTTCAGTCAAAAGGCATATATAAAATGGATCAATATTAAGATGATAGGTCTGACTGTTAATTAATTGATAATCTTCACAAGCATTAATAATATGCTCTATTGGATTGGTATAATTCCTTCATGAATATACATGGGAATATGCAGTTCCATACATATGAGTCATGTTTTAATTGATTATGTTTAATGTCATGAGAAATATAACCTTTTACTCTGAAACAAATGCCTATTTCTAAGTAAAAGCTCTCCATAGGTAATGTTATTTGCTATTGATAATCATGTTTTGCTACTGATTGTAAATAGAGCTTTGGAGAACATATGTTACAAACTGTGTATAAGATTTAGATAATTTCCTTTGCTGCAATTCCTGCCATCTACAGTCTAGACATTATTATAATTTCCTGTCATAAAGTTCTTGAAAATTCTTCTAGTTTTTTGGTTAGGATATGTATATTGTTTTATTGTTGTTTTCTTAATAATACATTGAACTTCCTTTTGCCTGATATTATTTATTGTTATTTTTAATAATGTGCTAATCTCTATTTCTTTTCTAATACTTTAATAAGATGAAGCCACCAAGGACTAGATATTAAAGATCAAAGTCAGAACTGGAGTGGAAAGAAAAGATGTAGAATATGAATGAAAGTACACTTGCACCTCTAATCAAAGTTTTTGATCTCTAGGGTAAATGTATAAAATACTCCAGTTGCTATAAAAATACATAACAAATAATGAGGTGTTTTTTTTTGTTTTTTTAAAAGTGTAAAAGAAGAAATTGAGCTAGGATTGGAATAGGAAAAGAGTGAGTACATTTAAGTCTGAAATGATAAAATTACATATCTCTATCCATCTTTGCATACACATATATAAGTAAAAGCACGTACATACACATGTATTTACACAAAAATTGCTTTTCGCTATAGCTTATCTTTGTGATTTAGGGAGAATAAATGAGAAGGTCACCCACACTGAGCTTCAGTGGTAGTACAACTTAGAAAGTTTCATTTCTTGTAATTAAGGGGAATAAAAATCTATTTTGTTTAGGAGTTTTAGGGTAGTTTGATAAGGAGATTAAGTTTCCCTAACATGTCATCCATGAATTATAGTCATAAATAATTTGGGAGTCTAAATTTTATGTAGATTTCTTAAAAATATGACTTTTGAAAACTGTTTTCTGAAGGCAGGAATTCATGTGTGTAACCTGTGTTCTTCTGAATTCCTCTGCATTTTTTTTTATGATGGTTGTATGTATTGAAATGAATTTATGATAATCTCCCTTTCCCATTACCTTTCTTTTTTTTTAAAGATTTTTTTGATGTGGACCATTTTTAAAGTCTTTATTGAATTTGTTACAATATTTCTTCTGTTTTGGTTTTTTGGTCCCAAGGCATGTGGGATCTTAGTTCCCTGACCAAGGATCCAACCCGCACCCCCTGCTTTGAAAGGCAAAGTCTTAACCACTGGACCACCAGGAAAGTCCCCCTTTTCCATTACCTTTCTTTCTTCACGGATGGAGGGAGATTTACTTCTTATCAATAGTGATTTAGATGCTTTCACAAGAACCAAACTGGTCTCTCTAGAAATCCAGAATCCTAATTATCCTGTGACTCATCTGGGATGAGAGAAGATATAAATGGATAGTTGGTCCATTATTTTCCTAACTAGAATGGTTCCAGATGGCTCCTCAGACAAACGTGGTCATGACCAACATCAGTTTAATCTTCCTTCTGACTTAAGCAAAGTGATCTGCAAAAAGCTTTAGAAATGAATTTTTTATAGAAGTATGAAAATTATAAAATTATATATATGTGTGCATTTCACATTAAAATTAATGCTCATAATGAAACTTTTTTAATTCAACAAATTATGAGTAAAGAATATAGTTTGTCTCAAGAGCATAATTCCCTATAAATCAGTTCACATAAAGAAACATTCAGGAAGCTATTTTATAACCTTAGCTAATAATGACCAATTTTAGAAGAATGAACTTAAAAGTAAAAATTAGTAATTAACATGTAGATAATAACTAACACTTTAATGACATTCTGACTTTTGTATATAACAACTGGTAGAGATTTTGGTCTTTTCTTTCCCTTTCTTCCTCCATTCCTTCTTTCCTTCCCTTCCTTCCTTCCTCCCTTCCTTTTGTTCTTTCTTCTCTCCTCCTCTTTCTCTTCCTCCTTCTTATTTTGGCAAGTCCTATTACATAAGACTGCAACTATAAAAGGGATAGTTAGGAAGCTCCATGAAGATACGTTCCATTTATTATGAGATTTCTTCCAAATCCCATTAATATATAGTATTTTCACTTTGAATTAAATGAAATATACATGCCCAAAAAAATAATCGTCCCATGCATTAGACCTGAGACTGTGAAAACGCTAGAGGAAAACAGTGGGAAAAAACTCCTTGACATTGATCTTGGCAATGATTTTTTGACATGAAAAGCAAAGACAATATATCAAAAATAAACAAGTGTGATTACATTAAGCTCAGAAGTTTCTGCACAACATAGGAAACCATTAACAAAATGAAAAGGCAAATTATGGAATGAGAGAAAATATTTTCCAATAATATCTGGTAAGGGGTTAGTATCCAAAACATATGAAGAAATCACAAAACTCAATAGCAAAAAGAAAATCAGATTAAAAAATGGGCAGAGTACTTGAATAGACATTTTTCAAAGAAGACATACAAATGGCCAACAGGTACATGAAAAGATGCTCAGCATCACTAGTCATCATGGAAATGCAAACCAAAACCACAAAGATGTCATATCACACCTGTTAGAATGACTATTATCAAAAAGACAAGAGAAAACAAATGCTGATGCAAATGTGGAGAAAGGGGAACACTTGTACACTGTTCGTGGGAATGTAAATTTGTACAACAGTATGGAGTTGCCTCAAAAAAGTTAAAAACAGAACTATCATATGATCCAGCAATCCCACTTCTGGATATATATCCAAAGGTAATGAAATCAGGACTTGGAGAGATATCTGCACTCCCATGTTCATTGCAGCATTATTCACAGTAGCCAAGATATGGAAACAACCTAAGTGTCCATCACAGATGAATGGATAAATATGTGGTACATATATGTAATGGGGTATTATTGTGCCATGAAAAAGAAGGTACTACTGCCAATTGAGACAATTTGAGTGAAACTTGAGGGTATTATGTTAAGTGAAATAAGCCATAGAGAGAAAGATAAGTACTGTACAGTATAACTTATATGTGGAATCTTTTAGAAAAAAGTCAAACTCATAGAAACAGAGTAGAAAAGTGGTTGCCAGGGGCAGGTGGTAGGTGAAATAAGGAGGGGTTGGTAAAAAGGTATAAACTTTCAGGTATAAGATGAATAAGATCTTAGGATCTAATGTATAACATGGTCACTATAGTTGATAACACTGTATTGTATAATTGAAATTTACTAAGAGAGTTCTCACCAAAAAATAAAAAGGTAAATATATGAGGTGGTGGATGTGTTAATTACCTAGATGGAAGGAATATTTTCACAACATATACATATATCAAAATCATTACATGTACACTTTAAATATCTTACTATTTTATGTGTCAATTATACCTTAATAAAGCTGAACAAAAAAGAAAATACTATTGATCAACCCATTTGAAGAAAAATTTTCATTAGCTGGATAAACCAATCTTCAAATGAGTTGATCAACTTTTCTGAAATACATATAAATTTAAGGAATAATCAAAATTAAATATAAAGTTGCTTCAAAAATTTATTCTTTATGAGAATATTAAGCTACTCGTTTTTGAAAAAATGTGTTCAAAGAAGCTCATGAGGATTTTTGATTCAAGGAATACAGGAAAGCAGGCAGTTGTAATGAGACTATTATAAGGAATATGAATATTTATTCTGCTTGCTTAACTCACAGGAAACAATCCAACAATCCAACAATTTTCCTTAAATTCTGAGTCCTAAAAATTCTTTTGTAGATATGCATATATATTCTTAGTCTCCACATGGGGTAAGTAATATTCATTCATTTTTCAATTTTATTTTTCTTATTTCTTTGCCTCCATTTAGTTTAAAAACTTTTAGAAAAAAATGATACTTGTCATTTTATCATATACCTTCTTAAAAATGATGGTAGTGGAATTGTTGTCTGTTCAGTTAAATGTGCACATTTTATGTTAACATCATTATTGTGATTTCAAGGTGCCAAAAGTAAATCTATAAAAAAACAATTATCATTTCTAATAAATGCCCTCTAAACATTACAGCAAGTCAATTATTTCAATTAGGTAAGCACTTAATGAATGCTTATTATATACGTGACAGGCATTGGGTTATAAAGATAAGTAAAACGTATTTTCTTCCCTACGCTCCAGCCTAAAGGAGAGGCTCAGAAATCTTTGGAATGAAGGAAGCCTCAAGGGGAAAATGAAGATTAAGAACAGAACAACTGGCACTCACTTCCATCAAGTGGCCCTTAGAAAAATCTTCCAACCAAAGGCGCTCTGTAAATGTTGCTGATTTTCTCTAGATGTTGGCAGGACTAGTCACATAATCTGCAGAGGCAAGTGCAAAATAAAAATGCTGACCATCTGTTAAAAAATTCTTAAGAATATCAAGATAGCAACAGCAGAGCACTGACCAAATGTGAGGTCTTCTATCGCATGTCCATAAAGCTGGCCCTGAGGTTAGATTTGCTCTTGCTAAATCTTTAGTTCCTGTTAGGATACTTTTGTTGCCTGATGCATTAATTTGATAAAAGTGTTTAGGTGTCTCTAGGGTCCAAAGAGCATAGATCATGACAGCATGGATTTCTGGCAATCTTTTAGCTGTATATGGTATAAAGTAAAAATGAAAACTATGAATAAAAAATGAAAAATCTACGGCTATCTTCTATTTTACTTTTTTGTAGGGTTTCATTGGAAATAGAGATCTAAGAATAACTGAGGTGTTTATTTTTACTTTATCATTTTTTCATTTTATAAGGAGTAAAGTATAACATGGTAACTAGTGTTACGGAATAAAACTGGAATACCGGGTTTCCCTGGTGGTGCAGTGGTTGAGAGTCTGCCTGCCGATGCAGGGGACATGGGTTCGTGCCCCGGTCTGGGAAGATCCCACATGCCACGGAGCGGCTAGGCCCATGAGCCATGGCCGCTGAGCCTGCACGTCCGGAGCCTGTGCTCCGCAACGGGAGAGGCCACAACAGTGAGAGGCCCATGTAACACAACAAAAACAAAACAAAACAAACAAACAAACAAAAAACTGGAATACCAAAGGGGATTTCAGATATCCTTCACATACTGTCAATAACATCACTAATAAGTAAAATATTATTGAAAAATGATGCTTTTGAATTTTTCCTACAAGTAGACAGTATTATGTATGACTATATTTTTCCATAATTCAGTAAAGTCACCTGATTATATCATAACAGTGAAATATTGCTTTTCACACTTGCCTAGAACAAAGATTTTTCCATAGCTATTAAGGAGAGTGAGAAGAGATTTTTTCCTCACCTGATTTGTGATTACATGTTTACATGTCTACCTACATATACTTAGGGATATACCAGATATCTACATTTATATGAGATACTAAAATATATAAGTTGATATGCTCTGTTGGTTTTATGACAGGAATGACTGGAAAATTTACAAAATGTGAAGCCATTTAATAATAAACAAAATTTGAAATGCTGTTTGGCATCAATGTTAATCATATGCATCTCACAATGAGGAAGTTTCTTAGGTTCTAGTAAGTAAAAGAAGTTGATATTTAGTTACTAATGCCTTTATGAATTTAAAGAAGTGCTCATAGAAATCATTTTATATAAATTGTGTTTAAAGGCTAATGACTTGTGAAGTCATAAGTTATACATGTATCTATAATCATAATGATATGCATATAAAATAATAATTAATAAATATATTTTTATTATAAGTTTGGGCTGCATATCTTATTTAATTACTGAAACAGAGAATGCTTCCACTCCAATGTCAGAAGGTACAGCAAAGCACAATAAAGTGTTACACATATTGCAAATAAATTTCCTCCATACTGAATATGTTAAGATTTATTGTGATGTATTCCTAAGATCTATTGGGAGTTGTATAATATAAATACACAATTTATGGCTGGGAGATAAAATGTAAGTTAAAAATACCATTATCTAGCAATGTAATTTGGAATTTGGCATCTAATTTATACATACACATGCACACACACACACTCACATGCTTAACCAAATCTGATAAAAGCTAAACTGTCATTTGGTCTCTTGTTTTATTTACTGAGAATAAACTATCTCTTCATATATAATAAAAGCAATCAGATTTTTGTAAGTTTTTTTAAGCCACTGGCCCGTTCCATTCCTCTTTACCTGGTTCTGAACTGAGGGCAATTTGTTTCCTAATCTCTACCACTAGAAAATCAAGGTGAAATAAATGAATGAAGAAATAGTACTTAAGAATAAGCATTTTATGACACTAGTGTAAGTGGCAGCTCTGATAAGCCCTTTTCTCCATATACTCCTGAGTGGGCAGGAAAGTGAAGATGAGGCATTGGGGCAATGGCAAAAGGAGTCAGCTGTGACTTGTTTTGTTAAGGTGATGTGTCTTGGAATATATAACTAAGCATAATGTCTGTGAAGAGAGTTTTAGGAAAAACTGTGCTACTGAATTCAAACACTGGGTAAACAAACTCAAACGCAATAAATCTGCTCCATTTAATTTTGTGCTCAAATTTATTACATTTATGATGTTTTGAAATATAATTATATTTCACTAATAAAAAAATCAAGCCTTTCAAAATAGAAAATGTGTTATCTTATTTAGAAAGAAAATTCCTAGTAATAAGTTGACTGTGAAAATATCTAATATAAGCTTTAAAATGAGTGTATTTACAGCATGTTAGTATTAAATTTCATAACTATTCTGTCTGTGAACATTTTTTGCATTTCACAAACATAACATTTTATGTTTCGGGTTTTCTTTCAATTATTTGTAGTGCTAAATATATGCAAAATTAAAATATGAATAATTGCATTTCAGGTTACAGAAAAATCTTATGCATTTAAGTTTTTTAAGTACATTATGATTCTTTTGTATTTGAAAGAATTTAAAATTTGTTTACTTATAATCTTATCATATTGTTTTTAATATTCTTTAAACACATGACATAGATATTTACATACACACACACACATATAAACATACACAGTTTTTTTCAAAGTCACTCTACACATAATGACCACATAGAGTCCACGATTTTTTTTAAATAAATCAGAATATGGGGAGGCAAATTACTGTAGTAAGTGTAGTGGTATTCTTAATTCTTCTCTGCTAGAAAAATGAATATACTGTGATTGTACAGAGAATCCCTAATGAGATAGAGAGAGAAAGAGAGTCGTAAACCTAAGAATGTACATAACTTCTCTGAAGGAAAACTTTAAAATACTTAAGAAAGACAAAAATGTAGAATTGAGCAAATGATAAAACTTACTAAGTTTGTAGTTAGAAAGATTCAACATTGCAAATGTGTCAATTCCCTTAACTTAAATTACAAATTCATCATGATCTCAGTAAAAATCCCTGGAAGAAGTACAATATAGGGGAGTTAGTCCTAACAGATATTGTATAATAAAATATCTGTAATTAAAGTAGTGTAGTTTTGCTGCATGAGGAGACAAACCAGAGAAACAGAATAGTATGCTTACAAATAGATTCAAGTCCGTTTAGAAATGTATTATATAATCAAGTGGGGTATGTTAAGTAAGTACAAAATTTTGCTTTTTAATAAATGTGAGTTATTCAACTATATAACTAATTTAATCTAGAAAACCAAGAGAAAATGTTCTAGTTAGAAGAAAAGCTCCATTAGATTAAATCAATTAGAAAATTTAGGAAAAGAGGTGCATACAAGTAAATATACAAAAATTTAGAACTTTCTCTTTAACAACCAATGGGTCAAAGAAGAAATCAAAAGGAAATTTAAAAAATATCTTGAAACAAACAAAAATGGAGGCACAGGATACCAAAACTTAAGGGATAAAGCAAAAATGTTTCTAATAAGGACGTTTAAAGTGATAAATGCCTATATAAAGAAAAAAAGATCTAAGATAAGCAGCATAACTTTACACCTAAAGTAACTAGATAAAAGAACAGACTAAGCCCCAAGTTAGCAAAAGGAAGGAAATAACAAAGATCAGTGCAGAAATAATAAAATAGAGACCAGAAAAACAATGGAAAAAATCAACAAAGCTAAAAGCTGATTCTTTGAAAGGATAAACAAAATGTACAAAACTTTAGCTGTACTGAGGAAAAAAAAAAGAGGGAAGACTCAAGTAAATAAAATCAGAAATGAAAGTGGAGAGATTACAATTGATACAACAGAAATACAAAGGAAAATAAGAGACTACTATGAAAAATTATATGCCAACAAATTGAATAACCTATAAGAAATGGATAAATTCCTAGAAACATATAACCTACTGAGACTGAATCATGAAGAAATAGACTATCTGAACAGATCACTAGTGAATAAAAAGATTGAATCAGTAATAAAAAACCCTACCAACAAAAAAAAAGTCCAAGACTAGATGGTTTCACTAGAGAATTGTACCAAACATTTAAAGAATTAACACCAATCCTTCTCACACTCTTCTAAAAAATTAAAGAAGAGGGAAAACTCCCAACTGATTTTATGAGGCCAACATTACACTGATACCAAAGCCAGATAAGGACACTACAAGAAAAAAAAAAAAGCTATGGGCTAATATTCCTGATAAATATAGATTCAAAAATTCTCACCAAAATCTAGCAAACCAAATTCCAGAGCACACTAGAAGCATCATACACCATGAGCAAGTGGCATTTATCCCTAGGATGCAAGAATTGTTCAACATATGCAAATCAATAAATGTGTTATACTACATTAATGAAATGAAAGACAAAAATCATATGATCATCTCAATAGATACAGAAAAAGCTCTGACAAAATTAAACATCCTTTCATGATAAAAAACTCTCAACAAACTGGGTATAAAAGAAATGTACCTCAACATAATAAAGGCCATATATGACAAAGTGAACATCATACTCTAACATACTCAGCTAACATCATACTCAATGATGAAAGGTTAAAAGCTTTTGCTTCATGATTAGGAAGAAGACATCAGTGCCCATTCTTATCAATTTTTTTTCAATATAGTAATGCAAGCCCTAGCCAAAGTAATTAGGTAAGTAAAAGAAATAAAAGACAAATTGATAAGGAAGAAGTAAACTTGTCTCTGTTTGCAGATGATATGATCTTATATATAGAAAATCTTAAATACTGCACTAAAAGGCCATTAGAAGTAATAAACAAATTCAGAAAATTTGCAGGATACAATATTGATATACAGAAATCAGTTGCATTTCTATACACTAACAATAAAATATTTGAAAGAGAAATAAAGAAAACAATCCCATTCATAGTACCATCTAAAACAATAAAATACTTAGGGATAAATTTAACCAAGACAATGAAAGATCTGTACACTGAAAACTATAAGACTTTTTTTAAAAAAGATCCATATGCTTCTGATTTTTTAAAGTGTACGTTGTTTTATTTTTATTTAAAGACCCAATTTTATTTTATTTTAAATTTTTGGCCATGCCACGTTGCATGTGGGATCTCAGTTCCCTGACCAGGGATTGAACCCATGCACCCTTCACTGGAAACGTGGATTTTTAACCACTGGATCACCAGAGAAGTCCTGAAAACTATAAGACTTTGATGAAAGAAACTGAAGAACACACAACTAAATAGAAAGATAGTTTGTGTTCATTGACCAGTTGAATTAATATTGTTTAAATGTCCATACTACCCAAAGAAACTTATGAATTCAGTGCAATCCTTATCAAACTTCCAATGACACTTTTTACAGAAATAGAAAAACAGTTCTAAAATTTGTATGAAATTTAAAAAAGACCCCCAACACCTACAGTGATTCTGAGGAAAAGGAACACAACTGAAGGCATCACGATCACTGATTTCAAACTATTTTACAAAGCTACAGTAATCAAAGCAGTATGGTGCTGGCATCAAAACAGACACACAGACCAAAGAAACAGAATTGAGCACCCAGACATAAACTCATGTACATGTGGTAAAATAATATTTGACAAAGAGGCCAAGAATACTCAATTGGGAAAGGATAGCCTCTTCAATAAGTGGTGCTGGGAAAACTGAATATTCAGGTGCAAAATAATAGAATTAAACTTCTATATTACACTACTCACAAGAGTGAATTTGAAGTGTATTAAAAACTTAAACATAAGGCATGAAAGTACAAAACTCCTAGAGGAAAATATTGGGAAAAAGCTCCTACATTGGTGTTGGCAACATTTTTTTTTTGTATACGACCCAAAAAGTACAAGCAACAAAATAAACATAAACAAGTGGGACTCTATCAAACTAAAAAGTTTCTGCATGCAAAATAAACAATCAAAAAAATGAAAAGGCAACCAATGGAATGGGAGAAAATATTTGCAAGTCATCTATCTGATAAGGGGTTAACATCCAAGATATAAAAGAAACACATAAAACTAATGGCAAAATAATCAACAATTCGATTTTCAAATGGACAAAGGACCTAAATAGACATTTTCCCAAAGAAGACACACAGATGGCCAACAGGTACATGAAAAAAGATGCTCAACATTACAAGTCATTGGGGAAATTCAAATCTATCATTATTCACAATAGCTAAGGTAAGGAAACAACCTAAGTGTCCATCTACAGATGAATGGAGAAATACGCTGTGATAATATATATATATATATATATATATATATATATATATATATATATATATATATATATATATATATATATATATAAAACACCAGTGGCTGAGGGAGCAGGGAATGTGGGAGACGTTGGTTAAAAGGCATAAACTTCCAGTTAAAGATAAATAAGTTCTGGGGATCTAATATACAGCATAGTGAATATAGTTAACAATATTGTATTATGTACTTGACAGTTGCTAAGAGAGTAGATCTTAAATGTTCTTACCACAAAAAAAAAAAAAAGGAAATTTTGTGAGGTGATAAAAGTGTTTTGATGATCATTTTGAAATATATATGTGTATCAAATCATCATGTTGTACAACTTAAACTTACACAATGTTAAATGTCAATTATATTTCAATAAAGCTGGAAGAAAAATAAAAATTAAAACTTCATACTAAACTGAACACTGAAAAATAAAATGGGAACATTGCTTTCATAATTTTGAAAAAATTGTAACCTTTAATGATTAAATTTAATAAAAGCCTAGGACCTATAGAGAAAGGTATAAAATTCTGTTGACAGAGAGAAAGGTAGTCTTAGCAAGTGAATAGTGCATGCTATGTTTACCAGTTTCTTGCAAGTGAAAACAATATTACTGTGCAGTGATTCAACTAAATTTTATATATTCTACACATTTAAAACAATTCTAATTAAAATATCCTCTATCTTAAACAGCATTCATTCTTCTTAAAAGTTATACAGAAGAATAAACGCTTGTGAAGAGTTAAGAAATATGTGAAGAGATAGTGATGAATGGTTAATGTCCTTTTCAGTTACCAGAACATAGCTCTAAAGTCAGTGACCTGTGGAACTGAATATACAATCCAGAAATAGATTCCCCAAAATGACATTCTAATATATAAGGAATGTGATATTTCAATTCAGTGGGAAAAAGATAGTTTGTTTAGAAATAAAATGATACCAGCTATCCATTTAAAAGACTGTAAAATTAGAGCACTATTTAAACCATTTACAAAATCAGTTCCAGATGATTTAAAACAGAAAACAAAAATCAGTGATGCATAGTCTGGTAGAGAACGCTAAAACACAAAAGCCGTAAAAAACTGATATATTTAACCATGTAAACATGAAAAGCCTTTGTGTGGTAAAACATACCACACAAAGTCAATAAAAATGATAGATTTGAAAAAAATTTGCAACAAAGTTACAGGTAAAGGTATGATATTTATAATATGAGAACTTACAGCCTATAAACAGATACACAAGTCAATGTAAAATTGGGCAAGGCATGTGAATACTGAATCACAGAAAATGGTCAAGCAACATAAAAAGTTGAATAAACTCACTAGAATTAAGGGAAATGCTACTGAAATAATAAGGTCTTTCTTTGTACCTTTTACATTGGAAAAAGTTTAAAATATATGCAGTTGGTGAGGTAGGGGAAAGTATACTATCATATATACTTGGTAGAAACTAAAATTTTACATCCTATTAGGAAAGTATTATTGCAACATTCTTTAAGAAAAACAATGCTTATGCCTTCAACAGAGTAATCTACTCCTGGAAATCTATCTATCCTTCAGAAATAAATACACCAGTTGAAAATGTTATGTGTTCAAGGATATCTATTGTGGAAAAAAAAACTTGAGAAAATGACCAGTAACAAAGAAAAGTTTAAATAAATTGTGTTATATGCCCACCATGAATATCATACTGCTATTAACAAGAATGAATTAGGACTCTAAGAGTTGACAGGCTGAGGGTGGGGATGTGTCAGATTTTGTGAGATATGAAGAAAAGTAAAATGCTCATCAAGAAAATGAAAAGGCAAGCTACTGAATGGGAGAAAATATCTGATAAGAGTTAATATCCAAAATACATAAAGAACTCACAGAACACATCAAAACCCCCAAACCCCCAAACAAAAACATGTGCAGAGGATCTAAATTTACATTATTCTAAAGAAAACATACAGATTGCCAACAGGTACATAAAAAGATGCTCAGCATCACTAATCATCAGGGAAATGCAAATCAAAACCACAATAAAATATCAACTCACACCTGTTAGAATGGCTGTTATCAAAAATGACAAGAAATAAGCGTTGGCAAGGAAGTAGAGAAAACGGAACCTTTGTGCACTCTTGATTGGAATGTAAATGGTTGCAGCCACTATGGAAAACAATATGGGAGTTTCTCAAAAATTTAAAAATAGAGCTATATAATATGACGCAGCAATTCCACTTCTGGGTATTTATCTGAAGAAAATGAAAACACTAAATTGAAAAGATATATGTACCCCCATGTTCATTGCAGCATCATTCACAATAGCCAAGATATGAAAACAACCTTATCGTCCATCAATGGATGAATGGATAAGGAGTATATACATATACCATATATATCAATGTATAGCAATGTGCATTTTATATTCATATATATATATATATATGCAATGGAATACTATTCAGCCATAAAAATAATGAAATCTTGCCATTTGTGACAATATGGTTGGACCCTGAGGGCACTATGCAACGTGAAATAAGTCAGAGAGAGAGAGACAAATGCCATACAACTCATATGTGGCATTAAAAACAACAACAGCAAAACAAGCTCATATATACAAAGGAAAGATTGGTGTTGCCAGAGGCAGGAGGTGGTGGGTGGGAAAAATGGGTGAAGGGGGTCAAAAACTACAAACTTCCAGTTATAATTAAGTCATGGGGGATATGATATATAGCATGGTGGCTATAGTTAATAATATTGCATTGCATATTTGAAAGTTGCTAAGAGAGTAGATTTTAAATGTCTTCAGTATAAAAAAATTTTTTGTAACTATGTATGGTAAAGGATTATTGTGGAGATAAGTTTGCAATACACATAAATATCAAATCATTATTTTGTACACCTGAAACTAATACAATGTGATGAGTCAGTTATACTCCGATAAAAACATAAATTATAAAAGAAAAGAAAATGCAGAAAACTGTGTATAGAATAACTCTACTTTGAAAAGAGCAAATTGTGACAAAAACCCATATAGTTATATCATCTGTATCATAGATCTATATCATTCATATACATATGTGTGTGTGTGTGTGTGTGTGTGTGTGTGTGTGTGTGTGTGTGATGAACCTAGGGCAAACCAAGGGAGGATACCCACTAAGTTATTAACGTGCGTTTTCTGGGAGAACTGGGAATGGTATCACTCAGGTAAAGAGAGTGTCTAGTTAGTCATACTCTCATACAGTCATTTTGAGGGTAATACCGACATTTATGCGGAATGTACATCAAAAAATGAGTGTGAAATATTAAGTACAAAGCCAGACTTTGCTCAGTTTCATATTCTAGTTTGGTTCTGATCAACTGTCTTGATTTTTTCACATGATTTTTCAATTCCTGACCAAATAAAGGTACATTTTACTTAGCATCTAGAAACAACCACATATGGCTTAGGGCTATTTACTCTGAAATATCCTGTTAAAAAAACCTTGATTTCCTTTTTATTTGCCTCAGGATAGAATCTCATTAGTATTCATCATAAAACCTAACTATATATCCATTTGCAGAGATAAAACCCAAAACTTCTTCCACACAGGGCACACAGATCAATAAACTACAGATTTGTGTTAGTATCATAAACTCATATTTCTTTATTCTCACTTAGAAATATTTTTCTTGCTTCATTTTATTGGAAATTGTTAATTCTATATATGCCTTAGAATCTGTGGATAAAAACTATAAGGGTATTCAGCTGAAATGCAAAGAATCCTTATATTCATTAGGGCAATGTCAGTATGAATGGACTTGGATATTTCTTTAACTAATTTCAATGCTTTGTCTGTGTATTGAACATCTAAGAAACAAAAGACCAGACTTATTGTGTGACCAACCATGTCTCCCAAGTTCCCAGGAAGTTAAAGAAAAAAAAAATGCTTTTCAGGAAGCTATATTGTGCTAAGGTAAAGCAATATATTTAAAAAGATCCTGAATAAAGCAATGTGAGTTACATCCACATATTACAGGTGAAAGAAAAAGAAATATTGTTATTTTAAGAGATAATCCTTGATTCCTCATAGGCAGGGAGCCATTTTGTACAGGAAATAAATTTATAAGTACTGTTGAGTGTGGACTTAATCTCTGATGTATGGAAGGAAACAGAACAAAAAGAGATACCTAAGTTCTCCAATTAATCGACAGAAATGTACAAGGATGAGAGAAGAGAGTAGACAGGCGGTTGGAGAATAAGAGAGAATAGATAATAAAACATAGCAGGAGGCTGCCAGTTTGGGAGAAGTCAACCAGTGAAAACTATGTGTTGGTAAAATCAAAGGGTGTATTCAAAGGGCTTTTAATGAAAAGCATACTTTATATCCCAGGACCACAATTGTTAGCTTTGTGACCTCTTCTTTAACTTTGTGTGCTCCAGTTTCTTCAAGTGAAAAATAATTAGAAATCATTATAAAATCTACCTCCTGGGTTTGTCATGAGAATCAAATGAGCTAAAACACATGAATCACTTATGCTGATGCATTGTAGATGTCATATGGGTTGGGTTTTACTGTTTTTGTTTGTTTATTTAAAACTGTTGATGTTGTTGCCTGTAAAGCCTCTCATTACTTCTAAATTTCCAGTAAAATCTGCTGCAAATATAAATGAATTGTGTGACTATTTGGGCGGGGGGATAGCAAATCAAAAAGGGAGCTGCATAACTTGGATTTACTGGCTTTATGCCAGAGACAATAGCATAACTGAAACATGAATAGTAACATTTAATCAGTCAGAGACTCCAGAGCTAGAATTGACCCTGCTAATATAAGCTATTGGTAATTTATAGACATTTGGAGGAAAACTTTGGACTACCCACCCTGTAACATAAGATGGAGATACAAGCCAATTTGTTGAAAACTTCAAAGAAAGGATTTTTTTGAGTAAAAATTACACAATTTCTTTATTAAAGTTATTCGTTCAGCTTATTCAAGAGACATATTGAGAATTTAATATGTTCAGGTACAGTGTTAAGCACTAGGCATTTATTTATTTCTTGCCTTCAAAGATCTCAAATTTAATGAGAAAGAAAGATAGAAAAAAATTGCAATAAACTGTGATAAATTTTAATTTAGAAGTATTCAGCTAGCAATATACTTCCTACTATAGCAAGCAAAATCAGACCAAATGACAAGATGATAATGACATACTTATATTCAATATTAATTATATTGCATAATCATTATTCACATATTTTATTGCAAATTATTTAGCAGAAATAAAGAATAGAACAACACGAGTTATAATAAACAAAACCAAGGGACAGTTCTTTTAAAAGTTTTATAATGTAAACTTTTCAAAATATTGTTTTTTGTTCACAACAAAGTAGACTGTGAAGAATTATGATTTTATGACTTTAAAAAATGGTTTTAAAAAAGGAACATAATTTTAGATACACTATCAATTTAAAAATCACAATTTAAGTCTATGAACAAGTTATAAGAACAAATATAAAAACTCAGAAAACTTTATAAATCTTTAAATTACCAGAAAAAAAATTTAATAGAAAAAAAATTTAATAGAAAATGAACCAATACTTAAAAATTGTCCTTTCCCAGCCAAACACTTATAAATTAAATAAGATACAGAGGAGTTTTAAACTTAAATTTCACCAGACCACCAGGGGCAGATAAATTTCATTCATTTCATATACAATTTGCTATGAGAATTAATGCAGGTGACTCAATTCATTTTACAAGGCTAGTGTGTTCTCAGTACCCAAATTAAATAAGGAAATCTTGAGAAAATAAAAATAGAGCCATTTTCACTTACAAACATAAATGCAAAAAGCGATGAATACAGTATTAACAAATCAGATACATAAAATAGGACAAAATAATAAAATAGCAAAAATCTTTCTCTTAGATTTAATTCTCAATTATGTATGTATACACGTATATTATATATTATATACATATGTTACATATATGAACATGATAATATAGAGAGACTATATGTTTACTTTTGGAATAAGATAGTTCATATTCAAAAAGATTATAAAAAGACATGAATAAAATTTTTATGAACTTTAAATTATTACTTCTAAAACCACCATAAATAAGCTTAAAAGAAAAAAAAAACATGAGGTGAAAATGCTTTTAACAGATGTAACATATATATAATGGTACAGGAAGAATATTTTAATGTGCATAAAACTACAAATCCACAAGAAAATAAAACAGGATATTAAATATATATTATTAACTGATCACTTAAAAATAGTTTATATGTGTTTTAAATAATTTACACAAATGTTTACCATTAATGGAAATTAAGGAATTCAAATGAGACAACTTATTAAGTTGCACAAGCTTAAATTTTGATTAAAAATAATGATCAGTAAGAGTGGGGAATATATTACTTTTATACAGTAAGAAAGTAAAGTGGTGCAGCTTCTTTGGAGGAAAATTTGTAAAAACATGGAAATGCATAGATCCTAAGAATAATAATTTTCGGGACTTTTCCTAGGTAAATTTAATTATATGTTGTGTAAAATTTAAACAACTAATCTAATTATTTGCAATGACATAACATAAGATATGATGTCAAAGTGCATCTGTATTAGAGAAGAACTACACAAACAATGACATATATATGCCATGTGGATTTTTTAAATAAAGTAGATATACATACTATCATTGATGTATTGCTAGGACATATTGTTGGGAGCAAAAGGAAGGTGCAGGTCAATAACAATGTTATGCTATATTTAGTGTAACACAAATGCCTCCCAAAAACCTACAAAAGTGTATGTATGGAAAATTATCTACAATATATGATATACTTGAATATAGCAAATTTCTAAATGCATACAGAAAGGCTGAGGGTAGTGACACTAAAGTGATATCACTGGCTACTATTCATAAGGAATGAGAGTTGAATATATATACAGTATAATGTTTCAACGTTTATAGAAGAAAAATGCTTTCATAGTTTACTTACATAAATAAAACATAAAAACTGGAGGACCTTCAAGATGGCAGAGGAGTAAGACATGGAGATCACTTTCCTCCCCACAAATACATCAAAAATACATCTACATGTGGAACAGCTACTACAGCACACATACTGAATGCTGGCAGAAGACCTCAGACTTCCCAAAAGGCAAGAAACTCCCCACGTTCCTGGGCAGGGCAAAAGAAAAAAGAAAAAACAGAGACAAAAGAATAAGGACGGGACTTGCACCTCTGGGACAGAGCTGTGAAGGAGGAGAAGTTTCCAAACACTAGGAAGACCCTTGACTGGTGGAGATGGGGGTTAGGCAGGGCGGTAGCTTTGGAGCCACGGAGGAGAACACAGCAAGAGTGGGGCAGAGGGAAAAGCAGAGAGATTCTCGCATAGAGGATCGGTGCCAACCAGCACTCACCAGCCTGAGAGGCTTGTCTGCTCACCTGCCGGGGTGGGTGGGGGATGGGAGCTGAGGCTTGGGCATCTGAGGTCAGATCCCAGGGAGAGGACTGGGGTTGGCTGCATGAACACAACCTGAAGGGGGCTAGTGTGCCACAGCTAGCTGGGAGAGAGTTCGAGAAAACGTTTGGAACGGCCTCAGAGTCAAGAGATTGTTTCGGGGTGCAGGAGGAGAAGGGATACAGAGTACCGCTTAAACGAGCTACAGAGATGGGTGCGAGCCGCAGCTATCAGCACGGACACCAGAGACGGGCATGAAGTGCTAAGGCTGCTGCTGCAGCCACCAAGAAGCCTGTGTGTAAGCACAGGTCACTAACCATACCACGCCTCCCAGGAGCCTCTGCAGCCCGGCACTGCCAGGGTCCCGTGATCCAGGGACAACTTCCTTGGGAGAACACATGGTGAGCCTCAGGCTGTTGCAATGTCACGCTGGCCTCTGCCACCACAGGCTAACCCCGCATTCCATACCTCTCCCTCCCCCCCGGCCTGAGTGAGCCAGAGGCCCCTAATCAGCTGCTACTATAACCCCGTCCTGTCTGAGCTGGGAAGAGATGCCCTCAGGCGACCTACAGACAGAGGCAGAGCCAAATCTAAAGCTGAACCCCAGGAGCTGTGCGAACAAAGAAAGAAAGGGAAATCTCTCCCAGCAGCCTCAGGAGCAGCAGATTAAATCTCCACAATCAACTTGACGTACCCTGCATTTGTGGAATACCTGAATAGACAACGAATCATTCCAAAATTGAGGCAGTGGACTTTTGGAGCAACGGGAGACTTGGGGTTTGCTTTCTGTATCTAATTTGTTTCTGGTTTTATGTTTATTTTAGTTTAGTATTTAGAGTTTATTATAATTGGAAGATTTGTTGATTGATTTGGTTGCTCTCTTCCCTTTATTTTAATACATATATATTTTTTTCCTTTTTCTCTTTTTGTGAGTGTGTATGTGTATGTTTCTTTGTGTAATTTTGTCTGTATAGCTTTGCTTTTCCTATTTATCCTAGGGTTCTGTCTGTCCTTTTTTTTTTTATTATTATAGTTTTTAGTGTTTGTTATCATTGGCATATTTCTTTATTGGTTTGATTGCCCTCTTCTTTGTTTCTTTTTTTATTACTTAAAAAAATAATATATATATTTTTAATTTTAATAACTTTTTAATTTAATTTAATTTCTCTTTCTTTCATTTTCTTTCTCACTTTTCTTCTGAGCCATGTGGCTGACAGGGCTGTAGTGCTCCGGCTGGGTGTCACGCCTGAGCTTCTAAGGTAGGATGGCCGAGTTCACAACATTAGTCAACCAAAGACTTCCCAGCCCCACGTAATATCAAATGGCAAAAGCTCTCTCAGAGATCTCCATCTCAAAGTGAAGACCCAGCTCCACTCAACGACCAGCAAGCTACAGTGCTTGACACCCCATGCCAAACAACCAGCAAGAAAGGAACACAACCCCACCCATTAGCAGAGAAGCTCCCTAAAATCATAATAAGGTCACAGACACTTCAAAACACACCAGTGGATGCGGTCCTACCCACCAGAAAGACAAGATCCAGCCTCATCCACCAGAACATAGGTACCAGTCCCATCCACCAGAAAGCCTACACAACCCACTAAAGCAAACTTACCCACTGGGGACAGACACCAAAAACAACAGGAACTATGAACATGCAGCCTGCAAAAAGAAGACCCCCAAATGCAGTAAGTAAAGCAAAATGAGAAGACAGAAAAATACATAGCAGATGAAGGAGCAACATAAAAACCCATCAGACCAAACAAATGAAGAGGAAATAGGCAGTTTACCTGGAAAACAATTCAGAGTAATGATAGTAAAGATGAACAAAACCGTGAAAATAGAATGGAGAAAATACAGAAATGATTAACAAGGACCTAGAAGAACTAAAGAGCAAAGAAACAATGATGAACAACACAATAAATGAAATTTTAAAATCTCTAGAAGGACTCAATAGCAGAATAACTGTGGAGAAGAACAGAGAAGTGACCTGGAAGATAAAATAGTGGAAATAACTCCTGCAGAGCAGAATAAAGAAAGAAGAATGAAAAGAATTGAGGACAGTCTCAGAGAGCTCTGGGACAACATTAAATGCACCAACAGGGCTTCCCAGGTTGCACAGTGGTTGAGAGTCTGCCTGCCGATGCAGGGGACACGGGTTCGTGCCCCAATCTGGGAAGATCCCACATGCCACAGAGCGGCTGGGCCCGTGAGCCATGGCCACTGAGCCTGCTCATCCAGAGACTGTGCTCCACAACGGGAGAGGCCACAACAGTGAGAGGCCCATGTACCGCAAAAAAAAAAAATTAAAAAATTTTTTAAAAAAATAAATGCACCAACATATGAATTATAGGGATCTGAGAAGAAGAAAAGAAATAGAAAGGGACTGAGAAACTATTTCAAAAGATTATAGTTGAAAACTTCCCTAATATGGGAAGGGAAATAGTCAATCAGCTCCAGGAAGCACAGAGAGTCCCATACAGGATAAATCCAAGGAGAAACACATCAAGACACATATTAATCAAACTATCAAAAATTAAATACAAAGAAAAAATAAAAGTGCTAAGGGAAAAGCAACAAAAAACATACAAGGGAATCTCCATAAGATTAACAGCTGATCTTTCAGCAGAAAATCTGCAAGCTAGAAAGGAGTGGAACGACATATTTAAAGTGATGACAAGGAAAAAGCTACAACCAAGATCACACAACCCAGCAAGGATCTCATTCAGATTCAACAGAAATTAAAAGCTTTACAGACAAGCAAAAGCTAAGAGAATTCAGCAACACCAAACCAGCTTTACAACAAATCCCTAAGAAACTTCTCTAGTTAGGAAACACAAGAGAAGGAAAAGACCTACAATAAAATACACACAGCAATTAAGAAAATGGTAATAGGAACATACATACCAATAATTACTTTAAATGTAAATGGCTTAAATGCTTCAACCAAAAGACTCAGATTGGCTGAATGGATACAAAAACAAGACCCATATATGCTATTTACAAGACACCCACTTCAGACCTAGGGACACATACAGACTGAAAGTGAGGGGCTGGAAAAAGATATTCCATGCAAATGGAAATCAAAAGAAAGCTGGAAGAGCAATTCTCATATCAGACAATATAGACTTTAAAATAAAGACTGTTACAAGAGACAAAGAAGGACACTACATAATGATCAAGGGATCAATCCAAGAGGAAGATATAACAATTGTAACTACTTATGCAACCTAAATAGGAGCACTTCAATACATAAGGCAAATGCTAACAGCCATAAAAGGGGAAACTGACAGTAACACAATCATAGTAGGGGACTTTTAACACCCCACTTTCACCAATGGACAGATCATCCAAAATGAAAATAAATAAGGAAACACAAACTTTAAATGCCACATTAAACAAGATGGACTTATTCATATTTATAGGAATTCCATCCAAAAACAACAGAATACACTTTCTTCTCAAGTGCTCATGGAACATTCTCCAGGACAGATCATGTCTTGGTTCACAGATCAAGCCTTGGTAAATTTAAGAAAACTGAAATCATATCAAGTAACTTTTCCAAGCACAAGGCTATGAGACTAGATATCAATTACCAGAAAAAAATCTGTAAAAAATACAAACACATGGAGGTTAAAAACACTACCAAACAAACAAGATATCATTGAGGAAATCAAAAAATACCTAGAAACAAATGACAATGAAAATATGGTGACCCAAAACTTATGGGATGCAGGAAAAGCAGTTCTAAGAGGGAAGTTTATAGTAATACAATCCTATCTCAAGAAACAAGAAACAGCTCAACTAAACAACCTAACCTTACACCTAAAGCAATTAGAGAAAGAATAAAAAAAAAATTAGCAAAAGGAAAGAAATCATAAAGATCAGATCATAAATAAATGAAAAAGAAATGAAGGAAATGATAGCAAATATCAATAAAACTAAAAGCTGGTTCTTTGAGGAGATAAACAAAATTGATAAACCATTAGCCAGACTCATCAAGAAAAAAAGGGAAAAGATTCAAATCAATAGAATTAGAACTGAAAAAGGAGAAGTAACAACTGACACTGCAGAATTACAAAGGATCATGAGAGATTACTACAAGTAACCATATGCCAATAAAATGGATCACCAGGAAGAAATGGACAAATTACTAGAAAAGCACAACCTTCTGAGACTGCACCAGGAAGAAATAGAAAATAGAAACAGACCAGTCACAAGCACTGAGAATGAAACTGTGTTAAACATCTTCCAACAAACAAAAGTTCAGGACCAGATGGCTTCACAGGTGAATTATATCAAACATTTAAAGAAGAGCTAACACCTATCCTTTCAAACTCTTCCAAAATATAGCAGAGGGAGGAACACTCCCAAACTCATTCTACAAGGCCAGAATCACCCTGATAACAAAACCAGAAAAAGATATCACAAAAAAAGAAAACTATAGGCCAATATCACTGATGAACATAGATGCAAAAACCCTCAACAAAATACAAGCAAACAGAATCCAACAGCACATTAAAAGG
The DNA here is from genome assembly GCF_951394435.1 of Stenella coeruleoalba. Taxonomy (NCBI): domain Eukaryota; kingdom Metazoa; phylum Chordata; class Mammalia; order Artiodactyla; family Delphinidae; genus Stenella; species Stenella coeruleoalba. The sequence goes on from NC_137150.1 coordinate 93,257,410, forward strand.
ATCATACACCATGATCAAGTGGGGCTTCTCTCAGGAACGCATGGATTCTTCAGTATATTGCAAATCAATCAATGTGATACACCATATTAACAAATTGAAGGATGAAAACCATATGATCATCTCAATAGATGCAGAAAAAGCTTTCAAAAAAATTCAACACCCATTTACAATAAAAACCCTCCAGAAAGTAGGCACAGAGGAAACGTACCTCAACATAAGAAAGGCCACATATGCGAAAACCACATTCAACATTGAGCTCAATGGTGAAAAACTGAAACCATTTCCATTATGCTCAGGAACAAGAAAAGGTTGCCACTCTCACCACTATTATTCAACATAGTTTTGGAAGTTTTAGCCACAGCAATCAGAGAAGAAAAACAAATAAAAGGAATCCAAATTGGAAAAGAAGAAGTAAAATTGTCACTCTTTGCAGATAACATGATACTATACATAGAGAATCCCAAAGATGCTACCACAAAACTACTAGAGCTATTCAATGAATTTGGTAAAGTAGCAGGATACAAAATTAATGCACAGAAATCTCTTTCATTCCTACACACAAATGATTAAATATCTGAAAGAGAAATTAAGGAAACACTCCCATTTACTAATTCAACAAAATGAATAAAATACCTAGGAATAAACCTACCTAAGGAGACAAAAGACCTGTATGTCTTACAGAAAACTATAAGACACTGATGAAAGAAAGTAAAGATGATACAAACAGATGGAGAGATATATCACGTTCCTGGATTGGAAGAATCAACATGTGAAATTGACTGTACTACCCAAAGCAAATGATAAATTCAGGGCAATCCCTATCAAACTACCAATGGCACTTTTCACAGAACTAGAACAAAAAATTTCATAATTTGTATGGAAACACAAAAGGCCCTGAATACCCAAAGCAATCTTGAGAAAGAAAACGGAACTGGAGGAAGCAGGCTCCCTGACTTCAGACTATACTTCAAAGCTACAGTAATCAAGACAGTATGGTACTGGCACAAAAACAGAAATATAGATCAATGGAACAGGATAGAAAGCCCAGAGATAAACCAATGCACATATAGTCACCTTATCTTTGATAAAGGAGGCAAGAATATACAATGGAAAAAATACAGCCTCTTCAATAAGTGGTGCTGGGAAAACTGGACAGCTACAGGTAAAAGAATGAAACTAGAACACTTCCTAAAACAATATGCATAAATAAATTCAAAATGGATTTAAGACCTAAATGTAAGGCCAGACACTATAAAACTCTTAGAGGAAAACATAGGCAGAACACTCCATGACATAAGTCTCAGCAAATCCTTTTTGACCCACCTCCTAGAGAAATGGAAATAAAAACAAAAATAAACAAATGGGACCTAATGAAACTTAAAAGTTTTTGCACAGCAAAGGAAACCATAAACAATGCGAAATGCAACCTTCAGAATGGGAGAAAATATTTGCAAATGAAGCAACTGACAAAGGATTAATCTCCAAAATATACAGGCAGCTCATGTAGCTCAATATCAAAAAAAACAAACAACTCAGTCCAAAAATGGGTGGAAGATCTAAACAGACATTTCTCCAGAGAAGATATATAGATTGCCAACAAACATCACTAATCATTAGAGAAATGCAAATCAAAACTACAGTGAGGTATCATCTCAGACTAGTCAGAATGGCCATCATCAAAAAATCTACAAAGAATAAATGCTGGAGAGCGTGTGGAGAAAAGGGAACCTTCTTGCACTGTTGGTGGGAATGTAAATTGATACAGCCTCTATGGAGAACAGTATGGAGGGTCCTTAAAAAACTAAAATAGAAGTACCATATGACCCAGCAAACCCAGTACTGGGCATATACCCTGAGAAAACCATAATTCAAGAAGAGTCATGTACCACAATGTTCATTGCAGCACTATTTACAATAACCAGGATATGGAAGCAACCTAAGTGTCCACTGACAGATGAATGGATAAAGAAGATATGGCACATATATACAATGGAATATTACTCAGCCATAAAAGGAAATGAAATTGAGTTATTTGTAGTGAGGTGGATGGACATAGAGACTGTCATATAGAGTGAAGTTAAGTCAGAAAGAGAAAAACAAATACCATATGCTAACACATATATATGGAATCTAAAAAAAAGGCAGAAAATGGTTCCAAAGAACCTACAGGCAGGACAGTAATAAAGACAGAGACATAGCGCATGGACTTGAGGACACTGCGACGGGGAAGGGTAAGTTGGGACAAAGTGAGAGAGTGGCATGGACATATATAGACTACCAAATATAAAATAGATAGATAGTGGAAAGAGCCGTATAGCACAGGGAGATCAGCTCAGTGCTTTGTGACCACCTAGAGGGGTGGGATAGGGAGGGTGGGAGGGAGATGCAAGAGGGAGGGGATATGGGGTTATAAGTATACGTATAGCTGATTCACTTTGTTATGCAGCAGAAACTGACACAACAATGTAAAGCAATTATGCTCCAATAAACATGTTAAAAAAATAACCAAGAAAACATAAAAACTTTGTATTCCATCATAGACACACACGCACACCTGTGCATACACACACAAAGTTTTGTGTGTGTTTTTTATACCTCTGCATCCCTACCTACAATGTCACAGTATTCCATATGTTCACAATAAAATACACTTATGTATACATATTTATTCCACAAATATTTATTGAATGCATAGTATGTGCCAGACACTATTTTTGGCACCCCATATCAACAGACAAATAACTAAAAAATCCCTGTCCTCATGAACCTTAATTTGTAATATTTAATATAAATGTTTGTGCAGGGAAGCTGGCTTAAGAAAAGTTTATTAATTTGGATTTCAGTCAGAAACTGAATTGTTTCTATTGCTAATGTGTAAGATATCATAGATGGTTTTTTCCCCTTTACCAGAAGGTCATTTGAAAGAAAAATTAGAAAGAATAAACAGGATATTTTTACATCTAGGTTTGAAATTTTTGTTACTACCACTCTTTCCCCCACAATAAGACCACTTGTTTCTGCTATTCAATCTTATAGAATCATTTTAGCATACAGCTGTTGTTCAGTAACCTTCTGTCTATTAAAACCATACATTATCTCATGTCATCTAAAGATGTAGGAGGGAGGGAGGTAGAGAACATGTCTGTTACTTTTTGAGCCTATGAAATTTTCAAAAGAGAAGTTTAAGGAAACAAAAGGTGATATTGTCATGGTAGAGGTATTCCCATTAAACTCAACAACATTTTATTACTGTGTGTCTTTCTAAACATGAATTCTGGAGATTCTCATATGCTGTGATGGGATAAAACTCCATGGATAAGAATCATTGATTTAGAGATTCTGCTTCTAAGTAGATAAAGCCAAATATGACCATAATAATTCTTATGCATATTGGATTCCTTACATATTATTTTTTCTAATGACAGTTACGTCACAGCATAATATTTTAAACCCAAATGCCTACAAGAGTATGAGGACAAACATGTAAAGTAAGTAGATGAACAACTATGTTTACGAAAATAGGGGTTTGGGGGATTGTGTTGAAACAGAAAGTATATTTTCAATCTAAAAAACTATATATGTAAGCCCGGTTTTATTTTGACAAAACTTTTCTGAATATCAGTTCATTGTGCTCCCTCTTACTCTCAATATGTGACACTCATGACCTATCGTCCCCTGCCTAGGGTGCCCCTTTTACCAATACAGGCAGATAATTAGGACTGTTCTTACCAAGAAGAAGGCATATTGTATAGCAAAGAGAAGTTTGATTTCTGTGACTTTTGTTTTCATAAGCTCTTACTGGAACTAAGAGGATTCAATTCCTAGAAAAAAAAATTTTTTTGAAAGAAGCAAGAGGAGACAGGGCTTGCCACTCTACCCCAAATCCCATTATAAATAAAGATCTGCTCGTCAAAGAGGAGAAGTAGAAGGGGTAAGAGTGCTGTGTGAGAGATGGTACAGGATTAACTGTATTCCTTGCCTCATGCAGAATTTTGTGATAGTCAAAGGCAACACATTTAGACAGGTATTACCATAGACAGCGTCATAGAATTTCCCATATCCCAGGTGTATTAATGAAGCAGAAATGTCTACAGTTTCCAAAGTGTGATGAAGTACTATAAATATCATTCATTGGCTAAAGCATTGCTTAGGAGCAAGGCAGGTCTATCTTATACTGACATATCCTGACAGTCTAATAACAGAGACACCTTCAAATAATTAACTGTTACTATATGCATCTCCCAGAATCTGGCCACATTCCTTAGGAAGATAGGAGTGTGGGGTGGTGCTGAAAAGCCTGAAGTTAGTATTTCCTGGAAACCTCACAGGATGGGGTTTGAAATTTCACAAGTGAATTTCTGAAGTGAGAGACCACACTTGAATGAGAAATCTCATCTATTTTTAACAGCATAAATAGAATTCATTCATTCTTAACTTTACAGAATGGGATTAAAATACACGTTAGTAAAATTTTGAATACTTCAGGGCATGTCCTAAACTTTAATTTTAAAGTTTAGGTATTTGAATTCATATTACTCAATATTCAATTTAACATTCTTAAAGAATTATTAATTTAAATATTAAAATCTTCCATATTTTCTATATGTTTTAGATACAATTTGAGAATTTTAAAGATTTTCATAAGGTGTATATCATGACAGTAAAAAGGTACTTATAGATGTATTTATAGTAACATTCCTATTTATTGAAAATATGTTCAAATTTACCCTGAAACAAACAAACAAAAAAGCACAAAATTTATCTGGGTATCCAAAATAAATTTTATGAAGTCTAAGCCTTAAAATCTCATGCCCTTCCTTCTTTGAAGGGCCCTCAAGACTTCACTCAAGGACTATTAACTTTAATTATATAGACATCTAATAAATTTGATTATCAGCATTAACTTCCCTGACCAGATATAACCATTTTAAGGGAAACTGTAAAGAGCAAGTTCAAGAGCTTGAAAAACATAACTGGCTGTATCCATATAATGTAAAGCACTATATATGTTCCATGTTCCCACACCTTCCATCTGAAGCCCCACAGGGAAGAACTCATTTTCAGAAAAAAAGTATTTATTTCTACCCTCCTTGGAGATACCAACCAATGAACATAATGAAATAATCAGTGTGAAACTGCAGTTGTCCCTGTCAGTTCTCCAAATGGATTAATATCATTTTATTTTTTCAGTCCAAACCACTTAATAGGATTTTTCTATTTAGATTTTTTAAAGATGAAAGAAAAAATGGTTTTAATAAACAGTAAACTTTATATATATATATATTTTATTGAGATGATTGTTTTATAATTTTCCTTCATTTATTACAAATATCATTTGTTCAATTAGAATATATTGGGACTTTAGAGGTTGTCTCATCCTCTTCTTCCAATTAAGCTGATTTCAACATATATTTTATTTCTTTTACTCATTTTAATTTGAATAATTTTGCATTTATTATTTCTTCAATCACTTATTTAATATATATTTAATGAGTATTTAATATGTGCTATGTCCTAAGTTTAGTTTTGGGAAAATATTAGAAATAAGACAGATAGGAATGGCCTAGTGGTTGTGATTTTACTTCTAGAGACAAATATAGGTAAGGTAACCAGAAATTACAACCTGATAGTGCAGAGGGAGTTACTGAAGAGTTTTCAGGAAGGGTATTGCATGATTCACTTTTGTTATTTATAAAGATCAACCTGGATTTCGAAGTGAAAAATGAATTAGAAGGAGGATTAATAGGAATTAGACCAGTTAACAAATATAAAGAAGAAGCAGAAAAGACAAGCATATATGTGTGATTAATAATTTCAGTTGGACTAGGTGATGAATTGGATGTGAGGGGAGAGAAAGAGGGAAGAACTAGGAAAGACTCTCAGATTTCTCATTTGATGTTGTCATTCATGATTATAAAGAATATGGAACTAGGAACAAGAGAACAGAGATGAGTAAACTTTAAGAAATGCTGAGTTTGATGTGTCAATGAGACATCTTAATCTGGATATTTAAATTAGATATAAAAGGCTAAAAATTCCAGAAGTCATGTCTGAGCACAGAAATTTTGCTATGAAGGAATTTACTTTACTGAACTAGTTTATACATACACATCAGTTAGAGAAAGAAGAAAGTGGGTCTAAAGTAGAGAATTTTTAAAATATTTATTATTTAAAAATTATTTACTTTATGTGACAATGCAAAAATATTTCACTAGGTTTTATACTTAACTGGGTTTCCATACTCTCTTGAATGTTATAATAATAACAACTATCTGGAAACATGTTGAAAGATTTTGGTTATATAAATACTAGAAACTATATACCTTTGCTATATTTCATATCTATATCACTTTCCCTGAATTCCAGTCAAATGGATAACATTTTCCACTTGAATTTCCTATGACACAGTGAACTTGGTATTTCCAAATTTGGACTCACCAACATATTTTCCCCTCCCCTTCCTTCCAGTAACTTCGCATATTTTCTCAATCTCTATCAACAGTTTCCAGGGTATCTTTGTTCAAAATTTTAGAGCTACTCCCACTCATTCCTTTTTTTTTTTTGGTTTCTCCCCTCTATATCTGATCAGTCACTATGGCTGAAGAGAAGTTTGGGGAAATATTTCTGATCTTTGGTACATCTGCCTTCATTGTAGCTTTGGGTCCTCAAACCTGGCAAATTTTTTATTACATCAGCTTCAGAACTGCTTACTCAAATTGCAATTACTCATCTCTCCAACAATCTGATGTCATATTATCCTACTTCTTTCACTAAGTGGGTTTCCTGCTCAAAAGCTTCCAATGCCTCCTTTATTTTTTCTATCATGTTCAAAGTCATCCATGTGGCCTTTGGTGTTCTTCATAGTCTAACCACACCCTAACATAGGATCATATTTTCTCCCTCTCTTATAAAACTTATGGACGCTTTTCCAACTTTACACACATTCTTTCTGCCTTCTAAGTTGCCATTTTCCCTGAACTGCATCTTTTCGACCTCAGTGCTAACACAATTTATTCCAAGTGTTAGTTCACATTTAAAGTCTTCCACATCCTTCTCTGATCATGATACCCCATTACTCATCCCTATTTTGAACTTCTACAGAACCAATGATTTTGCTTATGTCACACTACCTTTGAAAGTCTTTCCTTTTAAATTCAGGACAGAATGTAAACTCCTTGAGGCAGGAACATGCCTTATTTAGAGATAATAATAATAGTGATAATAATAACAATGGCAATCATATAACATTGAACACATTATGTTCTACTTATATATAATTTATATTTTATGTCTTACAAAAACCAAAGAAGCAGATGTTATAATTATTATTCTTATTTTATATCTAAAGAAATGAGACAGAGAAGTGTAGTTATGTCTACAAAGGAATAGAACTATTGAATGGCAGACGCTACATTTAAACACAAAGTATGTCTGACTTCTGTGCCTGTGCTCTTAACTATGACCTTATGTTACTTTCTTACTGTCTCCTATGTACAGAGCACAGATCTCAAGAGAAAGGACAATTTCAAAATATTTTTGATAAAATGAATCAAAAATCTTGAAATAATATTCAGTGATTTCCAAGCAACTTTTATATAATTTGACTGCCTCTCACAGTAATGAAACACATTATAATCCCTGGGTTTTGTTACTAACTTTTCTTCTTCACATCCCTACCCTTCTCTTCAGCTACATGGATAATCTTCCAGTAGCCCAAATGCTTTGACAGTGAAGTTTCATTAAACCTGAAACCAGCAAAGCTAAAACATCCTGAGTGCTGAGCAGTGACAGTGTCAGTAAGCAATTAATCTCCAACAGTTCATCTACCATGTATGAACTTCAGAACTTAATGCAGTACCTCAAATGACACTACATCCTAATTCTCTCCTGGAGGAGAAAGTCTATAAGCCCAAAACAGAACATCAGGAAAATAGTAAGAAATAAATGATGAGATAAAAACAATTTTTCATCTCTGAAAAAGTATGATCCCTTTTTTAACAGAGAAAAATAATTCTGAACTTGGAACTTTCTTAATTGGTTAGTTTTCAGCTTGCCTCATTTTCACCCTCTGCAAAATAGGTTTAATGGTATTTGTGCATTTCAGGAGGAAGCTGTAGGACTTAATTAAAGCTTGTGAAACATAGAGGGAGCTTCTGTGATTACCTTGCAACTCACCTTTGTCATTTAGCTCTCCTCAAGGGGACCATGCCTTTTATCAGTTGTAATGTCGAAGAAAACCACAGAACACCATGTGATGTAATTGTGGGACAGGATTTTATGCAGCCGTAAATAAGTAGCAACATAAAGCAATGCTAGGCAAGATAAAATTCCAAGCATAGAAATGCTGCAAAAATATAACACCAAATCTTGTCACTGTGTCAGCTTTTACTCTTCTCTTACCCTCCTAGAGCCTATTCCCAACAGAACAGAGCTGGGGTGACCTTTTAAGAATATAAGACTCCACCCCCACACACACACACATCACAAAAAGGTGATGGATGTGTTAATTAACTTGATGGGGAAAATTCTTTTTACAATGTATACATATATCAAATCTTCACATTGTATACTTTAAATATCTTACAAATTTATTTGTGAATTATACCTCAATAAAACTGAAAAAAGATAAGACTAATAATGAAATTTTGCTTCTCAAACTCCCAGTAGATTCCCATCTCAATGAGAGTAAAAGCCAACGACTCTACAGGAAGTCACCTACAGGGAAATGTTCTCTAACTTTCTTTCACCTCTCTAACCACACATACCATTCTCTCCCAAATCATATGGCTTCCCTGCCAGGCAAGCACCCACCTCATGGAGTCTGCACTACCTCTTTCCTAAGCTTTTTTAGCCAGGTCTCTGGAGGGCTCATTTCCCTGTCTCTCCTTCAGGTTTTTACACAAATGACCCCTTGACAGTGAGGTCTTGTTTGCACACCTTATTAACAATTAGATCCCAGCCTTCACATTTTCTAATGCTTCTCCCTGCTCAATTTATTCCCTCATCTTTACCACCATATGACAAACTATAGATTTCAATGGTTTGTTTATTGTCTGTTTCTCCCTACTAGGTTGTAAGCTCCATGAGCATAGGAATATTGAGTCATTTTGTTTACTGATTTATTCCCAGTACCTAGAAAACTGCCTGTCACAAACTTGGTTTACTGAGGAAAATATTTATTGAATGAATAAATGAAATGGAAAAGTTTCAAATCTCAGAATGGAAATGAGGTAGCATGAAACATAGTTGATCAGGGATTTTCCACAGGAGGAAAAATGTCCAGGTGAATTTACAGATAAAATCTTCATTTTACATATATTATTTGTTGCTATATTAAAAATCATATGATTAGTCAGGCTAGTGCATAATATAATATTTCTTTAAAAAATTTGCACGTGTAACGTCTTTTCCAGTTTATGGGAAATAGTACAGAAAAGGTGGTACCATATCTAATAAAATAGCCAAGAAAATTTAACATTAAAAAAAACCCAGGATATCCTGTACTAAGCTACCTACTCTTATATTACTATTCCTTGACTTTATAATCTACACTGCAATGAAAAAGAGGAGAAGAGAGAGTAAGAGAGACAGAGAGAGGTCCAATAAGCACATCTTACAAATAGAAATATATAGATTGAAAAATATCATGTTAAATGGGAACTGATTTAGTGAAGTAAATCTTACTTTGATTTAATAATTAGATGTTTATACCAATAAATGCAATGCAAACTTGCACACAAAGTACTGTTTTTATTTATAGGTGCTACATTTAAAATGAAAATTGACTAAGCTCTGGTAGGATTTAAAATCATGTTATATGAAGGTAGGCGAGCAAAGCCAAACAAAACAAAACAAAAAAAGAAAAGCAGGGGAAACTGAATACTCATTAAATACATTTATCTATCATGCAGAAGATGAATTAAACTTGCTTGGTTGGCCCCCAAAGCAGTAGACAAGGACCAGACAAAGGATAACATATACCTGAGGAAGAATGTGGTGAATTTCCCACCCTGAAATGGCATGCCAGAGGTAGTACATTTTGTACCAATGAATATGTTCACATATAAACTGGTTGAATATTAGATGGGAGAGATTTGAAGAAGGATTCAAGTATTATAACAATGGATGGCAATTCTATACTATTAATAACTCCTTTCAACTTTAACTTTACAACTTATCTACATAAATTAATAATCGGAGGTAAACACCAGAGAGAGAACATGGCCACTGCCAGATTTCTGATGTGTTGTCTAAAAGCAAATTTATAATTCTATTTCTAATTTTACTTACTTTGAAAGGCTATAAACTTTAAAAATATGTATCAAATTTTATAAAACATACCCTTCAATTCCATTTCTGGAAATGTATCCTAAAGTATCATTAGGATGTATACTTCAACACTATTTATAATAGAGAAAAGCTGCAAACCATTCACATTTCTAAATATAGCGAATGGGTTTAAAAATTCATGATATATCCAAATATTTGACCCGTATATAGCTATTTAAGTGACGTTATAGAAGAAAATTTAATAACATATGAAGAGTCACATGTTACATATACCATTAACATTTTTTAAATGTATAAAAATCATTTGTATGGTATACTTAAATTATAGTTGTAAAAGTTAGCTTATATATTAATTAATTGACTAATACTGTCTGCAATGTGCCACCTATAACATAAGTTTCAACTCATTATAAACACACATATATATGTATTGGAATGAAACAAGAAATATTTACAAAAACATTGTTAGTGGTTTTCATCGCAGAATATATTATGGGTGGTTTATTTCATTTTTAAAATTAGTTCAGTTTTAAAATAAATGCATATTTCTGTTAAAATTATGCTCAACCCCACTGAAGTAAGAGAGAAGCCACTAATTCAATTTTATTTTATTTTCTCACATTCAATCATTAACCAAGCCATGCTGATTCTACATTCAAAATATTTCCAGAATTACCATTTCTTTTTGCTGAATATTTCAAAAAACTCCTAATTTCTGTTTCCAGCTTTTTTGCCCTCAATGATGTCTTCAGTGTTAACTATTTCAATGGAGTTTTGCTGCCATTCACCAAGACAGTTATATAGGAGGAAAAATAAGAGAAGATGATGGATATTTTGAGGATGGAGCCAGAACAATTTCTTAGACCACACATTGATCGATAGAGTTTTTCTCCACCACTTTTATGACAGTTTTCAGAGCTGTCAGTCAACAGATAGAGGTTTAGAGAGTATTTTATAGAAATATAATAAAATTACATTCTAAGATTCTTTGTCTCATTTATTTGTATTTGTATAACTAGTACAGATTAAAATCCTACTGAATACTTTCAAGGTAGAGATTTTAAAATTATGGAATTTATCACATTCAAATCACTTCTCAGCAATTACAGATACAATCCATATATTTTTCCCACTTTACTATTTTAGAAAATGTAATCTATAAATGTATTATGTGTCTAATCTAGGTTTTGAAGAATAAGAAATGACTTTCTTAAACCTTTCTGTATAACTTGATATCCACATTGTGTTCTTGCATTTTATTTAATACCAAGTTCTCTAGAAAAAAGTTGTAAAACAAAACAGGGCATGATTAATATTCAAAATGATTATCTTGGTTTCTCTGATTACTTACTAGATTGACATATACCTTAGAACAGAAAGATATATCCTAATATTGATTTTTCCCTAAAAGTCATTGTGACAGGATAAAAAAAGCTCACTGTACCAAATATTTCAGAGTTATGTGTTATTCTTCATATTATTTGTATTATTCTGAAAGAGTTCCTTCAATACTTCTCTACCAGAAAGAACTATTTATAATTTTATGGTAGGTTTTCTTTACACACAGAAATATTTGTGTGGAATCAAATAAGGGTTGTGACTTCCTTTAACTTCCAAAGGACTTACTTGGTTCAACTAAATTAGGTTCTTCATAACTTCTGCTAAGAAAAATATTAGAGAACACTACTACCTGTTCATCTTACCTCTCTCATGCTTTCTTTTCCTAAGACAGACAAGTTTGTGAAACTATCTTTTGGATAGAGCATCTGGTGCACAAAAGGTGTTTTAAATAAGGCTGGAAGACTAAAAATGCCAACCAGGGATTTTATACTGAGTGACACATGTTGTTTCATATCTACTTTCAATTTCCAAAGAAAATGCCATTTATTAATTTTATTGCAATATTTATTGGAATGAGCATTTTTACCTTTTCAGCATTTGCCTAGACAATGACACTTTTTAAAAATTGTTGCTTACAAATCAATAGACTACAGAAGTGACATGTAAAACCTATTTTTAAGAGAATGCACTGAAGCTATGCCCATGTCCATATGCTTGATTGAATCTAATATCCAGGCATGTATTTCAGTCCTGATTATAATTTGCTTTTCAGATGCCATGATTGGAACTTCACCATAGTCAATCCAGTAAGGTCATTATTATCATCAGAGTTTTTTTTTTTTGTCATAACTATTTTAATGGCTAATTGGATTTGATCTGTAGATGCTTCATTGATCTCACAATGTCCTCAATATGGAAGAGAATGAAACTTAAACAAATTATTTTTGTGAATGGAGATTCCCTTTTTCTATATACAATGAATAAACAGGAGAAATGGGTTATTAATTTGTTTCACTAGTGAAATTACATTATTAACTATAATATGCAAACAAAATAGGTAATTTATTCCCACTTCCTTTAATAGAGAATTAATTTTGTAAGTCTTTTTTTTTTTTTTACATTTTTTTACTGTGGCTTAAATTTAAGATAAATCTACTTAAAATATACTCAAGACTAAGTCAGTTACTATTTTTTGCAAGGCTTAACATGAATTTATGCATCAGATATTTTTACCATCACACACTCATAACACAAACAGACACATGCACACACAAACACCATATACATATAGACACACAATCATCAATCTACACCACAGATAGACACACAGGCACACACAGACCAGCTGTTTCACTGAGCAATGTTCTCCTACAAGGCCTTTGGTTGACCTGTCTCCAGTTATTGATTTTTGGCTATTTCACTTATACCAGAAGGAAATAGGTAGTGATTCAATTTCCTATTACTCAATTTAGAAGTAAAGAATTAGTGTCACAGTGAAGAAAAAAAGAAAGCACATACTGTGTAAAAATGAAATATGGTATATTTTGTGAAGGGAATGAAGAAAAGAGACTGTTAACAAGAATGGGAAAGATCTAAAAAAAGGTAAAAAGCTTAATGAGAAAAGGTAAAGGAATGACTATGAAAAATGACAAGACAGATGGAGGAAGAGAGATGGGATTGAATAAGGAAAAGAGATTCAGTGAGCACAGTCTTCACTTTTTCTGTCAGAATGGCTTTCCTTCCTCATAACAAGGGAGAATATTTGCAAAAGGAATGAAGACACATCCATTTTCCTCTGGCATTTTTGGAGGTTGATTCTGCCTCTTCTCTGTTAAATTCCTAAATGTAATGAAAAAAGTAAGCTGACAAGTCTGAAGAACAGGTCAAAAAGAGAGTTCAACTATTTGACATTTTTTTTTATGGTTTAGTAAAATTCCTCTTCCACTATCACTATCTCCAGCCAACCTCCAGTACCAATGAGTTGCTTAGAACTTAACTGACATAAATTATTTCATTTCTAGAAACATATTTTTAAAATTCCACCTTTGTTTGGAAGTTCTTTTCCCTTACTTTCTAAAAAAGACACTCACTCTCTAATGCTGCACAAAATTTTTTGTCAGATTTTTCTTAAGCTAACATGCTAGCTGGCAAAATAGTCTATTAATTATCAGAACTAATCTGATATTGTTTTTATTGGATACTTGTGGGAGCAGAAGAATAAGGGTATTTTATTTCTTTTTTTATTTGTTTTTCAATTTACAGCCATCTGACTCAAACCTGAAACTTGTGGCAGGAGTCCCATTAAAAAGAGGAATACAAAAACATGAATAAGCATTGTTTTTATAACTGAAAATTGAGACTAGGTTCACAGTTTTATAGAGACTTGGTTAAAAGACCTAGAATGATTACATATTTCAGAAATCTGTACTTTAGGCTCTGTCATGACTTACAAAAAGAAGCAAAAATGTGTGACTTTCCTACAGTAAAAGACTGGATTATTAAACAGGGACTCCGTCTTACTTCGTGATTAAGGATAGAGGTCTGAAATCAGATAACTTGGATTCCTTTTCTGCCACATTCTAGCTGTATATCTGTAGGTATTTCACAATTTTTTATATAAATGGAGATCATGATACAACTTCCTCAAGGGGTTGGGTTAATGATTAAATGAGAATAATAGATAAAAACCAATGAGCCCTTTGCTCAGCTCTTCTAATTTTTAAGAAAATTGTGTCATTATTACTTGAGAAGAAAACATGGTTTTACTCATACAGTGAGGCCATAGAATACTGTCAAAACTTTGATTTAAATGACTTTTCTTCTATATGTGGACTCAAATGTTAACACTGAAAGGAACTTTAAACAGTAATATGTCAGGTTGCATTTCTGCTTAAAATGAAGAAAGCCACAAGTGAATGTCATACACTAAAAAAAAAAAAAAAAAAACCTGAATAATCTACAAAATGACATATTTGAGCCTATTTGAGAGCTAAGGTTGTAAGACAACTGGATTAATTAAATTCCTGGGAGTACCAAACCCCTCTGAGGGGAGATGGAGACACACAAAATGTCTCAACTTTCACAGAAAACAGGAAGAAGAAGTGGAAACCATAAAAAGAGAGGAAAAAATGAAATTTTAATAAATTCTTAAAAGCCAAGTGTGGGCTACTGTAATAATGTAAAATCCTTGGGAGACCCAGACAAAAAGAGATATCTAATTCAAAGACAATTTCTCTTCACCAAGCTTCTATCAGGAGCTCAACAGAAATATTAGATGTGGCAGATTTGTTAGATCTCCTTTCATTGTCACAAGCATTCAGGAATGCCAATGTATGAGACTCAGTCATGAGTTTCTGGAGAAGCCCATTCACACTCTGGACACTGTTTGAATCCAAGCTGACAAGTTAACTTAGAACTTAGAAAAAAGTCCTCTTCCTATTTTTTTCAGGTGTTCATGGACTTTTGAAAACTCTCGGTCCCTGCAGTCCACTGAGTACGAGGAAACAGTGGTAGACCACCAATGAAGGGATTGAGGCCTATCATACACTTAAGGTAACCACAGCAATGACAAAACAAATACCACCCAGACTATATTGATTCAGCTCACCACATTAACTGCCTAACAGGAAAGAGGGGTCCATTTCTGGACACAACTATTATTTGCTTTGGCCGCTACTTTTTCTTTATAAACAGTGTTTGACAATTAATAAAAACTTATGGAACACACATGAAAAAAATTAGGCATTATCAAGAGAAAAAACTCTCAAGATAGTTACATTTAGAGATGACCCAGATAGTAGAACTATCAGGAAGGGGCTTTAAAATAACTATGATTAATACATTTAAAAAATCTAGTGAAGAGACTATTTTTAAGGGTTATTTTCATATTCTACATAGCAGAGAAAAGAATCAGTTATCTTGACTACAGGTCAGTAGGAATAATGTAAACATAAATACACACACCAAAATATGGGAAAAGAACAGAACATAAAATCAGAGAGTATTAAGATAATGTCAAAACAGTCTAAAATGCCTGGAATTGTTACCCTGAAGAGAAAAGTGAAGGAGTAATAAATACTGAAAGAGACAGTGTATAAGAATTTTCTAACATTAATGAAAACTTTTAAAAAGCACAGATCAAAGAAGCTCAGAAAACACCAAGTAGGAAAAGTAGTAAGAATTCAAATAATGAAACAAACAAAAACATGGCCACATAATTTTCCAGTTGCTGAAAACCAAACATAAAGAGAAAATCATGAATGAATTCAAGGAAAAAAATAAATATTGCAGACAGTAAATTGAAAGTTTTGCCAAAAACTGTCAGATGTCAATGGAGAGACATCTTAAAGTACTCAAAGGAAAAAATGTTATTTTAGAATTATTATGGCCTTCACAAATGAAAGCAAAATAAAGATATTAAAAAGAGGGATAAAATTCATTGTCATCACTCTTATACTAAAACAAATATTAAGAGGAGTTCCTCAGGTAGAAATAATCAAATAGTAGATGGAAACTTGAATTTATAGAAAAAATGAGCATGGAAAATGGTGAAAATTGGAAACTTATAAACTGAATTTTCTTTATTTTTAATCTCCTTAAATGATAACTAGGTAAAAAATAGAAATAATTTTTACTATTTAAAATACACATAGGTTTAAAATATACATAGAATAAAATATGTGACAAAAATAGTACAATTGTATGGGAGGAAGGAAATGAAAGGATATTCTTGCAGACTTCTTACATTATGTGAGAAGAGGTATAATAATAATTAAAGGTACTTAGTGAGAAGTTACAGATATATGCTGTAATCCTAAATAACTTTAAAAAATAATATTAAAATATATAGCTAACTAGTCAATAAGGGTTATAAAATAGAAACAAAAAAAGATTCAACCAATGTAAAAGAGTCCCAGACAAGAGAAAAAATAAATAAAAACAGATGGGGGGAAAAAGAAAATAAATAGATTATAGATTTAAAACTCAACTATATCAACAATTACATTGAATACCTGATAGTATAAACTCTCCAGTTAAAGGCAGATATTGTAAGACTTGATTTAAAAAAAAGAAAGAGCACTAACTAACAGTATGATGTCCATAAGAAACCCACCTCAACTGTAAAGAAATGAAAGACATAAAAGAGTAGGAAAAGTTATACCATGTTAACACTAATCAAGAGAAAACTAGGATGTTATATTAATGTCATACAAAGGAGACTTTGGAAGAAGGACTTTTACTAGAGATAAAAAGAGTCATTACAGAAAGATAATGGGTTAACTAATCAATAAGACAACAATCTTATATACTTAATAACAGAGCTTTAAAGTAAAAAAAAAAAAAGCCTAATAGAACTAAAAAAGAAATAGGCAAATCCACAATTATAGTTTGAGATTTCAGCACTCCTTTCTTTGTAATTGATAAAACAAATAGACAAAAATCAGTTAAGATGTAGAAAACTGGAATAACACTGCTAGCCAACCTGACCTAACTGATACTTATAGAACACTCCAATCAACAATAGAAAACACATTCTTTTCAAATCAAATATAAAATTCACTAAAGGTGTGGTGCTAACACCTTAGTAAATTTCAAAGAATTAAAATACTAAAACTCATGTACTCTGATCATAGTAGAATTAAGACAGAAATCAATAATAGAAAGACATATAGAAAATGCTAAAACATTTGGAAATTAGAGACCTCACTTGAAAATAAATTGTATTCTCCATTGGGATGAAATCATAGGGGAAATAAAATATTTTTTTACTGAATAAAAACAAAAGCACAACATATCAAAAGTTGTAGATTTCTCTAAGTCAATACTTAGAAATATGTAGTTTAAATATTTATTTTAGGAAATAGAAATGTCTCAAACCAGTAATCTAAATTTTCAACGTAAGGAACTAGAAAAAGATGAGCAAAGAAAACATAGAGGCAGAAAAAGGAGAGAAAAATTTGAGGTGAAAATAAAAGTTATGAAATGGAAAACAGGACAACAGTAGAGAAAATGAATAAAAGCAAAATATATTTTTGAAAATAATGAATACAAATGATAAATTTCTCACCAGTCTTTTTCAAGAAATAGAGGTCTCAAATTATCAACATCTGAAAAGAAAAAGGTAACATTATTACAAATTCTACAGAGTTTAAATGGATAATTAACATCTTCCTACAAAGAAAACTCCCAGCCCAACAGGCTTCACTGGTAAATCCTATCATCCATTAAACAGACAAATACCAATTCTACACTTTGTTACAGAAAATAAAGGAGGGAAAGACACATTCCAAGTCATTTTATGAAGTTCGCATTACCCTAATACCAATGCCAGACAAAGTAACTGTAATAAGAGAATTATAACTCAATATACTTCATAATAGTTGAACCTCTATCATTACCTTAAACCATATTTAAAATATTAATTAAAAATGGAAAATAGACCTAAATATAAAAGCTAAACCTATGAAATTTCTGTAGGAAAACAGTAAAAAAAAATCTTTGTAACTTTGCATTTTGTTGTGGTCACCCTATGGTGGTGGCAATTTGTTTCAGATGTAATATAAAGAATAATGGCCTCTCAAGGATGTTCACATCCTAAGCCCTGGATCTAGTGAATATGTTTTATTATATGGTAAAGGCGAATTAGATGTAAATGGAATTAAAATTGTTAATTAGTTGACCTTAAAATAGAGAGTTTTTTTTCTAGAATATCTGGATGGACCCAATGTAATAATAACAGTTCTTAAAAGTGGAATAGGGAAGCAGAGAGAGGTTTAAAGATGCTGTACCACTGGCTTGAATATGGAGGAAGGAACCATCAGCTAAGGATTACAGATGGTGTCTAGAAGTTGGAAAAGACAAAGCAATTAAATTTCCTCTATATCCTCCATAAAGGAATGAAGGCATGCCAACACATTAATTTTTTTTTTTTTTTTTTTTTTTTTTTTTTTTTTGCGGTACACAGGCCTCTCACTGTTGTGACCTCTCCCGTTGCGGGGCACAGGCTCTGGACGCACAGGCTCAGCGGCCATGTCTTACGGGCCCAGCCGCTCCGCAGCATGTGGGATCCTCCCGGACCGGGGCACAAACCCGTGTCTCCTGCATCGGCAGGCGGACTCTCAACCACTGCGCCACCAGGGAAGCCTAACACATTAATTTTTGTCCAGTGAAACTTCTAACATAAAGAACTATAAGATAATAAATTTGTGTTGTTTTTAAGCCGCAAAGTGTGCAGTAAATTGCTAAAGCAGCAAGAGACAATTGATTCAGATGTCAAGACTGTTGACATCACATATGCACTAAGAGGGCATGAAAAGATTTACTAACACATAATAAGGCTTTCTGGGGAGGTCAAGGTATCTCACAATTGAGAGAGCACGAAGGGGCAACTGGTTTTGGGATTTTCTTGATATAGGTGGAACTATGGAGAGGGTTCTCCTGTATAGCCTGAGGTTTACTTGGTTTGAACTTCCTGCCAGCACCAAATGAGGAAGCACCTGAAATTTTTTATCAGCTTTTCAAGATGTGGAAGAGAAGGCAGAGACGTATGAGTGGAGCATGAAAGCTGTCAACAAACATCAAAAATGAAATCAGACTTTATCATAGTGTACAGTTTTCATCAAAATTAGAATCTTCAGGGGCTTCCCTGGTGGCACAGTGGTGGCCCGCGTACCGCAAAAAAAAAAAAAAAAAAAAAAAAAATTAGAATCTTCAGTTCTTTAAGAGATACTGTTAAGAAAATGTAAACACAAGCTACAAATTGGGGAAAATATTTGAAAAAAAGATACATTTGGCAACAGAACTATGTCCAGAATATTTTTTAAAAAGTGCTCTTACTACTGAATAGTAGAAGAAAAATATTTGAATACAAAGTACCAACAAAGATATACCAATGGCACAGAACCGCATGGAAAGATGTTCAACATCTTTATACACCAGAGTAATGCAAATTAAAACCACAATGCAATATATATATATATATAATCTCCACTAGGATGTCTAACATTAAAAAGAGAGTTTCAAGTCTTGGTGATGATGTGGATCAAATGGAATTCATACTTTGCTGCTGGGAGTGCAAAATGGTACAGATACTTTGGAAAACAGTTTGGAATCTTATTATAAAGTTATATATATAATTATAATATAATCCTGTGACATTTCTCCTAGATATTTATTCAGGAGAAATGAAATATATGGCTACACAAAGGCCTGTACATAAATATTTATAATATCTTTATTCATAATAGCTAAATACTGGAAAATTCCAAAATGTTGATTAATTTGAAAATGGATAAAAAATAGTGTATCCATACAATGGAACACTATGCAATAAAATGGAATGAACTACTTACTGTTGCATGCTACCAAATGTTTTGATACTCAAAAATATGTTACGTTAAATAAGCCAGATACAAAAGTCTAAATATGATCTGAATTCTTTTATATGACAGTCTAGCAATGGTAAAACTAGAGAGAAAGAAAATAAGAATTTGCCAGGGAACAAGATGAGACAAAGGGATGGACAGCAAAGGGACCAATGGCAAATTTTCAGGGTGATGGAAACAGTCTCTATCTTGACTATAATAATGTTTATATTACTGTATATGTTTGTCAACTCATTAAACTCTTAAATCAAAAATGATGAATTTTTAATGTAAATTACACCTCTCTAGATGGAACAAATAGGGTAAAATGTTAATAAACGTTGAAAATTTTGTTTATATGTGTGCTCAAAATTCCATTCTTTCAATTTTGTCCCCTGTTTGAAAATCTGCTGTAATAAATGAGGGCCATAGGGCTTTGGAGTCCTGAAAACTTGCATTCAATTCCCAACCAACTTTATTTATTAACAAATGCTTAAGCTTGGACCATATTTTCCCCACTGCTAAGTAAGGAACACAATGTCTAACTAGTAGGATATGCAGATTAAATTAATCAACTTGTGTAAAGTACCTCTAATATAATGAATGCCAAAGACACGGTCCACTAAATTTTCTATAAAATTTTTCATTTCCTTAACTTACTTTATCAATGATGCCTTACTACCATGGAACATGAATAACATTGTCTCTTCTTGTATAAGTAGTCTGCAGGACGTCCATTTAGGTATTTCAGAAAGCTTCCTTGTATCTAAATATTCTTTTCACTGCTACATGTGATAGAGTATTGCTGCTAATCATTGTTTTAAGTTAAATATTGAAGGGTCCTTTAAAAATAAATACATATTATGGAGCATAAACAAAACTTTAATTCTTGATGAAATAGACTGTAAACTAGTTGGAGACAGGGAGCAGAGTTCATGATTCTTTCATTAGAATACTTGCACACAGAGTAAGTTGTCTAAAACAAATTCATGTTAAATGCAAAAAACCTGGGAAAGTTTCTACTGTTCTTTTCTATTCTTTTTTAACAACCATCTTCTTCCCCTCCCCTTACCTACTCATCCTGATCTTTTGATGTTATAATTTTTTTAAATTTTTTTCTTTTACTATCTACTTCAAATAGTACTTTTGTCATGAGGCTTCTTCTGATCTTATTTTAACAATCTCATTCTCTACTCACTTCATCATCCTGACCACACATAATCTCTTCCTTTTATGAACATCCACAGCACTTTTATTTTACTTTCAAAATTCTAAACTGAGAAACAAAAGAATTTGGGTTATTTTCCTCATTCTACCAGATTTTAGTCACATAGCATTCAGAAAGTTATATAATATGAAAAGCCACCATTTTCTCATCTGTAAAATGGATATAAAATTACTTTTTCTGTCCCTTAACAGGAACGGTGAAGAGATATAAAAAGTACAAGGTTCCTGAATGGATAAAAATATATATATTTATTATCTGGTGAGATGCTAGTTTTTAAATATTAAGTAAAGAATGATGTTAAACAACTATGTGAGATTTCTATGGCCCAAAGATTGAATTCTGACTATTTAACAGAGGAGAGCTGGATCCAAAGAAACTTGTGGAAAGGATAAAGAGACAACACAGCAGAGACCTGTATAGACCATAGATTAAAATTTAGAATAGAATAATGACATCAAATTCAATGGCAGAATGAAGAGATGAAGACTCTGATTAATTGCCTGAGATAATCTGCTTCACACATACACACTTTTTGAAACACACTTGAACTCAGAAACAATCCTAGGAAAGCAAGAGAAAACATCTTCAGTTGCTGAAACTGTATTCCTTAATTGTGGAATGGAGGTTTAAAATATAATTTGGATTGAAATACAAAAAAAAAAAGAGAAAATTACATGCTAAATCTGTATTTTCTACATGCACACCTAATGAACTAAGAACAGCAAGACAATATGATGGGGTCAATGAAGAGTAAGCTTTAAGACTAGTTATGTCTGGGTTCAAATTCCATTTTCCCACTTACTAAATAAATCACTTGGGGTAAATCATGTAAACTCCTTGACTTTTAAGTTTCCTCATCTGTAGAAATGAAATAATATTAGGATATAATTAATTAGGTAATTTTGAAAACATAATGAGATGAAGTGTTAAGTATCATTCCTGGAACGAAGTGAATACTCACTAAATATGCTTTATTATTATTATTATTTAGGGTGATATTTTTATTCTGCTTGGTATAATATGTGTTTCCCATCCTGTTAGATTATTGGTTATTTTTTTATTACAGTATCTGTATTATACGTAATTTATGTTCCAAACCAAACTTGAACTTTTGCTTGACCAGAGAAGTTACACAATATGTATTTATTGAACTGAGTTGTCAATTGGATTTTTTAGTCACTAATATGTTTCCATTAGTTGACTTATAAAATTATCTCCAAAGGGCAGAGCCCTGAGGGAATATAATACAAGGCAAAGGAGTTTTGGTGAGGAAGGGAAAAAAATGTCTTGAATGAGGTATTTCAGCAAACACAGGATTCAGTAAGTGCCCTTAACAATCCAGAAGCTGTATTAGTATCAATACAGTGCATAGTAATGACAGGGAAAAGGTGCAATGAGAAAGAAGGTGAAAGACACTTTAAAGTTTGCTTACATTAGGAGTGGAAGTCTTGGTTACATATAAACCTAGTCTAAATTTCTCACCAAACCCCATATCCCACATCCCTTTTAGCAAATAATAGAATAGTAGGTATCTAATGTTCTTTTATAAGATTGCAATTATTCTCAAGTCAGTTTTCTCCTCTTCCTGACCACTGTGGAGCATTATAAATTCTTCATTCTGAGAACAGACTTGATTTGTTTTAATTTTGGTAAAATGCACACAACATAAAATTTTCTACTTTAATCATGTTAAAGTGTACAATTCAGTGGCATTAACTATATTCACAATGCTGAGTAACTATCACCACTATCTAGTTCCAGAACGTTTTCACCACCCCAAACAGAAACTTCCTACCCATAAGCAGTCAATCCATATTTGTCCTCCTCACAGTACCAGGCAAATATTATTTTCTGTCTCTATAGATTTAATTATTTTAGATATTTCATATAAATGTAACCATATAATATATAGCCTTTATGTCTGGCTTTTTTAGCTTCACATAAGGTTTTCTTGGTTTGTCCATGTTGTAGCAGGTAGTAGTATTTCATTCCATTTTATGAATGAATGAATAATATTTCCCTGTATGGATATACCACATTTTGTTTGTCTATTAGTCCACTGATAGGCATTTGGGTTGTTTCCAACTTTAGGCTATTCAAATAGTAGTTCTATGCATATAGTGGACAAGTTTTTATTTGAACACCTATTTCCCACCCTTTTGGTTATATATCTAGGAAAGGAACTGGTGAGTTCATATGACAGTTCTATCTTTAATTTGTTGGAGAGCTGCCAAGTGCTTTCCATAGCAGCTGGACCATTGTATGTTCCCACCCGCGATGAATGAGATTACCAAATTTTCTACATCTTTGCCAACACTTATTTTCTTTTTCCTTAGTATAACCAATATAGAGTGTATGAAGTGCACCTCACAGTGCTTTTGATTTGCACTTCCACAATGACCAGACATTGTGCATCTTTTCCTATGCTTGTTGGCCATGACTGTTATCATTTTTTTTTTTTTTTGAGAAATGCCTATTCAAGTTTTTTGACATTTTTTCACTGGATTGTTTGTCTTGTTGTTGTTAAGTTTAGGAGTTATGGGAGTCAGTCCTCTGACCCTTATCATATATATAATTTGTAAATATTTTATCTGATTCTTTTCACTTTCTTGATAGTTTCCTTTGATGAACAGAATTTTTCATTTTGATGAAGTGCAATTTATCTGTTTTTTCTTTTGTTACTTGTGTGCTTGGTGTCATATCTAAGAATTTCTTCCAAAACCAAGGTCCTGAGGAGATACCCCTATGTTGTCTTCTAAGAGTTTTGTAGTATTAGCTCGTTTTTACACTTTCAGTAAATTTTGAGTTAATTTTTGTATATGGCATAAGGTAAGGTTCCAGTCATTGTTTTTCATGTAAATATCCTGTTGCCATAGTACCATTTCTTGAAGGGACCATTGTATGCTTGGTCTTGGCACCCTTGTGAAAAGTCAATTGACCATAGATGTATAGGTTTATCTCTGGATTCTCAATTCTATTTCAATTATCTATATGTCTAAACTTATGTCAGTAATATACTATTTTAACATGTAACTCTGTAATAAGTTTTAAAATTGGAAAGTATGAGTAATCCAACTTTTTTCTTTTCAAGTTTGTGTTGGCTCTTCTGGGTTCACTGCAATTTTATGTAAATTTTAGGATTGGTTTTTCCATTTCTGCAAGAAAAAAAAAAGCAGTTAGGATTTTGATAGGAATTGTATTGAATCTTTAGATCATTTTAGTAACCTGTAGATTACTTTCATCTTACAAATATTGTCTTGCAACCCATGAACATGGAATACCTTTACATTTGCTTATGTCTTCTTTAATTTCTTTCGGCAATGTTCTGTAGTTTTCAGTGTAGAATCTTGCATCACTTTGGTTAAATTAATTCCTGGTACTTTATTATTTTTGATGCTATTTTAGATGGAATTATTTTCTTAATTTCCTTTTTGGATTGTTCATTGCAAGTTTATAGAAATACAACTGATTTTTGAGTGTTGATCTTATATCTTACAATGCTGCTGAATTTATTAATTAGGGCTAACAGATTCTTTGTGTTAATTATTTAATATTCTCTCTATATAAAATCATGTTATCTACAAACAGAGATGGTTTTACTTCTTCCTATTGTATTTGGATGCTGTTAATTTCTTTTTCTTATGCTCTGGCCAGATTCTCTAGTACCATTTTGAATAGAAGTGTTGAAAACTGATATTCAACCTTGAAATTCTTGCAATACCAGCCTCATAGAATGATTTAGGAAGGCTTCCTTTCTCTTCCATTTTTTGGAAGAGTTTCAGATGGATTGGATTTAGTCCTTCTTTAAATGTTTGGCAGAATTCATCAATGAAATCTTCCTGTTTTGGCATTTGTTTGTTGAGATATTTTTTTATTACTGATTCAATCTATTTTGTATAATTCTATACAGATTTTCTGTTTTTCCTTTAGTCTGTTTTGTTTATCTAATTTGTTGGTATAAAAGTGTTCATAATTCTCTCATAATTCTTTTTACTTCTCCAAGGTCGGTAGTAATATTTCTAATTTCATTTCTGATTTTAGTATTATATGTCCTTTTGCCTTTGTTTTTTGGTCAATATACCTAACAAAATTGGTTTGCCAATTTTTTTGATCTTTTCAAAGAACACACTTTTGGTCTTTAGGTTTTCTTTATTGTTTTTCTATTTCCCATTTTATTTATTTCCACTTACATCTTTAGTATTCCTTTTACTCTGGTAGCTTTGGGTTTAGTTTGCCTTTCTTTTCTAGTTCCTAAAGGTATAAAGTTACTCATTTGAGATTTTTCTTTTTTTTTAATGTAGATGTATACAGCTTTAAATTTTCCTCTGAGCATTGCCATATGTACGTCTTTAGGGATGTGTCTGTTAATCTCTTATGAAGTAAGTCCAAATTACCTTTTTGTTTTTCTTTGATGGATTATGCATTTCAACAGCCATCACCAACACCAAAGACATGAAGATTTTCTCAGATGCTTTATAGTTTTGCATCTTATACTGTCTATGTTCCATTTTTAGCTAATAATTATCAAAAGTGTATTACCTAAGTCTGGGTACCTTTTCCTTTGCATGGAACATTTGCAATTGTTCCAAAACCATTTGTTGAAATGGCTATCCTTCTCCATTATTTGATCGTTGCTCTTTTGTAGATCAGTTGACTATATTTGTGTGGTTCTATTTGTAGGCTTTCTATTCTGATCTATTTATATTTTCTCTAATAGCATGCTCTCTTGATAACTATAGCCATTGAATAAGCTGTGATATCATGTAGTGTGAGTCATCCAACTATCATCTTCTCCCACACCCTTTCCCTTCTTCCTCTTCTTCCTCTTCCTCCTCCTTCTCCTCCTCCCCCAGTATTTGGTTGGGTATTTTAGGTCCTTTCACTTTTCATATAAACTTTAGAATATGTTTGATAACATATAGATATAGATACAGATATAGATGTACATAGAACTTCTTTGATTTTTTATGTGCTTTGCAGTTTTCCACATGCAGTTCCAATATATATTTTATTAGGCTTATACCTATGTATTTCATTTTGGGAGGTGTATTTGGAAATTGCATTTTTAAAATTTCAAATTACAAGCAGTTTCATCTAAATACACGGCACAACATAGTGCCTCTTGTATAGCACCCATTAAATAAATAGTAGCTATTATTATTTTTGCATGGGAAACTATAATTAAATAATAGAATGTGAGTTGATAGGGAGAATATAATTCTTAGAGAAATCAGATTGTTTATCAGACTGTGCTTGAATGATTTTTATAACAAATAGGTGTATTCTGTATTTTCAATAACCAAACTGATAGGAACTTTAAACTTGGTTAGCAGAACCAGTCTGTTAAAATTATGGATGAATTTGTCTGATAAATATGTTGGGCTTGGTAGTAAGACACAAAACTTATTTCTAGTGCTTATTATACACTAAAAAAAAAAATATATATATACATATATATTTTTTTTTTTTTGCGTTACACAGGCCTCTCACTGTTGTGGCCTCTCCCATTGTGGAGCACAGGCTCCGGATGCACAGGCTCAGCAGCCATGGCTCATGGGCCCAGCCGCTCCGCGGCATGTGGGATCTTCCCGGACCGGGGCACGAACCCGTGTCCCCTGCATCGGCAGGTGGACTCTCAACCACTGCGCCACCAGGGAAGCCCCCAAATTATATCTTTTTAAAGACTATTTTGGTTATTGGTTTTCCCAACTTGGAAAATTACCACAGTCATGTCTCCTCTTTGATGATAGGAATATCTAATGAGATGATTTAACTGGAGGGAAAACATTACTTACTTGAAGGATAGGAGCGATTAGCAGTCAAACAATTTATCTCCAACAAATATTATTTTTTGAAAATATTGAATGAAGGCAACCATAATTGCCACAGGGAGCTAATGAGTTATTACTACTGCATACCTCAAAAATGTAATGTACCTTTCTTTTCCCTTCTGCTGCAACAAACCTGGGTGCTATATATTTCTTCAGTCTCTTTATTTATAGATTCATGTATATCTATAAAATATGCGTGTTGTTGTTTGTCCATGGATGCCCAAATCACTTACAAAATTTAACCCAAATAAAAAATTTTAGTCTACTCTTGCAAAATAGGTGATAAACAAATATATACATTTATTTATTTATCCTATGAAAATATTATCTTTGGCAACAGAACCATACAAGTTTCTGTCATTTTGTGACATAATGGTTATTATCTATATTTTATCTTTAGTCATTCTGTTAAGTACTAAATGTTCCTTGCGGTAGGTCTCTTGTAAGTATGGAATAACATGACCTGAAATTTATTTTAGTATAAAAGAGATAAAATATCTTTTAGTCACTGACTGTTACCATTTCTTAAAGGAAATCCTTTAGGCTCTCGCTTCTAAATCTGTGCAGAAGCTAACTTCTTTTCACTACTTTCCTCCTGGTCAAAGCTACCATCTTCTTCTACCCAGGTTTTTAAAATAGTTTCTTATCCTGCAGCCAAAGTGGGCTTTAAAAAAATCAGATCACTTCATAACTTTATCCAAAATCCTCTAGTGGTCTCCCTTTTGACATAGAATAAAAATGAAAGTTCTTACTATAGCTTCAGGTCATTAAGGAATCTGCCCTGCTCCCACTTCTAGTCCCATGCTTACCATTTATTTCCTGACCTCTTCTCCTTCACTCCTATCCTTTCCACATTGGTCTCTGACGTTATTTCTAGAAATGCCAGGGATGCTTAAAACCTTTCCACTACCTGTTCCCTCTAATTGGAATGCTCTTCCTCCTTATATCCATATAGCTCCTTCACTCACTTATTTCAAGTCTGTTCAATGATACCTTTTCCAGGAGGCTTGCCATCATGAAAAATAGTTAAATATAAACTGTTTAAAACAGTAACATTCTCCTCCTCCACTACCATGACACTCCCAATTCCTCTTACCTGCTATTTTCTTTATTTTTTTAAACAGCAGTTATTGTCTCATTTATTATGGTTTAGTGTCTATCTCTCCTAACTAAAATATTTACTTCTTAAAGGTGGGGTTTTTATGTGTTCTCTTTAGCTGAAGTAACCTCAGTGCCTAGAACAATGATTGGAATATATTAGGTACTCCATAAGAACTGGTTGTGTAAAGAACTAAATCACAGTAATAAGAAAATGTTCAAATGACCCAAATCAATGAATGACAAGTAGGAAATGGTTAATCCAGGCCTGTAGAGAAAAGCATGAGTGGGACCTCTTAAGAAATCTTTTAAATGATCCTGGAAGAAGATATTCTCATCCACATTAAAAGAATGAGTGGAATGAAGTCAATGTTGAATGAAGTCAATGTACAAAATAATACATGGATATTTGGGGGCTGTGGCACTTAAACATAGTTATATATGTCTATCCTTGACTATCAGAATGGAGAAAATGGCTGAAAAGGAAGATACACCAATCAAAGACATTCAGGAAAATATATGGCCTCTATAAATAATGAGGTATAAAAATATGACACAACACTAATAACTGGATGACAAATTTAATTTCAAAATATTATGAATTTCAATTATGAAATAGTTAAATTTCAGAATATTATTAAGAATAATATACCATATAAATAAATTCACTTGCTTACATTGCAACAGCATGAGTAAAATTATTTTCTGAAAATCCTAAATATTATAAATTTTCTTACAGTCTTTCTATGAGGAGTTTTGTTGTCAAATAAGAATAGCAAGGTTTCAATTGTTAGAATTATAAGTGAGCCATAACTGAAATGTTGATTTAATTAAACTTTGATGGCTATACTCTAGGACTGTACTCAAAACAAGACTGTAGAAACTTTACCTGGAAGGGTCCTGCTCATACTTCTAAACATGATTTATTTGAAAAATCAAATGTGCCTGTCTTCAGGATATATAGTGTGCTCAATGTAGAAGTTTCCATGAGGGCACAAACTTTCTATGATTTATTTTTGAAAAGCAATTAGCATTTATTAAAGTAATATTTAAGAAATAATTCTAAAATATATAATGAAAGTCTGCTGTGTTCCAGGCAAATACTGACAACACAAACAACGAAAATGAAATAAAATGAAACAAATAAAAATTTGTTCTTTTTACTTTTGAAATTTAATTTCAAGTTACTTTGAGTCTTCAAAGTGGATTTGTCCAACAAGCTGATGTATATATGACCCTGGAGCTCAGAGGAAAGATATGGACTAAAGACATGAATTATGGAATCCAAATATATAGATGATGTTTAAGTCTTGAAATGGATAAGATAATCTAAGAAGAAAGTTTATAGAGGAGAAAAGAAGAAGCCATATGTAAAGAGAAAAAGTGTCTATAGAAGAAGCACGGAAAACAAATAGCATTACTAATATCATTTTATGGAAATCATGACTAACCGTATCAAATGCTGCTGAAAATTCATGTAAAATGAAACAAAATAGAGGTAACCTTAAGGTAATGGATACTTTACTCACCCAAATCCTCACTCCAGCTCCTGAGAGTGGTGCTAATTGACAGCTCTCAACTCTCAGTCTTTTTTAGATATGGCTGACAAAATCACACAGTCTTCCTGGGTAAGCCTAAAACCAATGACTGGACTATTTGGGTTACATATGCATTTCTGACTCTTTTCCCCAACTAGAGATAAATCAGAAGGGTCATCTCAGTTTCACAATTCCTTGTTGTGTATCCAAGCTAAAAATTTAATATCCAAACTAAATTCTTTTTCATTCTTCCCTTCTCTTAAAGGTAGGCATTCCCCAAATTTCCTGAATATCAATTTCTATCTCAGTGACTGCTATCCAGGTAACTGACCTGTAACAGTTGATGATGGTAGTGGGAAGAGAAAGTGGACATCAAGTTGGGATTTGAGAGCTGGGAAAGACGACTTCATCTAGTGGTAGTGGAACACAGATAGTTCCGGCATAAGACGGCAATGCAATTGTTAAGACTTTTACCTAATGGGGAACTGGGATAGAATAATCTGTAAAAGGAAATACACTAGCAGGCACAATGCATCATTCATTTGAAAAATATAAGGAATTAAATTGATGGCTTTTGAATTGGATTGCTTTTGCTAGGGGCACTTTCATGAACTTTGTGGATAAAGATAATGAAAGGCTAAACATAATTAATCAGTAATTAAAGCCTGAATGTGAAAGCCAGAAAGCCTCCTTGGCACCATATAAAG
Source organism: Stenella coeruleoalba (assembly GCF_951394435.1). Lineage (NCBI taxonomy): Eukaryota > Metazoa > Chordata > Mammalia > Artiodactyla > Delphinidae > Stenella > Stenella coeruleoalba. Next base: position 93,287,806 of record NC_137150.1, read on the forward strand.
ATACTGCAGTCTCCTGCAGTTAGAGGGCAGAGAAAGCTGAGGATCACATCCAGATTTAAGATGTGATTGTGTAGCAGAACTATAATGAAAGTTACATTTCAAACTGGGCAGGTCTGCTGTGTCAAGGTCAGAACTCTGACTGAAAGGACATGCAATGAAAGTCACTGAAAGGGGACATCTGGATTGGTGCATTAAATGCTCAGATTCCCCTGAATTTTCAAGTTTGTAGAAGTGGTCGTACAATCTTCTCTCTTAAGAGCTAACAAACTTTCAGTTTCTTGAAGATGATGCAGAGGTCTCTGCCCTGGAAGAAAACAACCCACTCCACCAGAGTTATCCCCAACTTCCCCCTAACCATTAAGTCAATAACAAGAATTAAGTTACTACCTAACCCATAGAGGAAATCTTGCTAATGGAGCACAGAAGCTATAAATGCTGGACTGTTACCAGGAGGAGTAAGAGTGTTTATAGGTAGGAGACAGAAGATGCTGAATCGTAGGGGACAGAATATAAAGTTTGATAATGGACAATTTATCAATATGGGAACACATTTTCAGACACATATTTTAGTACTCTACAAAAAACTTCCCCCAAAATTCAAACATGCTGCTAGGATGACCCTTAGAAACTTGGGGAAAATGCAAGACCATGCAAAGTGAAATAGAAATCCAAATGTTTCATAGAAAATGACATGGGAAGGAATCAAAACGTCTAGAGGTTTAGTCATTCTGCAGAGTGCATATAATGTGTAAGGCCAGAAAACCCACTAGATGATTATGTTCCACTGGAGGATTTGGAGGACATCAAATTTACAATAGTAGTAATGGCCCAGTGAAAAATGAGAAGCTTATCCATACCTGCATTTTCTAGTGCAGGGCTGATGTAGAAGGTGTTGTGGCCGATTTGAGCTTTCCACTAGTAATGGGGATGCTACGAACCCAAAATACTAAAGTCTACGGGGTGGTACTTAACCATCAGAAGCCGGATGGGTACAATGATCATAATAAATGAGAATATTTGAGTGCCAGCAAGGAGGATTGGACATGAAGAGAGCTAAGAGAATGTTTAATAAAATATAGCATCCCTAAGGCAAGATAGAAGACAGTTGACAAAGGTATTGCTTAAAATATTCAACCCAAAGAAATCAAGTATGTGTTTTCAGGAGGCTGATGACACCTGCTCCTATAGAAAGGTATAATCTCTTGCCCAGTTTCCAAAATTTAATTGTTCAGATGTGGAATTCATTGAAGGGAAGGAAGATCCTAGGAGAAGGTATTCTGTAACATTACATCAGGTGTATAAGGTAAGGAACCACTCAGTGCCTTCCTAAAGGAATGTATAGCTATTCAGTAGCTGTTACTGGTGTGAGGAGAATATTTACATGTTTGGAGGACTATAGAAGCTAGGATTGATAACTGATACACAGGATTTAAAGGATCCTCACTATACTTATGGTAAGAGTGGTGGCATATGGGAACTAGTTAATAGACTGAGTCCTGGAATAGGGCCACCTCAGAGTGAATCCTCTGGGTACAAAGATTCTATGATGGTCATTCCTCTTGTTCCTCGATGTGTAATTAGAATGCAAATATGAGTGACAGGCACATCACTATCTTTGTTTGTAGGATAAGAGCAATTGTATTGGTACAGGCAAGTACAGACCTCTGAAACTGCCCCCTCCCTCGTGTCCTAGCCAATATAGTAGAATAATCATATATTCCTGAGGGAATGGGAGAGATCAGAGTCACCACTAAAGGATCCAGGAATGGTGGTTCTCATCATATCACATCATATCACAATTTAATTCATCCAAGGCACCCATAGAAAAAACAGATAGTTTCTGGAGGATAACAGTGAACTAATGGAAATTCAATTAAAGAGTAGCTCCAATTGTACCTCCTGAGCTAATCGTTGTATCTTTACTAATGTGCATTACTAGAGTCTCAGATATGTGATTTGCAGCCATTGTCTAAGGAATGCATCCGATCTAAAGGGATCAAAAATAGTTCACATACTTAAGAAAATCAAAATATTAACTTGAAAATTTATATGCACCACCAGGTTCACTGCAGCATTATTTACAATAGTCAAGATATGGAAGCAAATGTCCGTCAATAGACTAATGGATAAAGAAGATGTGGTGGGCTTCCCTGGTGGCGCAGTGGTTGAGAGTCCGCCTACCGATGCAGGGGACGCGGATTCGTGCCCCGGTCCGGGAGGATCCCACATGCCGCGGAGCGGCTGGGCCGTGAGCCGTGGCCGCTGAGCCTGTGCGTCCAGAGCCTGTGCTCTGCAACGGGAGAGGCCACGGCAGTGGGAGGCCCGCGTACCGCAAAAAAAAAAAAAAAAAAAGATGTGGTATATATATATATATATACACACACAATGTAATATTACTCAGCCATGAGAAAGAAGGAAATTCTGCCATTTGGTACAACATGGATGGACCTCACGGGCATTATGCTAAGTGAAATATGTCAGAGAAAGACAAATACCGTAAGATCTCTCTGATATGTGGAATCTCAAAAAACAAAACAAAACAAGCTCATAGATACAGAAAGTGGTGGTTGCCAGAGGCAGGGAGCTGGGGAGTTGGGAGAAATGGGTAGAAAGAGTCAAAAGGTAAAGAGAAAAAAAGTTTATGCGCCATATGGTAATCAAAGTAACACCTGGGCATCGGAGTAGTGGGAAATATACATATTTAATTTTATATTTTTATGAATAATATATAAGGAGTATTTTTACCTTCATAATAAAGGAGAAAAACTTACTTTCAAAAGGACAGTTCAGCCCCAAATTTACTTCTTCCAGTATAATTTATATAAATTTCAATTTCTGATTGCTAATTTTTTGCATAAATACTTGCAAACTCTGAGACAAAGTGGCTCTACAGGGTGCAGCAGCAAAGAGGACACTGATGTGAGACAGATTATAATCTTGAGTGGAAGTGATTCATTTGCAGAAACATTATGGACCTAAATAAAAAGATAAAGTGCTTAGATCAGGGTCTGGCACACAGTAGGTGCTACTTAAGTATTAGTTGTTATCATTATTGTGACTATTGTTACCATTACTTAGCCTTCTGGGCATCAATTTCTCTCAGCCATTCCTTAGTGTGTAGGAGCTTGCTACTCAAAAAACAAAACAAAAATTCACATTCGCAAACACTAGACAAGAGTGCATACTTACAGTCTTGCCCCAGGGCTATGTAAACCTGTCTGTCCCCCACCCAGCATAGTATAGTTCAAATTCAAAGAAACCTGGATGGTCTGGACATCCAGAGAACACCACAGGGGTCCATTATATCAATGGTCTCAAGATAATAAGAACAAGTGAGCAAGAGGTTGGAAGTGCATTGGAAGCCTTGGAAACACATGCTCTCCAGAGGTGGGAGATAAACTCTTCAGTTTCAGACGAACACCTTATAAATCATCCACTCATGAAGTACTAAATCAATTAGCAATATTCCGCAAGTTTCCAACAGTCAGATTCTGTAATTGACCACCCCTTTGCTGGCAAGCAAAGGTGCCCACTCACCAACACTGGTTAGGTACTGCTGCTGCGGAATACGTAACCTACCAGCAACAGAAACCAACTCTAGGTCCCCTTGTATGAGACCATTCTCTTGACCAGGAATTGACAAACTGGCCCATGATGCAAATCCAGCCCTGTTTTTACAAATAAATTTTTATTGGAACCTAATCCCTCTTTTATGTTTATATATTTTCCATGGCTGCCTTTGTGCAATAGTAGCAATGTTGAGTTGCGAGAGAGACTGCTAACCCACAAAGCCTAAAACATTTACTTTCTAGATCTTTACAAAAAAAAAATTGCCTATACTTACTCTAGAAAATCAACCAGACGCTTTGGTGGCAAATTGCCTATACTGTACTCCTTCCAACTTGGAACTGAAAGTGATCCATCTGACTAAAATCAACACATATTCTGAGTATAGATTTGCCTTCTCTGCCCAAAGGATCTCATCCAGATTTGAGGCTTACAATCTAGAGACATGGAACACCACATATTGCATTGGACCAAGGAATCAAATTAGCAGAAAAGGAGGTGTGTCAGTGGATACATGACTAAGATCCTATTACATACAGCATGACCTATAAGCTGAAGTCCTAATAGGGAAATGGAGAAGAATTTTGAAGAGGCAGATGAGATGTCAGCTAAGAAATGGTACCCTGTAAGCATGGAGAATCATCCTACCACATGTAGTGTACAATTCTAATCAATAATTATCATATGGTGCTATATATTAGCTTGAATACTTGGATTAAGAAACCAAAGGATTGGGACTTCCCTGGCGGTCCAGTGGTTAAGACTGGGTGCTCCCAATGCAGGGGGTGTGGGTTCAATCCCTGGTCAGGAAACTAAGATCCCACATGCCTCACTATGGGGCCAAAAAAATAGAAACCAAAGGATAGAAAAAGAAATGACTCCATTTAGCATGGCTCCTAGTGACTTATTTGGGTCATAAAATTTCTTTTGCCTGATATTAGTTTAGCTACTATAACCTTCATATGCTTACTGCTTTTATCATATCTATTTTTGCCAACCTCTTCCACCTTTTACTTAAAATGAATCTCTTATAGACCTTGTATAGTTTGACCATCTTTGTTCTTAAATTTGAGTGTTTATTCATTAAATTTAATGCAATTTCAACATGATTGTATTTAACTTTATAATTTGATTAGAAATTATCTATTTTTCATCTTTTGACTGATTAAAAAATATGTTTTCTGTTTCCTGCCTTTTTTGGGTTATTTAACTATCTTTCATTGTTCTATGTTAATTTTTCCTTTTAGCTTTCTAGGTATAGCTTTTGCATTATTTTACTTTATTTTTCTTTTGGGGAATTATACTATGCATCTCTATTATAATCTATTTAGAATTAATATTTTTCCCTTTTATGAAAAATATTATAAAAGGCTTACAAATTTATATTTCAATTGAACTCCCAAGCTTTGTGCTATTACTATTAAATATGACAATAAGTTTCTGTAATTTTTGCTTTATATTGTCATCCATATTTAAAAGGAAATGTTTAATCTTCTGTATTCACCTACATAATTACTATTTCTTTTCTTGTCCATTTCTTCCTTTACATACTTTTTCCCATCTGTTGCCATTTCCTTCAAAATGAACTTCCTCAGTATTATTTATAGGAACAGATTTAGAAGCAAAGAATTCTCTCAATTTATTCATATATATGTATTTTACATTTTGCAAGTTGAAAAATATTTGTGTATATATCTCTGGATGTAGGGTCCTGTGTTGACAGTTTTTATTTTTTTTCCTCAACCATTTGAATATATCACTCCATTGTCTTCTGGCCTTCATTGTTCCCAGTAGAGGTCAACTGTGGTCTCTATTATTGTAATTTTTCTACCTTTAACTATTTTCAAGATTCTTCTCCACCTTTTTTCATTCTCAGTATTTGATTATTTCGATAATATAACTACTTTGTGCTGCATAGTGGCATCTATGCATTTGTCCCATTTGAGATTCACTGAACTTCTTGGAAATGTAAATTTTATCTTTTTTCAACAAATATTTGAATATTTGGGTTTTCATAGTTTATTTTATTTGGTCTTTTTTTTCTGTGTAGTTTTCATACTTCTCTCCTTGTAACTTCAGATGTAAGTGTGCTATAGGCTGTTTGATATTGCCTCAGCTCACAGAGACTTTATTTTTTAATTTTAAAATGTTCTGTGTTCCTCAGATTGCATTCAAGTTTAGTGATCCTTTCATCTGCCTTATCTCTTATGAACATGATCCTTTTCAGCAATTTTTTCATATCAGATATTATATTTTTAGTACTAAATTTTCTATTTTATAGCTTTAATATTTGCTATTATTTCCTTTCATTTTGTTAAGCATATTTCATATTATATCTTTGAACATATTTATAATAGCTACCTAACCTTCGATATCTGTTAAATACATTTTAAACACCTTTAAATCCTTTCCCATTCCTTTATTAAAGAAATAAATTCTCTTGTGTATTTTCCTTCTTTTTCTAAAATCCAGTGGTTTTTAATTAAATGCTGATAATCATGTATTCTACTCTGAACAGTTTTTATGCTGCTTTAGAGAAGCTTCTGTTTTTTTCAATTTGTTTTGCTTTCCTGGCAGGTAGTTTTTAAGGTTAGCTCAGATTGACCCCCTTGAGGCACGTATTAAGCATTATTAGGGCAGGTCTAGAGTTGTATGTATTATATAATTAGGATATCCCTACTCTTAACTCTTTTCTGTGTGTGTGTCAGCTGAGTTCCTGTGGTGTTAATAAAGTCTCTACACTTTGCCTAATTAGATATCCTGCATCTTCTATGCAACCTCTGGAATCTCTGTTTTGATCAGAGTTTTCCTGTACCTTTTCCTGCCAGGCTTTATGAAGTCAACTTTATTATCAGCCACAGACTTACAAGGAGTCTGTACAAACCTCTGGAGCTTCTTCTCTTCATACTTTCCTCCTTCCTTAAATTCTGTCCAGAAATTTCAGCTGCATCAGACCTTTGATCATTGCCTGCCCAGCATCTCCATTCTCTGCTTAGTCTCTGCATCCCCTTGGTGTCATCCAGAATGTGACCTTGAGCAGAAATCTAGAACAATCTTGGATTCATTTTGTGTTTTTTTCCTTTCTTTTGGTGCTCACAGTTTTGTAGAGTCTATATTACCTACCATCTAAAAACAGTCATTTCACATATATTTCCAGTTTCATAGATTTTTATATATTAAGGTCTAGATAAGTAGCAGTTATTTACTCATTTATGGCCCATGGACTTAGATATTAGGAGAAACACAGCATCAAATGTAACAAGGTAGAAAAAGGAATATGGGTATGAATGTATTTATTTTATAGTTTCTTAATGTAAGGTAAAAAAAAGTTTCTATCACATGGATTCTACATCATTAATAAAGTATGTAATCTATTAATAAAGAAAAGAGGGTGTTTGGGTCAAGGTTGGGAAAGTAAGGGTGAGGGGAATTTGCTAGACAGAGGTGAACATGTTTTCTTTTAAAAAAAATGAAAAAATTCACTTTACTAATATTTAATTTAAAATGTTTTCATCATTGTTTTAAAGTGGTTGTCTGCCTTACCAAATAAAGATATATAAGAATAGAGCATTTAAAGAAACTGACAGTAAGCTAAAGAGTAAAAATTGAATTCAACACATCTCCAAGTTGCTGAGAATTTTCTAAATATTTTCTGGATACAATTCTAACATATAAATATTAAATTTAAAAATACTTTGTCAACATATTGACCTTTAGAGTAAATTGATTAAAAAAGACTATAGCATAATGCATGTTTCATTGTAATTAAGATGTTGTTATCTATAATGTTTAAACACCTATTATTTGACTTCCTCTTTATCCTACGTACATAAAAAGAAATAAATAGACACACAAATGCATATTAGATCATGGGTATCATAGGAACAGAACTGAATTCAATAACAGAAAATCTCGTTCAGCTACTTACCAGTCTTGGGAATTTGGAAGTCACTTAAAAATACCTGGGACTTTGAAATTGCATCCAAATAATAATAGGTAATAAACATTACATATGCTCCTTATGTGTGTAAAAAAAGAACAAATGACATAAGTTATATGAAAGCATGATGTTGAGTTTAGGGAAGGCATAGAAAAGGCAACTTTATCCTATAAAAAGTTTTTTTGTTTCTGTTTTTGTGTTTTTTTTACATATAGAGTTTTAAAAATTTAACATAATAGAATGTGGCATATGTTGGTTTTGGGTTTTTTGTTTTTCTGTTTTTCCCCCCATTGCTTTCTACTCAGGAATAGTAAAACTCTGACTCAAGATCAGAATAATTTATTTGTGATAGTTCTAAAAGTCATTTTTTTCTTCTAAGAGTACTGTCTCCATTTAATAAATATGAAGTAATGAAAATTAAATGAAACAAACAAGAAAATTAAATGAAACAAACAAGAAAATTAAATGAAAATTAAATGAAACAAACAAGAAAAACAGTAAGCAGGCTTCAAAGTTCCATCTTAATTTTTCAGAGTCCACTTAGCGCAGTGAAAAGAACATACGTTTACAGATCTAGTCATTTATGTAAAAATTAAATTAATGTGTTAGACACTGTATTAGGCTTTGTGAATTAATAGACAAAGTACCTAAAGTTTGCTCTCATGAAACTTAACTTTTGATTGTTACAGTAGAAAATGAAACTGAACATAGAAAATGAAAATGAGAATAATCATAAATTGATAAATGCCATGACTGAGGTAAATGCAAGGACAATATTACCCCCTCAATTTCCACCCTCCTAACATCTGTACTTTAATTCCCCATCAAAAATCTCTCTTCTTGTGCTCTTTACATTCCTTCTGTTCTTCTCAAGGGTGCTTCTACTGCCATAGGTCCTCTCTCTGCTTCATCATAAATGTTATTTTTTTCTTTCATTACTACATCATTTCCAATAGTACACATATATATGATCTTAATCCACATACCCTCTGCTGTATCTTTCTCCTCTCTTTCAAAGCAAACGTAATGAAAGAATCACCTTCAGTAATAATCTATACATGCTCACGTCATTATCACTCCCTAGTCCATTCAAATTGTCCTTCATTTCTACGATTCCAGAGTGTTCTCTTGTCAAGTTTAACAATCTCCTGCACATACTTCTTAATTTGAGTGACTTCCTGGCAGCATTCAAGTATGTGAGAATTGGTTTAAAAGTACTTTAGGATCTTTTTTCCATCTCACTCTGCAATATCATCTCTGACCACCTTTCTGCTTAATCTCTATGATCTAGCAACTCTGGCCTTCTTTCAAATTCTTCAACACCCCAGGGTGGGGCCTTGGCATAGGCAGTTTCTTCTGTGAAGACTTCTCTTTCCTCTGAAATTCACATAGCTGAATTCTTTTGTCATGTACATCAAAGTTAAAGGTCACCTCATTTAGAGCTTTTCTACCTGCTTAAAGTAAAATAGACATACAGTTCATTTCTATCAATCATTTCAATTTTTTTGCATAGCTTGTGTGGTTCTTAAAGGTCAACTTATTTTATTTATATATTATCTACATCTCACATTAGAAAATAAACTTCATGAAATCAAGAACCTTGCATGTTGTATTCACTACTATCATCAACACTAAAGATACAAGGCAGATAATTCATGATTAACTGACACTGGTTAAAATATTGAATGAATATATAAATAAATATGAAATAAATAGATGTCCTTAATCCAGACTAAGGTTTTCTGCTGCAGATGATACTTGAACTGAGCCTTGAGAATAAACAAATGTTCTGTTCTTCCAGTATATGAGAGGAAGAGGGCTATTCCAGTTATAAAGGTCCAAGATGAGAAAGAACCAGTACATGATACAGATGGGATTTGTATGATTTGGCAATTCCTTATGTATATTAGGTAAGTTAGGTAAGTTTATTAATATCTCTGTGCACAAATATTCTAATTTATAAAATAAAACATAATTTACCTTATAAGATTGTTTTGCAGAATTAGAGGATAAGAATAAACTTACTTAATTCAGTCCAGTGTATAATAATTCCCATTTTTCAGATACACAAACAATTGCCCATTCTTTCCCACTATTCTTTAATAATGCATTAGATTTTTGTGTTAAGTAACAAAATACCACACATTTAGCATCTTAAAACAACACAAATCCATTATCTCACAGTTTGGCTGAATCAGGAATCTGGGCATGGCTTAACTGGGTCCTATGCAAGTTTAGAATCAAGAAGTTGGCAAGGGCTCAGTTCTCATCTGGAAACTCAACTGACAATGAATCTACTACCAGGCTGACTGAAATGGTTGACAGAATTCATTTTCTTGTGGCTGTCTGACTGAAGGCCCTGGCTTCTTGCTGGCTATCAGGCCATCCTAGAGGCCTGTCTCTAGAGGCCACCCTTATTTCCTCACCATGTGGAACTCTACACATGCCCTCTCACAACATGGCCTCTTCAAAGACAGAAAGAGAGAAAAAGTGTGAGTTTCCAAGATGAAATCTTATAAAATGTAATATTAGGATTTATGTCCTAAAAAACTTTACAAATTTTTTTTTTATAAGAAGCAGTTCATAGATCCCACCACCACTAAAAGGGAAGGTATTATACAAGAATATGAGGATTATGGAGGCCTCCTTAAAATCTGTCCACTACAAAACATGATAATAACCATCTCAAATTCCCAAACTAAACTATGAGTGACTCCTACCTTCTTTATTTCTCTCTTCTTAAAAAAGAAAATCTGAACAGATCAGTAAGTTGCCCCAATTTTCAAATATTTTGTTTCCTCCAAAGATATCATTTCCCAGGTTATTTTTTAAGACCCTTGGCACAAACTCTTAAACCAGAAAACCAGAAACTACAACCTATTAGACAAACTGATGCTTTTTCCCATTGTCACTGCCTTTCTTCATTTCATGGCAAATAGTTTTAATACAAAGAATTATAATGTACAGTCTGTGATTTTTTTAAGCACAAAATCACCACCCCTCCCCCAATATTCTCAGGCTTTATTTTACTTAATATTAACGAAAAATTTCAATCACTTGATGTTTTTCACAGTATAGTCTTCCAAACTGCTCCAATGGGCCCTTTAAAAATTATCCAGCTTTTGTAATATAAGATAATGCCTGGCAATTATCTAGCTTGAATCCTTTAGCCTACCACACATAAAACAGGAATCTTGGGGTTTAGTAACTAATTTGTCTGAGTGACAAGTTCCTCTTTTCTACATTGCCTTCTTGTCCAGCCACGACTGAGGATCATTTCCTCTACCTCATTTAATGTGAAATGTACTCTATCCCACTCCATCTCCTCCATCTTACTCAGAAGAAAACAGGCTGTTTTTCTACAAAGAATCTCCTTAGTTCTCCAAAGAGGTTTACTTACTTTCATTTTTATTTTCTTTTCATAATTACAAGTGGCACTAGATTGCATAATGAAAATAAACACATTGAAGTCAGAAAGAAGAAAAGGAACGTGCAACAATCAACATAGTTTTCTATAAAATCTGCTTTAATTAATAAGTGGACATTGAGTATGAATAGAAACTGTGGCTTTGGGAAAGGGGCAAGAAGTCTGTAGAGATTCAGGTCACATATAATCATGATTGCTATTTCATAAAACATTTCCCTTGAACTTATCTGTGTCACTACTAATTAAACTCCTCTTTTAGAGATAGCTTTCAGTTATAAACTTTTTAAAAAGGGATCAATTAACATATTGTCACAAAAGACAAGGGAAGCCGGAAGACAGATCAGAAAAAAACACCAGAGACAAAGTTAGAAGAAAATATGTTTAACCCTTATTTAGAACTATCTGGGTCTCATTTGAAATAAAGGGAGGAATTATTTGACCTTCAAGCTTTGAAATAAAGGGAGGAGTTATTTGACTTTAAGCTCTTTTGTATTATTAATCCATTTGTATAAACAGAACTTGTTATGCAGTTGTATTCTTGGATTTTTTGGCAAAGTCATATATATTCCATTTAACAATTTTTCATTCCTTAAGCTCTAACAATATAGACCCTATATAGTAATTTGAGACTTTGGGATCCTTCGAGACCTTGCATTAATTCCTGACGAATGGCCGTGAAACCACTAAATCGGTAGCAACATTAATTTTACACCACTCGCTATTTATTTAGGACTAGGTTGTTTGAATCATTTTCCTTTGCAGTAGTCAGTGAGCATTTTTCCTCTTGAGGCTAACTTCAGGATTACATTAATAATTTATCATAAAGTTAACACATAAGTAGACTGTTTTCATAGGATTATGAAATCAATCCACCAATATTAACTATTTTTGGAAATAAGACAATACATGTGAAGATGGTGGGTAAAATGAAGACAACATAGAATTGGTTTGAGGAGTAGAGATGCAAAAGAAATTTGATTTAGACAAAGTGTAAATTGTAATCTCTTTCAGTGGGTTTGATAAGTGAAAGCTGAAGAATATCAGCTTTAGATATTTATACTTAGGCATATAAAACATGATAAGATTGTTTCAAATATTAGATGCTATATAAGGGATTCTATTTTGAATAGCACATGAAGATAAACAAAAATATAGGTTAACGTTGCACTGTAGTAAAAATGTGGGAAAAACTGTCTTACAACTGGAGGACACCAGTGTCCAATACAGTGGTTAAGCAAGGGTGAAATATTTTCTTCAAGCAAAAATCACCTGCAAAGTTTTAATAGAAAAAGGGAGCATGTAAACTGATATTTCATATATGTTACATCCAGGGACACATTATGCTACCCCATTTATACATATAATTAGATAAATTATTTAGGCAAAAGTTTTCTGAAAACTTATCCCTAACATTTTAAGCCTCTTTCTTTTAAAAAATATTTTTGTTGAAGTTAATAGGATCAATGTTCATTAAAATTTCTAGCCAATTTTTTCTATTAGAGTAGTAAGCCATTACTTTTGTGTGAGTCTGTGTTATCTTGTATTCAACAACTTGGATAGTGTTTTAAGAATTTTATCTGTAATCTGTTATGTTTACACCTACAAATGCATAACCTAAAAGTAATGACATTTTGTTTCTTACTTTTCAATAAGAATGGATGCTAATATTGACTGCACGTTTGTCGTTTTATATTTGTTCTTAGAAATTCAAATCTGATCTTCTCTCTAAGCATTATTTGTTAAAAATATTTTGTATTAAGATGAGACCTCAGGAAAGCTCACAATTTGTTTGTATACTAAATTTTGGTTTCATATATACTAATTTAAAACATCAATATAATTTGTAGAACAGTAGAGAAAGAAGGTACTTGTATCTTGTTCTTAACTTAAAAGTGAATACATGCCTCAAATCTTTTACTCTACATGATAATTTCTAAAGGGTATTTACATTAACAATAGCTCTGAGTAGGCAGGACGTGTTTTGATATCACCATTTTATAGATATGAGAACTGAGATTCAGACAAGGTAACTAACATGCTTGAGGTTTTTGACAAATGTTTAGAATTCTTTGACTCATACAGCCCAAGTCTGACTATTTGGTTAAAATGCTCTACATAGCTATATTACACATGGAGAAAATTTCTTGATGACTTAACAATTTTAGGATACAAGACATCGTAATGGAAAATAATTATTTTAAGAGGCGATTTATTTTTGCCAATTGTGAGCGTAGCTAGGAATAAAGGGACAGCTACTGTGTAATATGCTTCAATTGCAGAGGACAGGAGGCAGGGGGTCCCTGCATTGTGTTGGACGAACCTGTAATGTTTAGTAACAGTCACTAGGATGGCTGGAATTTTAAAGTAACTTGTGCAAGAACCAGCGGTTTCATAGAGCGTGTATGCTGGAAGGAAAGTGATCATTTACAGTTCAGTAGAATTTCCATTTCTGGAAACTCATCCTCTATAATGTTCTTTGATAACATTGAACAGTGTATCAAAGACATCCTCTGGAGCCATTGAGATTGATGAGGAGGAAGCTGTACCCTTCCACTCCAGGCTTTTTAAAGAATTTGCATTTTCAAAATTTCTCCCTCTGCATTTCCAATAGCTATTCACTAAGAGGATGGAAGCTAATGTCGACTACATACTGGTTGCTTTATACTTTTTGGGAAATCTAATCAGATCTTTTCCTTATGCATCATACTTAAAAGTTTTGTGTGTCTTGTTTAATTAAGATGGGAACTCAGAAAAACTCAGTGTTGTTTCAGATACTTTGATCTTCTAATATTTGTTTTTTATGTTTGATGTTCTCAGGGTTTGCTTCTGATGCGATGATAATTTTAGGATTGAATTTTGATTATTTAGCCTTTCACTCCTCTATACCTCAAAACTGTGTTTGTTTGTTTTATATTTTTAAAAATGTGTTTGCTCATAGACATCTACTCCTAAAGGAAAGGATTTTAATTCGGTTACTCTAAAGTAGGGTTTCTCAATCTCAGCACAATTGACATTTTGAACTGGATGATTCTTTGTTTTGGGGAACTGTCTTGCACACTGTAGGATGTTCAGCAGTGTCCTTGTCTTATTTTAACTATATGCTTGTAGCACAAAGTAGTGGTTCTCAATGGAGGGCAATTTTGTCCTTCAGGGAACATCTCTAACAACTGGGGAAACGGGTGCTACTAGCATCTAATGGGTAGTGGTCAGGAATGATGCTAAACATCCTACAATGCACAGGGCAGACCCCACAACAAAGAGTAATCCTGACAGAAATGGCAATAGTTCTGAAACTGAGAGACCCATCTAAATCTGTTGTAGTTCTTTATTTAAAAGTTAGAATTCCAGATTGATTTCTCTAGGAGGAAAGCTTTCAGGAAACTTCAACTCTAGTTTTCGATGTGTGGCAGAAAGTAAAACAAGACATTTTGCTCTGTAATTTTGAAATTCTGACCTCCACCTTTCTATGTCCATCTACATCTGTCAAATTCAGTTACACAATCACCTTGTGTTCTACAATTGATGCTCTTCCATCAGGTTCTGTGGTTTCAGTTACACACCTTTCATATTTAAGATTAAGTTCATACGTGGATAAGCTTTCAGATTTAGTTGCTCCTACACTTAACAGTGCTACATTTATAATATAGTCAGGGATATTTCCTCTCACCTTGCATTGCTTCAGACTACACCTGGTCTTTGTCCTCAGTACAGAAACTTAAATCTTAGCTTTTAACAACACTGCAGAGCAAAATGCAACACTATGGGGTCATTCCTCTAAGCCTCAATTTCCAACTGAATGAATATTTAAACTATACACTATAGAAGGGCATCTCTCTTAAAAACTTTAAACTATCTTTCATAAATTTCTCCATAAAATTCAAATCTTGGAATGTTGCTGCATGGTCGTTTCTTTCCAAGTGAACCTTGGAATATATGAAATTTAGAATAACAAGGCACCATAAATTTTTATTAAGAAATTTAATGTGCTGTAAAACAGCGTTTTTCACCCAAAGTGACATTAACTGTGCCTGTACAGAGAGATACAGCCGTTTCCTGGGTCATCACAGCTTTTGCAATCCTGAATCCTTTCACGCACCTGTGAAACTTTGAGGTGTGTGTTGCTTTTGATTCAGATTTAACAATCCCATATCTGTTCAGAATTCCAGTGACTAAACTGACTCTGGGCTTATTTAAGGCTAGTACTGGACAATTTTTCATCAATGCATATGCCTGCCCTCTTCCTTTCGTGCACATACAGCAGGTAATGGATCTTAGAAATGGGCTGAAAATCCTCTCCATTACATCCCGGAAGAGCAGCTATCTCCTCACCAACTCCCACCTGTTGGCCTAGTGCTTGTACTATGATCTGCTACAGTTACTGCCTTCTGAGAATTTATGGGCCATGAAGTCATCACAGGCTGCTTAGCCAGCTCTCAACTTGTAGCTTTGCATCAAATAATCCTTCTAATCCTGCCAAGTGAAGGGAAAGTATATTTTCCCCCGAGAATTCACAACTTTCTTGTTCTCACTTTTTAAAAAATAACTTTTTCTGTGCTGGCCAGACAGTCACTGTCAATTCTCTTCAGGGTTTTTTTCTCTAGATATATTTAGATTTTTCTGCCCAACTTGCCTTCCAATTTCATCTCTCTATTGTATATCCTATTATTATATTGTATTCCAACTATTTCTGAAGAGTAGCTTTCATCTGCCATTTAAATGCTGTTGACAAGACTATATACTCAGTAATAAGAACAAGATTTTTTTTTAAAAGTCTGTAGTGAGCACTCTCTCCAGGAGTATTCTCATATACTCACTCTCTTATTTTCCTGTTCCTCACAGTTTGTTATTTAATCACTCTTTGTTAACTGGATTTCTCAGTTACAAAGACACATTATATTCTACAATCGATGCTTTTCCATCAAATTCTGTAGTTTCAGTTACACACCTTCTGTATTTACAATAAAATTCATACTTGGATAAGCTTTCAGGTTTAGTTACTTGGTTTTTAAACCTGTCAATGAATCTAGATTTAGCCATCTGTGGATTCTACTCCTTGTCTCTGCTCACCTATAGTCCTGTCTATGGCAGTGATTTAAATCTGCTCCAGGTTCTAGCCGACATGTAACTTGGTAGGATGGACCCAATTTTTGCTTTTTAGCTTAAAGAGTGAAACAAATATTATCATAAGTAGAGACTGCAAAATTTGCAGCAGCATCTTGCAATACTTAGCCATTTTTGTTATAGCAAGAATAATTTTAAAATTTTTATAAAGAACTGGTAACTCATTTGATTCAGAAGACATGATGGAAGACGTGACGAGAGTAGTGATTCTTAGATACTTTGGCATAGGCTTTTGTATTCTGATAAAAAGAAATTTTTTCTTCAGAATATAATACTTTAAATTTCAAAGGGTTCACTGACAGTAAAGACCTTTCATGGACACCTTAGTGACCTATGCATACAAAGTTAAGAAACTCTATGCTAATGACTTTAAGTATCAAACATGAGATGTGAGATTTGTAATAGATACTCTATCTTTCTAGTCTAGAAACTTTTCACTACTCTCCTAGAATAGCACCAGTCAAATATAGTGGTGACAATTTCCAGAATAAAATAATAATAAAATAAAAATTAATGAGCAAAAATATACTCCAAGTCTTTCATTGCAATATGCTCCTATAAATATTCTCCAATGTAAAGAAACTATTACCAATACCCAGGCATAAATAGAAAAGACAAATAGATATTCAAATGTAGTATACTTTATGCAAAGAGACAATCGTAGAATAAATAGTGAAACTAAATTCAAATGACTAGAGACTCATTGCCATCTATTCAAAGTTAAGGGACACTGGTATATAGATATTTTATTTATTTATTTTTTTGCAGTACGCCGGCCTTTCACTGCTGTGGCCTCTCCCGTTGTGGAGCACAGGCTCCAGACGTGCAGGCTCAGTGGCCATGGCTCACGGTCCCAGCCGCTCTGCGGCACATGGGGTCTTCCCGGACCGGGGCACAAACCCATGTCCCCTGCATCGGCAGGCAGACTCTCAACCACTGCGCCACCAGGGAAGCCCTAGATAAATTTTTTACACAAGCTTGGATGATTTGTCAAGAATTAAAAAAACATATAAAAAGAGAGCAAGAGAAGGAAAGCAAGAAAAGAGCAAGAAAGAAGATGGGGCAGGAGAGAGAGAGAGAGAGAGGAAGAAGAAGAAGGAGAAGAGGAGGAGGAGGAAGGGGAAAGGGAAGGAGAGGAGGAAGGGGAAGGGGAAGAAGTAGGAGAAGGGGGAAAAGGAGAAGGAGGAGGAGGAGGAGGGGCGTAAGAAGGAGAAGAAGAAGAAGAGAGAGAATGTGTCTGTTATATTTACTTAATTTTTTAAAGATCTAATGTTAATTCTCTTTCATTTAATGCTTCATGATCCCATATTTCTTTGGTAATTTTTTCTAATGGCACTAAATAAATCAAGATAATGGAGACTTTAATTTTTACTGCATTTAACCCCAACTTAAGTGATGATCCCTTTACCAAGATGAGGCAACATAATTACTGAAAGTCACACATTACCCAAGCATATCTGGTTCTTGAAATTTGTCACGTCAGTAATTCTTTTTAACAGAATTTTTAAAAAAATAGGTTGTTTCAACTTAATGACCCTTATTTTCCTGCAAAATGCCTTCAAATTTCTTTTACTTTTTCTCTCTCTGCTAGTATTTATATTCCTGAATTTATCAGGTAATAGTAAAACTCTTAATAAGTTCTTTAAGATAAATTTAATTTGTATTGCTCACTACTTTCATTGCTGTTGCTCAGCATTTATATAAAAAACTTTTGTTTCTTCAACTTTTAACTATTATGAATAATGTCCCTATAAGCATATTATTATATTTTTCTAATTAAGAAACCATAATTTTAAGTTGTTTAAATAATTTGTTTTGACTGATGCAACCAGATATAAAATTAAAATTTAGCACAGCTACACTTGGGCAAGATCTCAAGAAATGGGGGGAAGGGATCTGACAAACAAGTGCTGCCTCAATTTTTCAGACTCTATCTCAATCCTACTGTACAATTTCTGATTTAACAGATCATTGCTATGGCAACTTGAGAGTAATGCTCAGAGGAAGGGGTCATAAATACAGCATAGGATTTTCTTTAGATTGCTATACATAGAATCAGGTGATCTTGAAAACTAATCAAGACAAAGCAAATTGTGCACAGATCTATCCCTTGTCAAGAGTGAGCTCTATTGCTGAGGAGAAAAGAGAGCTCTATGTGGGCAACTGATATAGACATTTTGCAAGTATTTTGTCTTCCTTAAATGGAAGTAAAACATGTCAATACTTGTTGAAACTCACTGGTTGCTTTTTCCTTTAGATAATTTATAGGAAATAATGTTAAAATGAGAAAACTAGGGGCTTCCCTGGTGGCGCAGTGGTTGAGAGTCCACCTGCCGATGCAGGGGACACACGGGTTCATGCCCCGGTCCGGGAAGATATCACATGCCGCAGAGCGGCTAGGCCCATGAGCCATGGTCGCTGAGCCTAAGCGTCTGGAGTCTGTGCTCCACAACGGGAGAGGCCACAACAGTGAGAGGCCCGTGTACTGCAAAAAAAAAAAAAAAGAAAAAAAAGAGAGAAAACTAGTGTATTTCTAGTGATTTTTGTAATTAAAATATTAGGAAGAATTTGGGAAATGTAGGGTTTTTTGTTCAATCAACAGTTCATATTGAAAAATAATTTTTTAATTCAACGAATACATATTAAATATTTACTCTGTGGATTAAATGCAAATCAATTTTAATATATGTCCTTGACTTTGGAAAAATAAAAACATATAGGAAGTCAAGAAATGGAAATTAGTTATATCAAGGAGTCGTAAGTTCTATGGGGTCAGATATTAAGCACCATGCTATGTAATTTTATTATGAGGTTTGAGTGTGGCATATAGGATCTGAAGGCCATGAAGTTCTCAGGGCTTCAATTCAAACTTCTGCTAGTTCTGGGAGCTTGATAAGGGTATTAGCAAATTATGAATGGCATTGTCTTGAAGGTGGGTGCTGATTTTACATAGGGTATGGTATAGAGAAACTGAAAAATGAACAAGGTTTGTGTTTAATACATTAAGTAATATGTAAAAGATAAGTTGGTGTCTGACAGAGGTAAAATAAGTATAGACAAAAATGAAACAAAGAAAAATGTAAAGGGACATCTAATTCCAGACATGATAGAATCATTGGTACTAGACAAGGCCTCTCACCCAGGCTACTACAAAACTGGAAAAAACATATGGAATACTGTTTTCATTCATTGGAAAACAGGTGACCCACAATGTACAAAACCAATATACTGAACACTACAAGTCATTTTAAGAGATATTATAGAAAACATAATTAAATGGAGATGCACACTATATTTATGGAATGAAAAACTCAAAATTGTTTAAGATGCCAATTCTCTGCAAATTGTTTTAAAATTGTAATATAATTCAGACAAAGTCTTAGCAGATTTCTCCTTTATAAAGATTAACAAGCTGATTCAAAAATTCAAATGAATAATCAGTTTTAAGTAATAGTCAAATTTATATTTAAAAGGGAGAAATAAATGAGTAATAACACTACCATAATTTAAAAGGCTACTATAAAACTACATTAATCAAGAGACTGTGGTATTGATCTAAGGATAAGACAAAACAATCAACAGAGCAGAATAGAGAATCCAGAAAGATACCTGGATTTACTTGGTAAATTGGTTTTCAACAAAGTTGCCAAAACAAGTCTATGTGGAAAAGAAAGCTATTAAAAATAGTGATATAAAAATTGACTACTCATGGGCTTCCCTGGTGGCGCAGTGGTTGAGAGTCCGCCTGCCGATGCAGGGGACACGGGTTCGTGCCCCGGTCCGGGAGGATCCCGCATGCCGCGGAGCGGCTGGGCCCGTGAGCCATGGCCGCTGAGCCTGCGCGTCCGGGGCTTGTGCTCCGCAACGGGAGAGGCCACACCAGTGAGAGGCCCGCGTACCGCAAAAAAAAAAAAAAAAAAAAAAAAAAATTGACTACTCATATGGGTGAAAAAAATGAACCTCAATCCATACCTCACATGTACACAAAAATTAATTTGAAAGGTATAATAGCCCTAAACATAAAAGTTTAACTATAATGCTTCTGTGAATGAAAAATATTGCCTGACATATCATTAAACAAAGGATGTTGCAGCTACCAAGCCATCACATTACAGCCGCCCAGAAGGTGAGCCCTGAGGGAACTCAGGGTAGAAACAGGATGCCTGCCATCAAGACCCCAGCCACTGTAGCCACCCCTCAACAATGCACCCTGAGGAGACTCAGGATGAGAAAGCACAAGATACTGGCCCCATATAGCTGAGGTGCATATCAAAGGAATGATTTCAGTGAGCCCAGACTCTTGCATCTTCCCATACATAGAAAAGCACTAAATTCTTTAACTTGAGATACCTGGTTTTCTTTAATTAACAGTAATCTTTTGATGTTCCGACTACTTGGTGTTTGTTGCAAAAGCTCCTATATATCCTGACTCCTCACTTACCTCTTTGGAGCAGTCTCTAGAGGAGATGTTGTGGCCTGGGCTTAAGTCCTCAGTTTTGTCTGCCAAATAAGACATAATTTTCAACTTTTAGGTTGTGCATTACTTTTCAGTTGACACCTCCAAAAGAAAGTGAGGAAGAGTATCTTTGCAACCTTAGGGTAGGCAATGATTTATTAATTAAGATACAGAAAACACCAACCATAAAAGAAAAAAAATTGACTTCAAAATAATAATTTTAAAAATCCTGCTTTTCCCATGACACATGTTCAGAAGATGAGTAGGCAAACCGCAATTTTTGAGATAACATTGCTAATACATGTTTTGATAAATGACATTTAAGAATGCATAAAGTACTCTGCAAAATATTTGATAATCTTAGAACAATTCCAATGAGAACAAATTCAATAAAAATGTGCAAAAAACTTGATTATTATTTCATAAAGATAGACATTTTACAAAAATTGTATACAAATGACCACTACACCCATGAGAAACTGCCCAGCCTCACTATCTATTTTAGAAGTGCAAATTAAAAACACAATGTGGTAACATTATGTATAGTTTAGAATGGGTAAAAGTAAAAAAAGACCAATTTTAGTGATAATATGAAGCAACCAAAATTTTCATACACTGCTGGAGGGGAAGCAAAATGGTACAACTTTGGCAATAGTTTTGATAGTTCTTATGAACTAGTAATTCTACTTTGTAGGGATTTATTCAAGATAAATAGATGTATATGATCAAAAATACTGTGAACATAAATGCTCCTAGTAGCTTTTTTTTTTTAACATCTTTATTGGGATATAATTGCTTTACAATGGTGTGTTAGTTTCTGCTTTATAACAAAGTGAATCAGTTATACATATACATATGTTCCCATATGTCTTCCCTCTTGCGTCTCCCTCCCTCCCACCCTCCCTATCCCACCCCTCCAGGCTGTCACAAAGCACCAAGCCAATATCCCTGTGCCATGTGGCTGCTTCCCACTAGCTATCTACCTTACTACGTTTGTTAGTGTGTATATGTCCATGCCTCTCTCTCGCCCTGTCACAGCTCACCCTTCCCCCTCCCCATATCCTCAAGTCCGTTCTCCAGTAGGTCTGCATCTTTATTCCTGTCTTACCCCTAGGTTCTTCATGACATTTTTTTTTCTTAAATTCCATATATATGTGTTAGCATACGGTATTTGTCTTTTTCTTTCTGACTTACTCTCCTAGTAGCTTTATTCATAATAAACTCAATATGGAAGTAACCCATTTTTCTTCCTTAACAGGAGAATGGATAAACATAATGTAGTACATTCCTCCAAAGTAATTCTACTCACCTATATATGTGTCACTATTATATTCAACAGGATGAGTAGATCTTAAAAATATTATGCTGAGTAAAAAAAATCTGAATGCAAAAGAATATCTATTGTATTTTCTATTTATATGAACTTCTAGATCCAGCAAAACTAATCTTGGTGCAATAAATCTGATTAACAAAAATCAAAGGTACAATAAAAGAAATCATTCAAGAAATATTTATTGCATAATAGCTATATGCTGAACATTTTTATTGAGTTACACCAAAAAAAGGCAAAACTCTCTCCCTTTGTAGATTTTTCATTCAAGAAAAGTGGGGATACATACATACATACATGCATGTATAAAACACAAAGTATATCAAAACAATATGTGTCAAGTTGTATAGAGAAAAATACAGGAGGGTATGCTGGAAAGGACTCTTAGAGAACAATAACTTTGAGGGAGGAAATGAAGAGAAAAAAGCTCTACTTACAAAGAAGAAAGATATTCTAGGCACATGGAAGAGCAGGTGCAAAGTCCCTGAGGCAAGTGAATACATAGATTATTGGAGGAATAGAAATGAAGCCAGTGTGGCTGGAATGGACTGACCAAAGAGAGAAGCAGTAAACAAAATCAGAGTGATGAGGCCATAGGAGGGGGAGCAGATCCTATAGGGTCTTGTATCTGGGATATATATATATATAGATATATATAGATATATATATATATGTAAATCTCTGAGTACCTTCTTACATTTGAAAGATACTGAAGCCTTGAAGCAGACGTATGACATGATATGATTTACTTTTTAAAAAATGCTCTGCTTTTTGTTTTGAGAATAGACTTTAGGGCCTCAGGAAAAGAATCAGGGAAATCTGAAGGGAAATTATTGCAACAATTCAGGAAGAAGTGGAGTAGTGAATTATAGACAGATTCTACATATTTTTTTGACAGTAAGGCCAAGACTTATTTGATGTGGGGTAAGAGAAAAAGATAAGAATTGAAGATAACATCAAGGTTTTGGTTTTTAGTTCTTTTGGGTTTCATTTTTTGCTTTGTTTTGTTTTGTCCTGAGTTTATTTTGGACTGGAATAACAATTTACTAACATAGAGAAGATTGTGAGAAGAGTGAGTGCAATAAAAACAGAAATTTAGTTTTGGATATGTTAAGCATGAGATTTTTATTAGGTATCATATTGGGTTTGAGTAGGTTTTTCATTACACGAGTCTGATGTTTGCATAAATGCCAGGACTTAAAATAAAAATTTGACAGTTACTGATATCTGGATGGTATTTAAAACCATGAGACTCAACATCTAAAGGGGTGAGTATAGATAGCATAAAGAAGAGGCCCTAGGAGAGAGTTCAGGTACCCTCCAACATTTAGAAATTGGAGAAATAGCCAGAAACCAGAAAAACAGAATGAGAGGGAGAGAACAGCAAGTTAGGAAAAAATGCAGGACAGTGAGGTGTCTGCAAAGTCAAATGAAGAACCTGTACCAAAGAGGAAGTGGTTAATGGTGTCAAATGCTGATGAAAGTTCACTAAAGATAGAGACTGAAAACTTTTGGCTTTAGCAGTATTGAGGTCATTGGTGACCCTGAATAGAGCAACTTCAATAGAGTGAGTTTATGTGGAAGTCTCTTTAGAGGGAGTTCAACGGAAAGTGGGAAGAATGAAATAAAAGACATCTAGTATGGATAGGCTATTTGACATTTTGTGGTTTTTATCTCTCTAAAAGGTAGTACCTGGAGGTGGATTACTATGGAGTAAAGAGATACTTTTTTTTTTTAAGATAGAAGAATTTACATTATGGATATATCTAAAAAAGCAAGAGAACAGCTTAATCTTCAGTTTCTTCTGTGCTGGGTCACCATGAGGTGACTGCAGACCATCAAAGAAAGCTACAGGTCCTATGAAGTCCTAGCTTATATCTGCAACTATATTTTCCAGGTTCCATTAAAGTTCCTTTTTTTTTTTTTTTTTTGCGGTACTCGGGCCTCTCACTATTCTGGCCTCTCCCGTCTCCCGTTGCGGAGCACAGGCTCCGGATGCGCAGACTCAGCGGCCATGGCTCACGGACCTAGCCGCTCCGCGGCATGTGGGATCTTCGCGGACCGGGGCACGAACCCGTGTCCCCTGCATCGGCAGGCGGACTCTCAAACACTGCGCCACCAGGGAAGCCCTAAAGTTCCTTTGAATTATACCAAAAAAAGGCAAAAGTCATCCCGCCTATGGATGGCACTGGTTTCCTATGGTTTCCAGCCCTGCAGACTTCACCATTCCTTTGGTGAAGTGAATTTCACTTGTGAATGGAAACCATTTCCAGCTGGTTTCTCAGCTCTGCTCACATTTTGTAAATAGTTCATTTTTGCAAATTTTCCTAAATTAACACAATTTTGAATGTACTATCTCTATTGTGCTAGGATTTTGATTGATTAAACAGGCTTTATAGCCTACATTTTTTTCTTAAACTGTATTATCTACATTTGAACATGTGTATAAAAAGGACAATTTCCTAGGTTACTCTAATATTGTACAATTAATTCAAGTGGAGTCATTAACTAAGTTCATTAGAAACAAAGGAGATATGCATAACTATCAGTAAATCATGGAAAGACGTTTCATGAGCAAATTCTTTCAAACTTTCAAGGAACAGAATAATTTCTATGTTACTTAAATTTTTCGAGGGAAAAGAGAAGGAAAAAAATGCTTCTTTGGTATATCTTGTTTCATGCTATTAGCATAGACTTAATTTTAAAAATGTTAAATAAATGAAACAAAAATAAAGTTGGGTCTCCATTTATGCATATAGATTTAAAAAATTCAAAATAAATATATTAGCAAATATTTTCATTCTAGTTGGATACTATTTTTTTTTACAAGAAACAAAATATATACTCCTATCTCAAGAGTACATTGTTATGATCGATGCATTGATGCCTTCTGGCAACATTGAAATGGACACCTGTAAGAAACTAGGGGAAATATGGGAAAAAGTTATACTCCCATACTTTCATCTACATCATAGGATATCTCTTTTGTAGTATCTCTGCATATCAATTCCTTTCTTTCTTTGATACAGAATAGCATTTCCCTCCTCTAACGTGTAATTCTTTTTTTCAATTCTTCATGACTTCCTTTTGACAGTATTGGATTAAAATACAAGTTTAGACTTACATGATACCGCAGAGATTTAAGTCTACCTCATAGCATTTTTCAGATTTGGATCCTATTGCTACTTCCTTTCCTTGGCATTTCAAATTCCTGAAAGGCTATCTCATTGACCCAACAAACAGTTTTTAATACTATGCCCTGTCATAGATCACTGGATGGTTAATATATACTGCTTCTCCTTGAGAAGTTTTTGTTTTTAAATATGATTTTAACATTATGGTTAAAACTATTCACTCATCAACAGATCTTCACAAATTTCCCTATCATATATCAGGCATTGCACTAAGTGGTAGGGTTTCAAACACAAATAAGAAACACTTCCTTACCTAATTAATCTTATGTTCCTTTGAGTGAGATAGACAGTAAATGTGTAAACAGATGTGCTACATAATTTCACACAAGCACTATGAAAACAATAAAGCAGTCTGAGGGCAATATAAATGGACAGACACATTTCAAAATGGAATCGTTCTGGAAAGCCAAACTTGGAAGTGCTATTGAAGCCTATTTGACAAATATAATGAAAAATACAGTATAAGCAATATTTTCACAAATTGATTAGAGATTGAGATACTTTAAAAGAAAAAGAAAAAAAACCTTAGTCTAGGTGTTGGAAGGAGCATGGCAAATAAAATACATTTTCTCTATCCAAATGCTCAATATATTAAAAAAACATGATAAAGAAGTAATGCATACGGGCACCCAATTATGACTTGCTGAGTGGGTTATCTCTTTGTGCAAGTAAGTTCTTAATAACAATGAACTGTAGACTGAGAACAATTCTTCCCTTCCCTATCACAGACAGTGTAGGGCCAGGTCTAGGCTTACTATGCAATGTCAGAACATAACCTCTAAAATTAAAGTATAGGGAACAGAGTGGACATGACAGCTTGCTCACCCAAAAATAGGAAACAGAGAAAAAGAATGGGAAATATCAGCCAGTTTCTCCTTCCAAGTCAAATTTAATCATGATTCTTTTCCAAAAAAATAAGGAATAAGGTGGTAAAAAGTTGTTGGAAGATATAGGGAAAGTCACCATTCTTAAAGTCAGAAATAAGGAGGAAACATTCACAAGCTGATATTTTCAAGTTTCTTAACAACTGGTTGAATTTAAGGACTTAAGCACTAAGCCTAGAGTTAATCCAGAGTTGGAGGCAAGATCAGCATATCTGCCCCTACCTCCATATCAGCCACTTTTTAGGATCAGCCCAGGATTACTGATGAACAGTGTCAATTTTTTCCCTCAAAAGGTTATGAAAAGGCTCAGAATACTACATTAACTAAAACTTTGAAAAGCTGGTATCTTCTCAAGGCTCAAAATTCACCATTTTATTTTTTGGCTCAAATTTGTTCCAGCCATGTTGTCCAATAAAACTCTTCAGAGGGTCTGTTCTGTGACTAGATAACAATATTAAAATTCTAGAACACAGTGTTAGTGGAGATCTTCCAAATTTGAATATAAATCGTTTATTAATTTCCAAAGAACTTCAAGTTCAATTAATTATCCTTGCAAAATAATGTCCATAGGAATTTAATCCCCAAATAATATTCTCATAATAGTCTAAAGTCTAAAATTTTTACATTAATCTTTTCTCTAATTTCTTATTTTAGTTTAATCCACCATTTTATCTGAGTAAACCAGAAAAGTTCTGCAAGCTGATGGAGATAAAGTGTCTTGAGCAGCTATGGTGTCGATGTCTCACTGGAATGAGTGAGCTCCTTCAGAAATTGTAGAAGATCAGTGACAAATCTCTGATATGTCTCACATTTAAGAAAATCTAGAATTAATAAGATACCATACATCATTTCAGCACCGGCATATTTTCCAATAAACTTAGAAAACATGTCAAACCTTGTTCACTAGGGCAGTTAAACTAGGCAAAATTTTGCTTTCAGAAGCCCACACTCAGACGTGCCAAAGACTATAACAAAACTCAATGGTGTTTGAGAGAAGGGGCATAGAGGGAACATCTGGGTTTCAGCTTTGCCAATGTACCAGTCAATTTTGCCAGATGACCGGATCCCATGATTTGTGAATAGGTGAGATTAGGAAAAATCACACAAAAGAAGTTAATTATGCCACTATGTTTAGGATATCTGGAAGGAAATTCCATTATGCAAATGTTCCCTCTCTTAGAATAGCATTTAAGATATTCCTGCCTTCTGGTAAAGTTTAAAAATTTGTAATGGTGACAGCCTCAATCACCAGATCTTAGTTGACAAGTCTTTCTTCGCCATCCAGCATATTCAAACTCTTAATTTACAATGTCCCTGGGAGTCCACATTTTTGACAGGAGGTAGTCTGTGTTAGTAGCATGGCCTTTACTATCTCTTGTGAGCAGGTCTCTCCATCCTATTCCATAATAGCAGCTTAAGCCTATGACCCCCCTTCTAGGCAAGTTTCTCTCAACCCCATATGTGTTTCAGCTGGAAATTTATCCACAAGGGTTTTCTGAACTAAAGCCACTATTGGTGCATCTGTCATATGCTTCTTATCACACTGCCTTTCCTTTGGAATAACGGAGAACTTTGATGACATTTCTTTATGTTACACATTTTTCTACACTGGGAATTGTTCTGTAGTGGAATATGTCTGTAGTGTTTTTATTTTCCTGTTGGAAGGTCTATCTGAAATTATAAGAGTTTAAACCATTTGTATTTTGATTCTTTCCTCTTCTATTCAATATAATATCAGCATATTTTGTTGAATCAAAAATCTTTCTATTTTACATTTGCTTCCTGTCTCAGATATTTCACTAACAGCTTCTTTTAGGTTTTGAATTGTAGGGTCTCCCATAATTCAAATAAGATTTTATAATCAAAGACTTCTGCATCTACTAAAATCATCTCTTATTCAAAAACAATTGTGTCTATATTCATTGTATATACATATTGAATAATTTTACCCAGAAAGTATTCTACCCATGAAGTATTCTCTCAGCAGACTAACTCCAGCCTAGTCTCTATTCATTATTATTCTATCTGGATCCCTCTTAATATATTTTATCCTTCATCTTCTCTTAAAGTTTTAATTTCAAGGAAACCAGAAAATGTCACCTCAAAAATGTGCATCTTTGACATAAAAATTATTTTGAGCTGCAGGCAATTAAGAAGCAGCAAACACAGGGAAAGTTCTCTCTACCTTCCTCTTTTCTGCCTAAAGGCAAGGTATAAATTATTTGCTTACAGGATACAGACCCATATCAGCACAGAGATGGCACCAAGGAACCTGCAAAAAAAACATACTCCATTAGTACGGAGTATGGTTTACTTACATATTTACTTTCCCACAGTTTACAACACCTAATTCCCAGAGACAATCTTTAGATCGCTTAAGGCTATACTTCTCAAACTTCAACACAAGTAAAAATCACCCAAGGTCTCCATAACATGCAAGTTCCAATTCATAGGTTTAATTTAGGAGAAATGTATCAAGGTGTAAAAATACATCTTGATTGATGCCAATGCTGCTGGTCTGTGGACCACACTTTTAGTAGCAAGGTTTAGAAAGACCTTAGGGTGTTCTGTGACTTCAAAGTTGTCCATCTTCTTCAACCTAAGAAGATGATAATTTCTCCTTACCAACAGAGCTCCTATTTTTGTATGTTTTTTTATTATAAAATATATCCTCCCTTCTTTGAGTAAAGTCATAATTTTCATCTCAGAAATCTAAAGCCAAGTTTATAGATCTTGTATTGAATAAATACAGAGTCAACTTGGACAAACTATATTAATTCAAGGATAGTCATTTCAGAATTTTCCCTTTAGTTTCTAAAAGACATTTTAAAAGATATTTGAGACAGCACATCTATCATTGTCTATATGACTAAGAATAATGATTTAAAGCTAGAACTCCATTAGAGCTCTGTAGCACCAATGGAGTTCAGTTGCCTTATTATAAGCAGCATTCGTGGTTCTCCTCACCGAGGCTAAAGATTTTTAATCCTGCCCCAGCCTCATTTACAAATCAGGTCAGGATTTCTGTTTAGCAAAATTCAACCTGACATAAATTGTAACCCAAACTCTGTCATTTTTCTGTAACCTAGAGCGCTGCATGGTTCCATTTATTCTTTTTTTCTTTTTAATATTTATTTATTTATTTGGCTGCTCTGCGTCTTAGTTGCAGCACATGGGACCTTCGTTGCCATATGCAGGATCTTCATTATGGCATGCACGATCTTTTAGTTGTGGCAGGTGGGATCTTTAGTTGTGGCATGCAGGACTTTTAGCTGTGGCATGCGAACTCTTAGTTGCATGTGGGATCTAATTCCCTGACCAGGGACCGAACCTGGGGCCCCTGCATTGGGAGCGCAGACTCTTAGCCACTGGACCACCAGGGAAGTCCAGTCCCTTTATTCCTGAGAACTTTACACCATTCCTGAGGCTTTTGAGGCCCAAGACGTTTTTAAAGAAATTTTTAAGGACTTTCTGTTTCTGAAATCCATAGGGTTTTTGTTAAACTATGGCTTTCCCATTAAAATTTTTAAAACATATTTTAAAATGTCAACAATATTCATCATTTCAAAATAGCATAAGAGGGGTGGAGTCAAGATGGTGGACTAGGAGGACACGGAATTTGTGTCTCCGCAAAACTAGGGCACCTACCAGGCACCGGTGGGAGGCCACAGACACCTAAGGGGATGGGATGAACCCCCAGTGACTGGGTAGGACGTGGGGCATGGGGAGAGTGAAGGGGGAGGAGAAGTGGAGGTGATACGGGACTGGTGCCCCTGAGGGGCATCTGGGGGAGGAGAAGGGATCCATGCCTGAAGGAGGAAATCAGGGGACCACTGGGAGGACAGAGGATCAAAAGGGAGCATGGCCAGTTTTCCTCTGCCCACTTGGACCCCCAGAAGCCTGCTGAGATCCTGGGCCTGATCCTGGGCTTCTGCCCACCGAGGCCCCCTCCAACCATATGGGTTCTGAGGGAGTGGGAGGGAGGGAAGGGGGAGAAAAAGTAAAGGCCTGACTTCTGGGACCGGCACCCCTGAGGGGTAGCTGGGGGAGAGGAGGAGCTCCTACACCCCTGAGGGGTGGCTGGGGGAGAGGAGGAGTTCCTACACCCAGCAGGACGTGGTTAGGGGTCCAGAGGGGATGGGGGTGACCCTGGGGGAGATGGTGCAGGGGGCACAGAGGAATGGAAGGGAACATGGCCAGCCCTTTCCCTGTCTACTTAGGCACCTGGGAGCCTGTTGGGCTCCTGGGACTAATCCTCTGCGCAGGAGCCTCCCTCCTGGCATGCAGAGCCCAAACCCGCCCCTACACCCCCATCCAGGACCCTACCTCTACACTCAGAGACCCCCTACAATAAGCTGGGCCTAAACCCCACCAACACACCCTCAGGCAGAGCCCTACCTCCAGACACCGGAACTCCACGCTCCAGAGGCCCTCCTTTCCGATGTGCTTCCTCTCCCCTTCCACCCAAGTCTTGAGCCTAGGCCCCCCCCCACAATCAAATGTCACCCCCTCACAGGCCTAGGTTCTGCCCCCTAAAACCCCGCCCCTGCCTAAACTCCACCCCCATAGCCAATACTTTTTTTTTTTCGTTTTTCCTCTTTTAGATTGGGGTTCTGTTTTACTTTGTTGATCCATTGTTGTTGATTCATTTATATTTTTATTTGTCCTAATAAATCTTTTATTTTTCTAATTTTATTTTATTCTTTACACTTTGTTATTGTTCTCTCCTTTTGGCTTGTTTCCCCCGCCCCCACCTTTTTTTTTTCTTTTTTCTGTTGTGGTTTTATTTTACCTTGTTGCAGTTGTTTAAATTACATTTTTATATTTCCTAATATATTTTTTATCTTTCTATTTTATTTTTTTATTCTTTGACATTGTACTGCTCTTTTATTCTTTTTTTTTTTTTTTTTTTTTTGCCATGCCACACAGCTTGCAGGATCTTGGTTCCCAGGCCAGTGGTTGGGCCTGAGCTCCTGTGGTGGGAGCTCCAAGTCCAAACCGCTGGACTAATAGAGAACATCAAACGCCAGGGAATAGTAATTGGAGTTAGGCCTCCTGGAGGTCCTAATCTCAGCACCAAGACCTGGCTCTATCCAACTGCCTGCAAACTCCAGTGCTGGATGCCTCAGGCCAAACAACCAGTAACACAGGAATACAGCTCCACCCATCAAAAAATAAAAAATGAAATGACAAAATAATGTTACAGACAAACGAGCAACGTAAAAGCCTACAAGACCGAATAAATGAAGACAAAATAGGCAACCTTTCTGAAAAAGAATTCAGAGTAATGATAGTGAAAATGCCCTAAAATCTCAGAAACAGAATGGAGAAAATATAAGAAACATTTAACAAGGATCTAGAAGAACTAAAGAGCAAACAAACAGTGATGAACAACATAATAACTTAAATTAAGAATACTCTAGAAGGAATCAATAGCAGAATAACGGAGGGAGAACAGAGATGTGAGCTGAAAGATAAAATGGTGGAAATAACTGCCAGTGAGCAGAATAAAGAAAAAAGAATGAAAAGAATTGAAGACAGTCTCAGAGACTCTGGGACAACATTAAACACACCAACATTTGAATTATACAGGTCCCAGATAAAGAAGAGAAAAAGAAAGGGTCTGAGAAAATATTTGAGGAGATTATAGTCAAAAATTCCCCTAACATGGTAAAGGAAATAGTCAATCAAGTCCAGAAAGTGCAGAGAGTCCCATAGAGGATAAACCCAAAGAGAAACACTCCTGGACATATATTAATCAAACTATCAAAAATTAAATACAAAGAAAAAATATTAAAAACAGCAAGGGAAAAGCAACAAATAACATACAAGGGAATCCCCATAAGGTTAACAGCTGATCTTTCAGCTGAAACTCTGCAAGCCAGAAGGGAGTGGCATACTTAAACTGATGAAGGGAAAAAAACTACAACCAAGATTACCCTACCCAGCAAGGATCTCATTCAGATTCGACGGAGATTTTAAAAACTTTACAGACAAGCAAAAGTTAAGAGAATTCAACACCACCAAAACAGCTTTACAACAAATGCTAAAGGAACTTCTCTAGGCAGGAAACATGAGAAAGAAAAGACCTACAAAAAATAACACAAAAACCCAAAGCAATTAAGAAAATGGTAATTGAAACATACATATTGATGATTACCTTAAGTGTAAATGGATTAAATGTTCGCACCAAAAGACATAGATTGGCTGAATGGACACAAAAACAAGACCTGTATATATGCTGTCTACACAAGACCCATATCAGACCTAGGGACACTTACAGACTGAAAGTGAGGGGATGGTAAAAGATATTCCATGCAAATGGAAATCAAAAGAAAGCTGAAGTAGCAATTCTCATATCAGACAAAATATACTTTGAAACAAAGACTATTAGAAGAGACAAAGAAGGACACTACATAATGATCACGGGATCAATCCAAGAAGATATAACAACTGTAAATATTTATGCACCCAACATAGTAGCACCTCAATACATAAGACAAATGCTAACAGCCATAAAAGGGGAAATTGACAGTAACACAATCACAGTAGGGGACTTTAACACCCCACTTTCACCAATGGACAGATCATCCAAAATGAAAATAAATAAGGAAACACAAGCTTTAAATAGATACATTAAACAAGATGGAATTAATTGATATTTATAGGACATTCCATCCAAAACAACAGAATACACTTTCATCCCAAGTGCTCATGGAATACTCTCCAGCATAGACCATATCTTGGGCGACAAATCAAGCCTTGGTAAATTGAAGAAAACTGAAATCGTATCAAGGATCTTTTCCGACCACAACACTATGAGGCTAGATATCAATTACAAGAAAAAGAACTGTGAAAAATACAAACACATGGGGGATAAACAATACTAAATAACCAAGAGGTCACTGAAGAAATCAAAGAGATATCAAAAAATACCTAGAAACAAATAGCAATGAAAAAATGACAATGCAAAACCTATGGGATGCAGCAAAAACAGTTCTAAGAGGGAAGTATATACCACAACAATCCTACCTCATGAAACAAGAAAAATCTCAAATAAACCTTACACCTAAAGCAATTAGAGAATGAAGAACAAAAAAACCCCTCAAAGTTAGAGGAAGGAGAGAAATCATAAAGATCAGATCAGAAATAAATGAAAAAGAAATGAAGGAAACAATAGCAAAGATCAATAAGACTAAAAGCTGGTTCTTTGAGAAAATAAACAAAATTGTTAAACCATTAGCCAGACTAATCAAGAAAAAAAAAAAGAGAAGCCTCAAATCAACAGAACTAGAAATGAAAAAGATGTGGCAACTGACACTGCAGGAATACAAAAGATCATGAGAGATTACTATAAGCAACTCTGTCAATAAAATGGACAACCTGGAAGAAATGGACAAATTTTTATAAAAGCACAACGTTCGGAGACTGAACCAGGAGCAATTAGAAAATATAAAAAGACCAACCACAAGCACTGAAATTGAAACCTTGATTAAAAATCTTCCAACAAATAAAAGCCCAGGACCAGATGGCTTCACAGGTGAATTCTATCAAACATTTAGAGAAGAGCTAACACCTATCCTTCTCAAACTCTTCCAAAATGTAGGAGAGGGAGGAACACTCCCAAACTCATTCTGTGAGGCCACCATCACTCTATACCAAAACCAGACAAAGGTGTCAACAAAAAAGAAAACTACAGGCCAATATCACTGATGAACATAGATGCAAAAATCCTCAACAAAATACTAGCAAACAGAATCCAACAGCACATTAAAAGGATCATACACCATGATCAAGTGGGGTTTTTCCCAGCAATGCAATGATTCTTCAATATACACAAATCAGTCAATGTGATACACCATATTAACAAACTGAAGGATAAAAACTATATGATAATCGCACTAGATGCAGAAGAAGCTTTTGACAAAATTCAACACCCATTTATGATAAAAACCCTCCAGAATGTAGGTGTAGAGGGAACTAACCTCAACATAATAAAGGGCATAAATGATAAACCCACAGCCAACATCGTTCTCAATGTTGAAAAACTGAAACCATTTCCTCTAAGATCAGGAGCAAGACAAGGTTGCCCACTCTCTCACCTATTTTTCAACATAGTTTTGAAAGTTTTAGTCACAGCAATCAGAGAAGAAAAAGAAATAAAAGAAATCCAAATTGGAAAAGAAGAAGTAAAACTCACTGTTTGCAGATGACATGATACTATACATAAAGAATCCCAAAGATGCTACCAGAAAACTACTAGAGCTAATCAATGAATCTGGCAGACTAGCAGGATACAAAATTAGTGTACAGAAATCTCTTGCATTCCTATACACTAATGATGAAAAATCTGAAAGAGAAATTAAGGAAACACTCCCATTTACCACTGCAACAAAAATAATAAAATACCCAGGAAAAAACCTACCTAAGGAGACAAAAAACCTGTATGCAGAAGACTATAAGACCCAGATGAAAGAAATTAAATATGATACAAACAGATGGAGAGATATACCATGTTCTTGGATTGGAAGAACCAACATTGGGAAAATGACTATACTACCCAAAGCACTCTACAGATTCAGTGCAATCCCTATCAAACTACTAATGGCATTTTTTGCAGCACTAGAACAAAAAATTTCACAATCTGTATGAAAACACAAAAGATCCCAAATAGCCAAAGCAATCTTGAGAAAGAAAAACAGAGCTGGAGGACTTGGGTTCCCTGACTTCAGACTACACTACAAAGCTACAGTAATCAAGACAGTATGGTACTGGCACAAAAACAGAAATATAGACCAATGGAACAAGATAGAAAGCCCAGAGATAAACCCATGCACATATGGTCACCTTATCTTTGATAAAGGAGGCAAGAATACACAATGGAGAAAAGACAGCATCTTCAATAAGTGATGCTGGAAAAACTGGACAGCTACATGTAAAAGAATGAAATTAGACCACTTCCTAACACCAGACACCAAAATAAACTCAAAATGTATTAAAGACCTAATTGTAAGGGTAGACAGTATAAAACTCTTAGAGGAAAACATAGAACACTCCATGACATAAATCACAGCAAGATCCTTTTTGACCCACCTCCTAGGGAAATGGAAATAAAAACAAAAATAAACAAATGGGACCTAATGAAACTTAAAAGCTTTTGCAAAGCAAAGGAAACTACAAACAAGAAGGAAAGACAACCTGCAGAATGGGAGAAAATGTTTGCAAATGAAGAAACTGACAGAGGATTAATCTCCAAAATATTCAAGCTCATGCAGCTCAATATCAAAAAATCAAACCCAATATGAAAATGGGCAGAAGAACTAAATAGACATTTCTCCAAAGAAGAAATGCAGATTACCAACAAACACATGAAAGGATGCTCAACATCACTAATCACTAGAGAAATGCAAATCAAAATTACAATGAGGTATCACCTCACACCAGTCAGAATGGCCATCTCAAATCTTCAAACAATAAATGCTGGAGAGGGTGTGGAGAAAAGAGAACCCTCTTGCACTATTGGTGGGAATATAATTAGATACAGCCAGTATGGAGAATAGTATGGAGGTTCCTTAGAAAATGAAAAATAGAACTACCATATGACCCAGCAATCCCAGTATTGGGCATATACCCTGAGAAAACCATAATTCAAAAAGAGTCATGTACAACAATGTTCATTGCAGCTCTATTTACAATAGCCAGGACATGGAAGCAACCTAAGTGTCCATCGACAGATGAATGGATAAAGAAGATGTGGCACATATATACAATAGAATATTATTCAATGCAAGCTGGAAGAAGAAACAAGAGTCCTGGTTCAGAGACAAAAGACTTAGTTACTTGTGGCACATGAAGTATTCAGCCATATAAAGAAACGAAACTGTGTTATTTGTAGTGAGGTGAATGGACCTAAAGTCTGCCATACAGAGTGAAGTAAGTCAGAAAGAGAAAAACAAATACCGTATGCTAACACATATATGTGGAATCTAAAAAATAAATGGTTCTAATGAACCTAGGGGCAGGACAGGAATAAAGATGCAGATGTAGAGAATGGACTTGACGACACTGGGATGGGGAAGGGTAAGCTGGGACTTAGTGAGACAGTAGCATTGATATATGCACACTACCAAATGTAAATACATAGCTAGTAAGAAGCAGCTGCATAGCACAGGGAAATTAGCTCGGTATTTGTGACCACCTAGAGGGGTGGGATAGGGAGGGTGGGAAGGAGATGCAAGAGGGAGGGGATATGGGGATATATGTATGCATATAGCTGATTCATTTTGTTATATAGCAGAAACTAACACAACATTGTAAAGCAATAATACTCCAATAAAGATGTTAAAAAACAATAGCATATGATTTAAGACAATGTTTTTTTCCTTAAGAACTGGGAAGGGTCTGAGATGTTACCTGCAAGCTAGCAAATTAACCTGCCACAGTTTAATGCAAGCTGGAAGAAGAAACAAGAGTCCTGGTTCAGAGACAAAAGACTTAGTTACTTGTGGCACATGAAGTATGAGTTCCCTGTTTGCATTACTTCGTCCTTCCACGGGAGGATGAGAAATGAGAAATGGTCCTGGTGGGTGCTGCACATAGTAGATTTGTGTCACAGCTGAGGATCCCCAAGCTTACAACACACTCAACCTTAGAAGAAGACTGGGAGCAACTGTACTCCATCTTTGCCCCAGAGCGAGACATTGTCTTTAGTATCCTGAAAAGCAAATAAATTTTCCCTGTCCCAAAGGAAAAAGCTATCTTTATAGTCCAAAGCTATTTGCTACATAAACATCTTTAAACAGATTTTCTGGAACAAATATTGTCAAGAGATGTGCAGAAATGCAAGAGAATTATCTATCAACATTGCCCAGGTCTCAGCCATTAACAGTCAGCAACACATCTGTAAAACCAGCCCTGCTACACAAAAAAAGACCTTGCAAGTCACTAAATTCAAGAAGTTGCTTGATGCTCATTTTTATTTTATTATTATTATTATTGTGGTACGCGGGACTCTCACTGTTGTGGCCTCTCCCGTTGCAGAGCACAGGCTCCGGACGCACAAGCTCAGCGGCCATGGCTCACGGGCCCAGTCGCTCCGCGGCATGTGGGATCTTCCCGGACCGGGGCACGAACCCGTGTCCCCTGCATAGGCAGGCGGACTCGCAACCACTGCACCACCAGGGAAGCCCCTTGAAGCTCATTTTAAAAACACCATCGGAGAATAAACCCATTCACTGTAGCCATGCCAAACGTTTCAGTCTCTGCTTAAAATTCACTGCCCCAAATTCCATGACTTTTATTTTCTTTGAATGTATTTTTTCTCACAATATCTGATTATTTGTTTAAATGTAACTTTTCATCTAAAACTAACACATCTGCCATTCCCAGTCTGATGCACAGAGAAGTAGAAGTCTCAGTCCACATACAGGCTGCTATCCAAGAAAGAAGGAAAGAAAGCTGCTGAGCTGCACGTGCCCAGTTTTGTCCTCCAAAAAACACCAATCTCATGTGTTCATTTCTTTTTCCTGAGGTGGAATGAGGTATAGAGAGAAGAGAAAAGAATTTAGGGAAAATTTTTCTTTATGGCAACCGTCAGTAGAGAATGACAATGAATAGTATTTTATAGAAAACAATTTCTAGAATTTAAAGAAAGAATTTATAGAAGAATTACAAATAACTAAGTGTATATAAAGATATTGAACTTCATATTTTAATTATCTAGCTTGTTTCTCTAAATGTCTGTGAAAATGTATGTGCCTGTCAGTATGAAAGAAAATGTTTTTTCCTCAACATTGCCAGTGTAGGTATTATCAAACAATGTTTTATAGGTAGACAAAGTAGAAAACTTTTTTAGAGCTGCAAATATAATAATTACCTACAAAGGTTGTTAAATAATAAAGGCATTTATGATCTAATATAACAAGAAGTTCAAAACCAGGGCAGTTCTAGAATTGGTTCATCACTTAAATGGCTACTGTCTCTCTCAATATATGTGGCCTGCCATCTTCAGTGCATTGTTTTTTGGTTTTTAGTACCATTTGTTTCTGTTCTTAGCATCTTTTTGAGGTAAGTCTGCTATTTTCTTACTACTTAGATAGAAACAAGAATTTTCATCTGATCCTGTGAAATTTAAATTGTTCTATGACCTTGTGAATGTCCAATTTTTATAAAAGATCCATGTGTACTTGAGAATTGTATGTATCTATGCATTTGTCTATTAATTGGTCACTTTAATTGTTCAAATCTCATATATTATTTCTATAACTTTTCATAACTGAGTGATCTATTTCACCCTTCTAGGACGATGTAGATTGGTTTTACATATTTTGAGACCAATTTATAGGGTGCATCAAGTTTAAAATTGTTGTCTATTACTAGTGAGACATTTTTTTGTATGATATCAATATACCTATCCCATGTTTCATTTGCTTGGCATTTGCCTTTTTTTTGGGGTCTTTTTTATACTGTCTTGTATAAAAGATTTTATTTTATACAAGATATTTGTTTTTATATTTTAGATATTTATTTTATGTATTTTTCTTTGAGATTTTTTTCATTTTATTTTAGTTATTTTAAGATATTTTTCCTAAAAATGTCTTATTTTAGATAGATTTTAGATATTTTTATTTTAGATGTTTTATATTACATAGTTTTTCTAAAAAGAGCATATAGGTGTATTTTTAATCCAATCTGGCAAACTTTGTTAACTAGGAAATTCAATCTACTTAAATTTATTTTAATTATTGCAATGTTTTGACTTAATTTTAACATAGTATTCTCTACTTTATATTTTTCCATATTTTTCTTTCCTTTTAATATTCCCTGAATTGATTTCTTTTCCTCATTTCAATTTCTTTCCTCTGCTGATTTGGAGGCAACATATTTTAGTACTATTCTATTCTTTTATTGGATTCCTTAAAATTTTTCATGCATACTTACCATAAGAGAGTCCCAAACTAATCATGCTGCTGCCATTTATCTGAGAAATACAGAGACACTAGACAACTCTATTTCTAATCACTTCACTCATTATTCTCACTTCACACTACATTTATTGCAGCTCTATCTTCAATTATTACTTTTAACCTATAGATTAGACATTATTCTTTGTTACAGTGATAATGAGTTTATATTTACTCACAATTATAGTCATTTCTTTGATCATTCATCCTAGTCTTTCTTCCAACTGAAGTATATAACTTCAAAGCTCATTTTTTGAGGATCATCAGTCATTTTATGAATTTTTAAAATTTTCTTTGAAAAATATTTTTATTTTCCTCAATTTTGAATAATAATTTAGCTGAAGGGTCAGCTGAAATGTCTGAAGTGTCACAATAACCTATGTAGCCATAGACTTCTTTTTATTAATTCTACTTTATATGCTTACTATTTTTTAGAAATTTCAATTGTTTCATCAGTTTTGGAAAATTTTTAACTAATGGCATTATCTAATGGCATTAGCTGTGAATAGTCTTTTAAATTTTATGTCGCAGTCTCTTTTTAAATATCCATGCTTTATCAGAAGATATATCCCTTCAATTAAATGGAAAAAAATTCCTGCTATATCTTACTTTCAATTTTATCACCATTTTAATCTTATGCAATAATTAACTGATATGTATAACTGACATTTATTGAGTCTACTGTGCCAGCCATTTTTCTCCAGGAATTTATCTTTTATCATAAATTCTTGATTGCTTTCAAAAGTAAATATTTATTAAGAATCAATTATAACTCAGGCACTGTATTACTCAGTGTTCTCCAGAAAAACAGAACCAATAGAATGTGTGTGTGTGTGTGTGTTTGTGTGTATATATATATATATATATATATATATATATATGTAAATATACATATCTTACATTTATATCATGTATATATATTATTTATATGTGTGTGTATATATATATGTGTGTATATATATATATATATAAAGAGTTGACTCATGTCATTATGGAAGCTGGCATGTCCAAAATTTTCAGGGTGGACTGGAAAGCTGGAGACAAAGGAAAGCCAAGCCTGCAGGTCCAGTCTGAACACTGACACGTTGGAGACATAGGAGAGCCAGTGTTTCAGTTTGAGTCTGAAGTCCATCTGGTGCAAAACCAGAAAGAGTCAGTGATGCAGATGAAGTCGAAAAGCAGTCTGATGAATTCTCGCTTGCTCAGGTGAGGCCTTTTTTTTTTTTTTTTTTAAAAAAATTTTGGGTCCTCCATGTCTGCATCATTCTAAGCCTCATTCTCAATGAATAGCTGTCACTAGCAATTGGGGATATATATTTCTAACATATAGCACTTTATGTCTAATTGTCCACAGTTTGGTCCCATAAATTTCTTTAACTACAGTAGATGAACTTACCAGGATCATGCCTACTTTTAGTACTAAGACTAATTTAGTAAACACATATATTTTGGGAGGGAAATAATTTATGCTAGAGATTCCACTATATTGTCCTCTCTAATTTGAGATATTTTTTCTTATTAATGGTGATTGAGGAAACATCTAACAG
Organism: Stenella coeruleoalba; assembly: GCF_951394435.1. Lineage (NCBI taxonomy): Eukaryota > Metazoa > Chordata > Mammalia > Artiodactyla > Delphinidae > Stenella > Stenella coeruleoalba. Next base: position 93,328,234 of record NC_137150.1, read on the forward strand.
GAATTAAAGTACATGAATCATAACTTTGGAAGGAAGCAGAGACTGACATCTAAGGTAGGGAAACTTCCAGAACTAAGATTATATGATTATATGCTATTTTTGCTGTTGTTGTTCAGTTGAGACCTCTTTTTTTTAAAGTGTAGGTAAGTAGAGGAAGATATGTGACTACTGATGTGAACACACCTGTTAAGTTAGCTGTCTATTACTCATAGAGATCTTTCCCTTAGTTTATATAACCTCTGATATAAAATTTTTCTTCTCCCAAAGTGATTCATTGTGTTTACAAAAACTTACTTTCATCTCAAAATTCAATAAACCTTTGATAGCTTGTTAATTGGACAGAATTACCTAATCATTTGTTTTGATACACACAGCTTGGTTATTTGTAATAGTTGTTTTATTTTAGTATTCATAGATCAACTCTTGGAGACTTATCAAATAACATCTAAACTTGAATACTTTTACTGTGACTGAAATTTGGTGCTCATAATTATTAAATTGTGCTAAGTTGAGCAAAAATACATATAAACAAATTCACATTTAGTTGGATCAAATTATTTTTCTCTGTAAGGCTATTTATGTTATTTCAGTTATTTGATAAGGCCAAATCCTTCATAGGAAAAGAAGTAAGCTTGCCCTTATTCAAACTAACAAAGAGAAAAGATAAAACTACAAAGAAAACCAGCAGATGGAAGACCATGACCAAATCTCATCTAACATTTCCAAGACTAATTCTTTTCCTGTAAAACCTTTCTAAAGAAAAGTGATGCACAGTTATGCAGCTTCTATTAAAAGTATTATGGCCTAGATTTCACCCTTTGTTTTTTTATCATTTCAAATTCAACAGATCACTAACTTCTCTTTTTCACAGAAGGTGTAGTTAGTGAAAAAGCAAAACTTCTTATTATACTGTCAAGAATAATATAATTCATGGTTGAGATTTTTAAGAAGACCAGTTTAATTTTTAAATGTATTATTGTTGTTAACTAGAATGATAAAGTCCAGTTACCTGTAATGATGCTCAACGTTAATGTTTTCCTTTTGTTTCTAGTTACAACTGAGATTTGCCTTGTTGTGCTGCCAAAATGCTACTCTGATGAAGCTCACTATTGTTAGCATCTAATTCAACCCTTGCTTGCATAAGAAACCCTTACTGATTTAACTTCCAAAGCTGATTATCATACATTTAAAAATGAATAGAGGAGGGCTAGGTCAACATAAATGAAAATATTTTATTTAATAGCACACTATTGCTTAGTACTGATTTGTTACAGATGTGTAAGGTATCATTTTGAGACAGGAAGGAAGGGGGCAGGGCACAACAATTAAAAGAATGACACAGCCATTAAGAAGAACAGAACACCACAAAAACCGGTTAGAACCTGCTAGGCCCAAGATGGTGGAAGATTCGACTTCCAGTAGACCCTGAGACTCATTATACACTCACTGTAATGTATTAGCATGCTAAATGGCACACCCACAGGTGCCATGACAGTTCCGAGGCTGACCATAAAAGGACAAATGTGGGTGATGCTGGAATTCCTGGAAATCTCCTTCTCCAAGACAATTAGAATATTCCTCCCACTCATTAGTCTATGAAATTACCCAGCCCATAAAAACTAACCACCCCACACCTCACCTTGGCCATTCTCACTTCCCGACATGATCCCAAGCCCTGGGGCCACCTCTCTCACCTTCTGAGACAGCCCACACTCTGTCTATGGAACGTGTATCTCTCTAAATAAACCTGCTTTCACTTTACTATGGCTCGCTCTTGAACTCTTTCCCGTGTGGAGCCAAGGACGCTCACTTGGAGGCTTGTCCCGGGGACTCACCTAGATCTGGAACATGACCATCCTCTCATACCCCATTTTTCCTATAGCAGACTAATACCCCCAATTTCATCTGTCCCCAGTATAGTTTCTGCATAGCAGATAATGCTTTAATATAAGCATGTATACACACATACAAATACATAGATGTATACATGTATATGTGTGTATATATACGTATATGTGTGTATATATATATTATTATTATTATGCAATTTTGATCAAACTATGCAATGGCTCTCCATTTTCTTAGGATGAAGTAATAATTCTGATAATTCTTTACCATGGCTTACAGTGCCTTGATAAACACTGCCTCTTTGCTCTAACTCATTTTCCTCTAACTCCATTTTAAGTAGTTATCTAATTATTTTCTTCTCACTACACTGCAATTACAGTGGTCTTTTATTAAATACACTTACCAAGTTTTTAGCCATCTCTGTGTTTTTATACATATGTCTTAATACCTCACTTGACTCATCTTTTGGAGATTAGATTGAATATCTCTTCCTAGAGAGACTATCCATAGAACATCTTCCATCCAATTTTTTTTTCCTTCTTTCTGGTCTTTCTATATTTTGCCTTTGAAATGATTATAGGTATTTCATAGTTATATGTTTTTGTGTGTGTATGTGTGTGTGTTTGCACATGCACACATATTTCCCCTTATAGATACAATGTTGTCTATAGTTCTTACATATATATTATATGAGGGAAAGGATTCCGACTGCCTTTCTTTCACTTAGTAGGATCTGGGGTAGGATCAGTGGAAGATGAAAAATTCTCAATGTCATGAAAACAAGAGTTGGAACAGTGTCTCCTTGGCATCTGAGTGCCACTTTTTCCTTTCAAACTTTTTTTGGGACTGATAACGTAGACAATGAGGTTTACACCCACTACTGCTGTAGCCAAAATGATTTTCACTCCAGAAATAGTGGATTTCACTATTAATTCACAGGAGACAATGTCATCTCAGTGTAACCCTTGCTGTCCCTCAGTGGTCCATCCAATGTTTCCTTCTCCATCCTATTGACATAAAAGTACTTTGGCAACTTTTTTAAGACTATAAAACAGATCTTCAAAAAATGTGTCTGGGATTGGTACATAAAAGCCCATGTCAGTGAATTTCTCATTTGCCTGAAGACTTGGCAGTGTCTTTGAATGCAGGAATAATATTCTGGGTAGCACAACAAACATCGAATCACAGTCTGCCAGAATGGCCATCCACTTTCTTTTGGATAGTAGTTGTACATACACTATGGTCATGATGGTGAAGTTGCTTGGATATTCTTGTCTAAAGGAAATGAAAAGTTGTTGGTGTGGGAAATATTGTTGACAATCTTGAAAGAGTAAGATACTTTCATGGTTCACTTCCAACACAAACATGGAAATAGCAACAAAATGGGAACAGATAATGACATTTTTATTCCATGCTGTAAGTGATCTTAAACTTTTCTGAGGCTGAAGATACCTATGAACTCCACATCATATTTAGAACTGTACCACTCCATTCAGGCTAGTAGAATTGCACTCCTGGAAAATAGAAATGGGCTTCCCACTGATCACAAGCTTCCTATTCTCAGTAAGGATGGTGCACTGAGCATACCATAAGAATAAATTATGTAGTTGAGGATAGTGAAGGAGGTGGTAATTGTTAGAATAGCTTCTGTGCTGGTATTGAAAATAGTCCTAGTGACCAGTTGTCCAAGGCTGCCAAATCTTTTTGCTCTAATTTTCTTCATCATGCTTCAAGAATGTGGCACTGAACAAGAAGGTATGACTATTTCATGAAATTTCAAGGGACAGTATGTTTACTTTCCAGACTCCCTTTCTCTTTAGAGAAATTTTGTAAGCTTAGAGACCAGGTCTTTCCAGAAGAAGTATTTGTTAATAAATGATATAAATGTAAATATACACAACTGAGTTCAACCTTCCCACAGTGATATTTGGGAAGTCAATGGCTGAAGCAGTAACATATATCAAGTAGCATGTGCCAAGTCACTCAAAAATTCCATATAGAAATTCTTTTACTTTTATTTAAATAATTCAATATATATCACCTTAAAACAACTAAAATCTACATGATTTTTATTATCAAATGATTCTGAATGCAAACTTCTTACATGACACACCTGCTTTGGGGATATACATATTATATCGCATGGTTAAGAAACAATAGAAAACATATTCTCTCCTTATATTTTCAAAAAAAACCTGAAACTGTAGGTTTGTCTTTGGATTGTCTGATATTATAATTTTTAGGGAGGGGAGAGGTTTTCTAAATGGGAAGGTTATTCTTATCTTGTAGGAATGTAAAATATCATTATAGAAAAATCATGAGATTAAAATGCCACAAGGAAGGATGCAGAGTGTCAGGTATAGAGGATAGCTTGGTGGGGAGGGGGATTCCCTTCTCATTTAATGTAGCTGCTTTCCCCTACTAATAAATAGTGATCTGTATGATTGTTAAATGATCTTGTAAGAGTTATTTTGCAATCTGCAAAGGAAAGTGATAGGTGACTGCAATTAACTTTAGACTTGTTTTTCATTTAGACTTTTTTAAGAATAGAGTAAGAAGAAGAGAACTTTGTTAAAAATGGAAATAACAGTGGCTCTTAATTAATTTCATAAAATGATATTTAATAAAATGTAGTCAAAGTTGCAGCCACTTTTTGAAAAAACATAGCCAATAATTTCTCAGGGTATAATGGTTCACTAATGTACACATGTAATATAAAAGCTTTCAGCCTTAGGCAAGAATAAGACAATACCTCATTCAATTTGCTTAGTAACAAAAATTAGTTGAACCATGTATGGTTAGCTTATCATCACTGACTGGAATTCAATTTCTGCATGTCTATTTATACCAACAAAAGCCATTATAAAAACAGGGATGTGATTATGTGATAAAGGTAGACTTTAGGAAATGATTTCAAAGAGGTCTATGAAACATATTCTTTCCTAGCAAGATTATATCATTAAAATAAGGCCTAACATGTACACAAAATTAGAATGTTGTTTTTTTTTAAAAAAATACTTCAACATTTTTAAAATTTACACAACAGATAACAAACAATGGTAAAGATTATTTTGTGATGAATAATAAATTTCCTCAGGGTGCTGGAGACAGTGGACATCAGTAAATTCTGTAAATTTTATGAGTTTATACGCAATGAAAAAAATCTTATTTTTTTGTGCATTGAGCAATGTGTATATATTTGTATAACCACATAACTCAAAGTGTTAAAAGGAAAATCCTCCTTGGAAAACTTTCTGGCAATCATAGTTACTAGATATCACTCACTTCTTAGCCAAAGGAGTCTTCCTGGTCTTATTTGTGTTGCTTTCTACCTATCGATACAGACTGTTTCATTCTTCCCATTATTACTCAAGCCAAGGCCATCATATCTTGTTTTACTAAAGCTGCCTAACACCTGATCTTGTTGACCCATAATTCATAAACCTGGAATTACATTACATTTACACTAATGCAAATCTGAGCATGTGTGCACCTCATAAAGATCTCCAGTCCCTCCCCATTGCCCTAAGGTCATATCCAAATGTCTTAACAAGGCCTATTTGACCTGGCCTCTGATAACCTCTAAAGCTTTACCACATGGCCCTTTCCTCTTGTAATATAACACTTAGAGCTCCTTATGTTTTCCCAATAGCCCTTGGCCTCTGATATATAATACTGGAAGGCACTCTTCCTCCTGGCTAGAATTCTCTGCTAATTCTTCCCCTAAGTACTGTTCAGACGTCAGCTATCAATTTAGGTACTCCTTTCTCTAGGAAGAGACCTCATCCACAAAGCTCTGGTGAGGTGCTCAGTCTGTGTTCTTCTACAGCATGAATATATGTCTGTTTGTTAGATGTCTGAGTCCTTCTCAGTGTGTGAACTGCTTGGAGGCAGGCATTAGAACTTCTTTCCTCTCCTATCTCCACTACAAAGAGTAGTGCCTGGAATATAGTTCAATGAATAGTTATGGATTAATGAGTTCTGAAAGCCTTTAATAGGTTGAGTTACATGTGTATTTACATTACTATTATAATATACATGTCAATATTAGTATTTACTTATAGATGTTTAAAAAATATATAGATATTAGATGTTTAATCAAGTTTCTACATAGTACTTTAAAAAGCCATATTTAGTAACTCTCATTTGTATGTTTTATTTCTATGTATTTGCATCTGTCTCAAGAAATCTAAATTGATTATTTGGCTATAAAATCAAATAATGATAATGTGGCACTCATCTGCTCGAGTGATTATTAAAATATCTCCAGTGAAAATGTCAGGAAATATCAAAGAAGAAAGAGAAGGGAACAGAAATCAACACTTTTTCACTTTGTCAGTTTAAGCTCCTTAATGAAAAGAGAAAGTAGAGAAAAGAAGTAGAAAATATTAATTGATTTTAGAAAGTATTAATCAAACATTTAAATCCAAGATAGAAGAGAGCCAAACACATTTAAATAATCTAGGTCACATGACAGCCATGCTATATTAATACAAAATTTACTAACTTACTTAGTGAACTCCTTGTAGTTAACTGGAATAATTGATGATGGTCTGGGTTAATACCAAGATCTGAAAAGGAATAAAGAAAACTGTGATACTTATTTTAAAGTATACAGAAAGCACTTTTACTTGTTACTTTAAAATAACATTTTTATAATAAGCTCTTACATTTAAATAGCACTTTATAATTTAGCAAATAAACTTTTGTATCCATTATCCAAAAGGACAGATAGGAAAGCTGTGAATATTTGTGCATATTTAGAATAATTTAATCCATCATTGCCTACATAAGCAAAATAGATTTTTGAGATAGAAATTATGTTTTAATGATCATTTAATACACAGATATTTTAATGAGTAGGTAGAAACCATCTCTTTTTTTTTTCACCCTCACTTAGTTTCATAAACTGCTCTTTGAATATCGTCTGAATGTATTTATACCATGGAATCTCTTTGTAACAACTATTATACTGTTTCAAACACAGGACAAACATATTCATCCAAAATATTTTACTACTATTAAAATTACTTTTGATACACTTGCTTAAACCTTTGGATGATTTAAACATAAATGAATCACTACAGATAGACAACATTTTTAAGGTGTCATGAATTTTAATATTTATAAAAAGATGTGGAGTTAACATAAATAAATTTTAAAAAGCATGAGAATAAAATCAATGTTGTTAGTTTCCTTGACTAATAAGACCATTGAAAATCAAAAGTGCATAAATGTAAAAAATTTATAAAAAATTTATAAAAATACTGAATTGATTTACATTATCTAAACTGAAGAATTAGTTGGAAGGGTTAAAACTCTGATGAAAACCATGTGAAATGATAAATACAAATGAGAGACTTAATGAGAGAATTTCATTCTTGGCAATCCTAAAGAAGTATTTAGTATTTTATTAATAAGTTTCAGTTTCTGGAACAAAGCTTTTTTCTGGATCTAAAACTATAATATCCACAGGTACAATTAACTGAAACATTTCATTTACAATAATTTAGTGACACAGCTGGAAAGAGCTCAATGTTAGATGTCAAATACTGTGGTAAGCTTACTACTTTATAATAATTTGTAAAACTAATTTTAATATTTTATTTATAATAAAATATAACATAATTAAATAATGGCATTAAATATATAATGATATATTTATTTTTTCAATTAAAGGTATTGTATTACCTTTGATTTCACTTTTCTTTTAATCCCTTCCTCCTATCTATCACTAAGTACTCTCAAGTGTGGTCTTTTCCAAACCATTAACTGCAATTCATTTCTGTTATTTCCAATATTCCTTCTTTAAAGCAATTCCCACTCTAAAAACAGCTCTCCCTTTGTCTGTACAATAATTTTACAATTGTTCACCCCAATGACACTACTCTTCCACTGTAATCCATACTCTACAGAGCACACTTTCTCTTCATTAGAAAATGTATGTCAGATCTTCTCTCTCTCATAAATAACAGATTGCATTAGTTCTCTCACTACACTTAATATTTTTTAAACCCCTAATCACAATTTACAAAACCTTACATAATTTTTGTAAAAAAATAACTTTTAATGTTTCCTCTTATAAGCTTTTAAATTTTTTCCAACATATTTTTGAACATATAATTATCAGAAGTGGAATAATGTTTTCTGCAATCAATAAAGAAGCCTATATGAGGTCAGAATAATCTAAAGAACCTAAAGGAAACCAGAGGAAGCATAAAATGTAACAGTACAGAACTTCAGATTAGACATCAAACATGTTTCCAATAAACTCTGACACTGGTTGTTTTTTTTTAAAAAATAATTTATGCTGTCTTAATCTAAGTGCCTTTATCCTTAAAATATCAATAGCAATAGATCTTACTTAAAAGTGTGGCTATAACAATGACCTAAAAACATAGGTGTGGGCTTCCCTGGTGGCGCAGTGGTTGAGAGTCTGCCTGCCGATGCAGCAGACACGGGTTCGTGCCCTGGTCCGGGAAGATCCCACATGCCGCGGAGCGGCTGCGCCCGTGAGCCATGGCCGCTGAGCCTGCGTGTCCGGAGCCTATGCTCCGCAACGGGAGAGGACACAATAGTAAAAGGCCTGCGTACCACAAAAAACAAAAAACAAAAAAACCCATAGGTGTAAAAAGGTTATACCTCAAGTAATTAGTAATCTATAAATATTAGCCACTATTATGTGGGATTTAATTTTCTTCCAGTTTTAGTTGAGAATTTTAAAACCATTTTCATTATAGTTAGAAATGCAGTTGCAATAAATTTCAAAGATCAATATTATTTATAACAATATATTTTTTCTCATTTGATCATTTGTCTCTTTAAGAAGAAAACTCATTCACTACTAAACACATCCTTTCTTTTTGTGTCCTTTGGAAAAGATGATCAGGTTGGTGATAACATATGAAATCTTGTTGCAGTTTCTCCCATCTATTCATACCTGTCCATGCCTACTGTCAAAACATTATTTTTGTGCCTCATCCACATAGTTCCAATTTTCTAAGTACTCACTTTATTTTCAGATTAGACCCTAGTATATTATAATTAGGCTATTGTTTGAATACTCTTAACACACAATCTTAACTGAATCATTCTTGCTCCAAACTGTATATTACCACTGTGAAGTGAATTATATTTGTTAAAAGAGATTATTTCTTATCAAAGACTCACAAATATAATTGTATCTGTCTTTCTAATATTATCTCTTACTTTTTCCCTAAAATGGATTCTATGTATTTAAATATTCTATGTATTTAAACTTGATTAATCAATGCATTAGTCAATCTGAAAAGCATACAGTTCTCTGGGTCTCCATCTCCTTTTTCACTCAGAAATTTTTACATTATGAAATTTCATAATTTTTTTATGGATTCTACTTTATCTACTTATGGAATTTCACACATTCCTTATCTTCTCAAGTTCTTCCATGATGTCCCTAACTTTATGACCTAAAAACTGATTCATCTGCATTCTTATGATGACAAAACCCATCCTTCGGTATTCTTATGGTACTAGGTTCGTCTCATGCTTGATAACATATTTTACATTGAGAACTACATTGAGCTGTGTATATATATGTGTATATACCTAACTGTTACATTAATTTTAATGTTTTTAAAGAATCAACAACTTTATTGAATTATATTCTAACTAATGTCCAGATTGTAACATATTGTTTATAGTAATCACACATTTCATATAAATTTTGTAAGACATTTAGTACAGCATATATATATATATATATATATATATATATATATATATATAATTTTTTTTTTTTTTTGGCGGTATGCGGACCTCTCACTGTTGTGGCCTCTCCCGTTGCGGAGCACAGGCTCTGGATGCACAGGCTCAGCGGCCATGGCTCATGGGCCTAGCCACTCCGCTGCATGTGGGATCTTCCCGGACCAGGGCATGAACCCGTGTACCCTGCATTGGCATGCGGACTCTCAACCACTGCGCCACCAGGGAAGCCCCAGCATATATATTTAAAACAAATATTTCCAATAGCTGAAAGGCTGGGAAAATACAATTCTTTGGGTATCTCTTAAGAGTAATTAGGTAACTATTTAGAACAGAGCTGTCTAGTAGACTGCTCTGTGATAATGGCAATATTCTATATCTGTACAGCCCAATGTGGTAGCATTGAAGGTATTTTGCCTGTATAAACACTTGAAATGTGGCTAGTGTGACTGAGAAACTAAAATTTTAATTAATTAACATATTTTTATTTATTTATTTTTCTCTGTGTTGGGTCTTCGTTGTTGCGTGCAGGCTTTCTCTAGTCACAGTGAGCAGGGCTTACTCTTCTGATGCTTCTGTGTAAGATTTTGTCTGTATAGCTTTGCTTTCAACATTTGTCCTCGGGTTCTATCCATCCATTGTTTTTATTATTGTTTTCCTTTTTTTAAAAAAAATTTTCTTAATAATTATTTTTTATTTTAATAACTTTATTTTATTTTATCTTACTTTATTTTATTTTAGCCTCTTTCTTTCTTTCTTTCTTTCTACTTTTTCTCCCTTTTATTCTGAGCCGTGTGGATGAAAGGCTCTTGGTGCTGCAGCCAGGAGTCAGTGCTGTGCCTCTGAGGTGGGAGAGCCAACTTCAGGACACTGGTCCACAAGAGACCTCCCAGCTCCACAGAATATCAAATGGTGAAAATCTCCCAGAGATCTACATCTTAACGCCAGCACCCAGCTTCATTCAATGACCAGCAAGCTACAGTGCTGGACACCCTATGCCAAACAAGTAGCAAGACAGGAACATAACAACACCCATTAGCAGAGAGGCTGCCTAAAATCATAATAAGTCCACAGACACCCCAAAAGACACCACCAGATGTGGACCTGCCCACCAGAGAGACAAGATCCAGCCTCATCCACCAGAACAGGGGCACTAGTCCCCTCCACCAGGAAGCCTACACAACACAGTGAACCAAACTTAGCCACTGGGGACAGACACCAAAAATAACAGGAACTATGAACATGCAGCCTGCAAAAAGAAGACCCCAAACACAGTAAGATAAGCAAAATGAGAAGACAGAAAAACACACAGCAGATGAAGGAGCAAGATAAAAACCCACCAGACCTAACAAATGAAGAGGAAATAGGCAGTCTACCTGAAAAATAATTCAGAATAATGATAGTAAAGATGATCCAAAATCTTGGAAATAGAATAGACAAAATGCAATAAACATTTAACAAGAACCTAGAAGAACTAACGATGAAACAAGCAACAATGAACAACACAATAAATGAAATTTAAAATACTCTAGATGGGATCAATAGCAGAATAACTGAGGCCGAAGAACGGATAAGTGACCCGGAAGATAAAATAGTGGAAATAACTACTGCAGAGCAGAATAAAGAAAAAAGAATGAAAAGAACTGAGGACAGTCTCAGAGACCTCTGGGACGACATTAAACACACCAACATTCGAATTATAGGGGTTCCAGAAGAAGAAGAGAAAAAGAAAGGGACTGAGAAAATATTTGAAGAGATTATAGTTGAAAACTTCCCTAATATGGGAAAGGAAATAGTTAATCAAGTCCAGGAAGCACAGGGAGTCCCATACAGGGTAAATCCAAGGAGAAACACACCAAGACACATATTAATCAAACTCTCAAAAATTAAATACAAAGAAAACATATTAAAAGCAGCAAGGGAAAAACAACAAATAACACACAAGGGAATCCCAATAAGGTTAACAGCTGATCTTTCAGCAGAAACTCTGCAAGCCAGAAGTGACTGGCAGGACAAATTTAGAGTGATGAAGGAGAAAAACCTGCAACAAAGATGACTCTACCCAGCAAGGATCTCATTCAGATTTGATGGAGAAATTAATAACTTTAGAGACAAGCAAAAGCTTAGAGAGTTCAGCACCACCAAACCAGCTTTACAACAAATGCTAAAGGAACTTCTCTAGGCAAGAAACACAAGAGAAGGAAAAGATCTACAATAACGAACCCAAAACAATTAAGAAAATGGGAATAGGAACACAGATATCGATAATTACCTTAAATGTAAATGGACTAAATGCTCCCACCAAAAGACACAGATTGGCTGAATGGATAAAAAAACAAGACCCATATATACCCTGTCTAAAGGAGACCCACTTCAGATCTAGACACACAAGCAGACTGAAAGTAAGGGGATGGAAAAAGATATTCCATGCAAATGGAAACCAAAAGAAAGCTGGAGTAGCAATTCTCATATCAAACAAAATAGACTTTAAAATAAGGACTATTAGAAGAGACAAAGAGGGACACTACATAATGATCAAGGGATCGATCCAAGAAGAAGATATAACAACTGTAAATATTTACACACCCAACATAGGAGCACCTCAATACATAAGGCAAATACTAACAGCCATAACAGGGGAAATCGACAGTAACACATTCATAGTAGGGGACTTTAACACCTCACTTTCACCCATGGACAGATCATCCAAGATGAAAATAAATAAGGAAACACAAGCCTTAAATGATAAATTAAACAAGATGGACTTAATTGATATTTATAGGATATTCCATCCAAAAACAAAGGAATATACATTTTTCTCAGTGCTCATGGAACATTCTCCAGGATAGATCATATCTTGGGTCACAAATCAAACTTTGGTAAATTTAAGAAAATTGAAATTGTATCAAGTATCTTTTGGACCACAATGCTATGAGACTAGATATCAATTACAGGAAAAGATCTGTAAAATATACAAACACATGGAAGCTAAACAATACACTACTTAATAACGAAGTGATCACTGAAGAAATCAAAGAGGAAATAAAAAAAATACCTAGAAACAAATGACAATGGAGACACATCGACCCAAAACCTATGGGATGCAGCAAAAGCAATTCTTAGAGGGAAGTTTATAGCAATACAATCCTACCTTAAGAAACAGGAAACATCTTGAATAAACAATAACCTTGCATGTAAAACAATTAGAGAAAGAAGAACAAAAATAACCCAAGTTAGCAGAAGGAAAGAAGTCATAAAAATCAGATCGGAAATAAATGAAAAAGAAATGAAGGAAATGATAGCAAAGATCAATAAAACTAAAAGCTGGTTCTTTGAGAAGATAAACAAAATTGATAAACCATTACCCAGACTCATCAAGAAAAAAAGGGAGAAGACTCAAATCAATAGAATTAGAAATGAAAAAGGAGAAGTAACAACTGACACTGCAGAAATACAAAGGATCATGAGAGATTACTACAAGCAACTCTATGCCAATAAAATGGACAACCTGGAAAAAATGGAAAAATTCTTAGAAATGCACAACCTGCCAAGACTGAATCAGGAAGGAATAGAAAATATGAACAGGCCAATCACAAGCACTGAAATTGAAACTGTGATTAAAAATCTTCCAACAAACAAAAGCCCAGGACCAGATGGCCTCACAGGAGAATTCTATCAAACATTTAGAGAATAGCTAACACCTATCCTTCTCAAACTCTTCCAAAATATAGCAGAGGGAGGAACACTCCCAAACTCATTCTACAAGGCCACCATCACCCTGATACCAAACCCAGACAAAGATGTCACAAAGAAAGAAAACTACAGGCCAATATCACTGATGAACATAGATGCAAAGATCGTCAACAAAATACTAGCAAACAGAATCCAACAGCACATTAAACGCATCATACACCTTGATCAAGTGGGGTTTATTCCAGGAATGGAAGGATTCTTAAATATACGCAAATCTATCAATGTGATACACCATATTAACAAATTGAAGGAGAAAAACCGTATGATCATCTCAATAGATAAAGAGAAAGCCATCGACAGAATTCAACACCCATTTATGATAAAAACCCTGCAGAAAGTAGGCATAGAGGGAATTTTCCTCAACATAATAATGGCCATATATGACAAACCCACAGCCAACATCGTCCTCAATGGTGAAAAACCGAAAGCATTTCCACTAAGGTCAGAAACAAGACAAGTTTGCCCACTCTCATCACTCTTATTCAACATAGTTTTGGAAGTTTTAGCCACAGCAGTCAGAGAAGAAAAAGAAATAAAAGGAATCCAAATCAGAAAAGAAGAAGTAAAGCTGTCACTGTTTGCAGATGACATGGTACTATACATAGAGAATCCTAAAGATGCCAGCAGAAAACTACTAGAGCTAATCAGTGAATTTGGTAAAGTAGCAGGATACAAAATTAATGCACAGAAATCTCTGGCATTCCAATACACTAATAATGAAAAATCTGAAAGTGAAATCAAGAAAACACTCCCATTTACCATTGCAACAAAAAGAAAAAAATATCTAGGAATAAACCTACCTAAGGAGACAAAAGACCTGTATGCAGAAAATTATAAGACACTGATGAAAGAAATTAAAGATGATAGAAATAGATGGAGAGATATACCATGTTCTTGGATTGGAAGAATCAACATTATGAAAATGACTGTACTACCCAAAGCAATCTACAGATTCAATGCAATCCCTATCAAACTACCACTGTCATTTTTCACAGAACTAGAACAAAAAATTTCACAATTTGTATGGAAACACAAAAGATCCCGAATAGCCAAAGCAACCTTGAGAACGAAAAATGGAGCTGGAGGAATCAGGCTCCCTGACTTCAGACTATACTACAAAGTTACAGTAATCAAGACAGTATGGTACTGACACCAAAACAGAAATATAGATCAATGGAACAGGATAGAAAACCCAGAGATAAACCCACACACATATGATCACCTTATCTTTGATAAAGGAGGCAGGAATGTACAGTGGAGAAAGGACAGCCTCTTCAATAAGTGGTGCTGGGAAAACTGGACAGGTACATGTAAAAGTATGAGAGTAGATCACTCCCTAACACCATACACAAAAATAAGCTCAAAATGGATTAAAGAACTAAAAGTAAGGCCAGACAGTATAAAACTCTTAGAGGAAAACATAGGCAGAACACTCTATGACATAAATCACAGCAAGATCCTTTTTGACCCACCTCCTAGAGAAATGGAAATAAAAACAAAAATAAACAAATGGGACCTAATGAAACTTCAAAGCTTTTGCACAGCAAAGGAAACCATAAAGAAGACCAAAAGACAACCCTCAGAATGGGAGAAAATATTTGCAAATGAAGCAACTGACAAAGGATTAATTTCCAAAATTTACAAGCAGCTCATGCAACTTAATAAAAAGAAAACACATAACCCAATCTAAAAATGGGCAGAAGACCTAAATAGACATTTCTCCAAAGAAGATATACAGATGGCCAACAAACACATGAAAGGATGCTCAACATCATTAATCATTAGAGAAATGCAAATCAAAACTACAATGAGATATCATCTCACACCAGTCAGAATGGCCATCATCAAAAAATCTAGAAACAATAAATGCTGGAGAGGGTGTGGAGGAAAGGGAATACCCTTTCACTGCTGGTGGGAATGTGAATTGGGACAGCCACTATGGAGAACAGTATGGAGGTTCCTTGAAAAACTACAAATAGAACTACCATATGACCCAGCAATCCCACTACTGGGCATATACCCTGAGGAAACCATAATTCAAAAAGAGTCATGTACCAAAATATTCATAGCAGCTCTATTTACAGTAGCCCAGAGATGGAAACAACCTAAGTGTCCATCATCGGATGAATGGATAAAGAAGATGTGGCACATATATACAATGGAATATTACTCAGCCATAAAAGAAACGAAATTGAGCTATTTGTAATGAGGTGGATGGACCTAGAGTCTGTCATAGAGAGTGAAGTAAGTCAGAAAGAGAAAGACAAATACCGTATGCTAACACATATATATGGAATTTAAGAAAAAAAATGTCATGAAGAACATAGGGGTAAGACAGGAATAAAGACACAGACCTACTAGAGAATGGACTTGAGGATATGGGGAGGGGGAAGGGTAAGCTGTGACAAAGCGAGAGAGTGGCTTGGACATATATACACTACCAAACGTAAAATAGGTAGCTAGTGGGAAGCAGCCGCATAGCACAGGGAGATCAGCTCGGTGCTTGTTGAGCACCTAGAGGGTTGGGATAGGGAGGGTGGGAGGGAGGGAGATGCAAGAGTGAAGTGATATGGGAACATGTATATGTATAACTGATTCACTTTGTTATAAAGCAGAAAGTAACACACCATTGTAAAGCAATTCTACTCCAATAAAGATGAAAAAAAAAAAAAAAAACCAAAGAAAGAAAAGAAAAATGACTACATTTCCAAAACAATGAAAAGCTAGTGAGGTAAGTAACATAGATTTACACTTATGTATATATCTTTAATTGCTGGCTGAGTAGAAGACAATTTCAATTTGCTCTTTTGATTGAGATATATGAAAAAGGTGGGGTTCCCACAAATACATACTTAAAAAAGGGAAAGTATTTTAATAGTCTTTTTAGATAATAGTGGATATCCTTTTATGATATGAAAAAAAATTCAACATGTGGTAATTTCTTCAAAGTAAATTCCAATGTGGAATATGAAAGCTTATTACGAAACTTTAGTAGTATCTTATATTAAAATCCATTTGTGTAGTTTGCACTGTGAAGGAACATTTTACCCATAGTGATTTGGAACATCATGGACTCGTCATTTGGAAAATATTTGTTCACTGATTATGTCGTTCCAAATGTTATCACCCTCCACTTAAAAATTTCAAAAGAAAGTTATATCTTTGTCAATGTCACGACTGATCTAATTAGAAAAGTCTTAAGAATCAGGAAACTGCCAAACTCATGGTGACAGGTACAAGTTTTCCAAAATTTTAATTTTCTCTTAAAATCTTAAATTTTATCATTTAATATAAATACTATAATTTGTTTTCCTTGAAGTGGAACGCTCATTTTGTTCATTTCTAAGAAAATGTCTGCCAAATGCTGCAGTCTTAATAACCACAATTTGCCTCCCATTTTGTTGCAGGGACTACTTTCTTAAAAAAAAGTTTTTAAATGATATATTTAATTTTATTTAATTGAATGAATATTACTAGCTTATCTTAAGTAAAATTGGCATTTTATTTTCTCTGTGACTGCTGTTACAATTTAGTGCCATTGCCTAATTTATACAATCACTTTCACCCAGTATTGCTTTTGCACCATTAGTGCAGTGTCAAAGAATTGAAAATGGCAAGTAACACCTAAGTGTTATTATGAAAATAGTTTTAATCTCCATGATCCATATACCAGATATTGTGAGAAACAGTTTATAATGCAGAAAGAAATAAAGCAAGAAATACTTTTACAGTAAGAAATGTCTTATCAGCCTTCATGTATATTTCAATTTGGATATATAATATGTTTCTTAGTGTTCATTCCATCGATATTTTGTAGTTATTTATTATATAATTGGAGATTTGCACCTCTTAATCCCCTACACCTATTTTACCCAGTCCCCTATCCCCTTCCGTGCTGGCAACCACCAATTGTTCTCTGTATCTATGAGTCTTTCTTTTGTTTAGTTTATTGGTTTGCTTCATTTTTCAGATTTCACATATAAGTGAAATCATGTAGTATTTGTCTTTCTCTGTCTGACTTATTTCACTTAGAATAATATCGTCTAGATCTATCCATGTTATCACAAATGTCAAGATTTCTTTTTTTATGGTTGAGTAATATTCAAACATATGTCACATTTTCTTTATCAATTCATCTATCAATGGATACTTTGGTTGCTTCCAGGTCTTAGCTATTGTAAATAATGCTGCAGTGAACATTGAAGTACATCCATTTTTTTGAATTAGTGGTTTTTTTTTTTTTTTCTCTTTGGGTCACAGCAACTTTATTTTTAATTTTTGAGAAACCTTCATAATGTTTGCCATTGTGGCTGCAACAATCTATAATCCCACCAAGAGTGTATGAGGGTTCCCTTTTCTCCACATCCTCCCCAGCACTTGTTACTTGTTGTCTTTTGATGATAGTCATTCTGCCAGGTGTGAGGTGGTATCACATTGTAGTTTTGATTTGCATTTCACTGATGATTAGTGATGTTGAGCATCTTTTCTTGTGTCTGTTGGTCATCTGTCTGTCTTTGGAAAAATGTCCATTCAGGTCCTCTGTTCATTTTACAAATCTGGTTGTTTGTTCTGATGTTGAGTTGTAGGAGTTCTTTGTATATTTTGACTATTAACCTGTTATTGAACATATCATTTGCAAATATCTTCTCCTATCCAGAAGACTGCCTTTTCATTTTGCTGATAGTTTCCTTCACTGTGCAAAGGCTTTTAGTTTGATTTAGTACCATTTGTAATTTTGCTTTTGTTACCCTGGACTGAAGTGACATATCTGAAATATATTGCTAATTCCAATGTCAAAGAATGTCCTGTCTATATTTTCATATAGGAGTTTTATGGTTTCAGCTCTTACAATTAAGTTTTTAATCCATTTCAGTTTATTTTTTTATATTGTATGAGAAAGTCATCCAGTTTTATTCTTTTGCATATACTGTCTAGTTTTCCCAACACCGTTATTGAAGAGGTTTTTTCCACATTGTATATTCTTGCCTTAATTAACCATATAAGTTTGAGGTTTATTTCCTATCTCTCTATTCTGTTCCATTGATCTATGTATCTATTTTTGTGTCAGTACTATACTGTTTTGATTACTGTAGCTTTGTAGTAGTTTGAAATCAAGGAGCTTATATCTCCAGCTTTTTCTTCTCTCTCAAGACTGTTTTGGCTATTCAGAGTCTTTTGTGTTTTCATACAAATTTTAGAATTATTTGTTCTAGTTCCATGAAAAATGCCATTGGTATTTTGATAAGTATTAAATTTAATCTGTAGATTATCTTGAGGAGTATGGTCATTTTAACAATATTAATTCTTCCAATCCATGAGTATGATATATCTTTTCTATTTGTGTTGTCTTAAATTTCTTTCATCAGTGTCATATAGTTTTCTAAGTACAAGTCTTTTACCACTTTGGTCATATTTATTTCTAGGTATTTTATTCTTTTAGATGCAATTGTAAATGGAATTGTTTCTTAATTTCCCTTTCTGATAGTTTGCTGTTGGTGTATAGAAAAGCAACAGATTTCCACATATCAATTTTGTATACTGCATATGTGGTTCTCCAGTTTTGTTTTGTTTTGTTTTTCTTTCCTGTTCTTTAATTTTCTTAAAGGAACATGAATCTCCAAGGAGTAGAAACCACATTATGTTACTTTTTGTGTATTTGCTGTGCTTAGGTATGTGGTGTTCACAAACTCTGATTAACTCTTTCCCACGACAGGATTCCATTTCATGATCGAATAAAATAAAACAATGCAAAAGAAGCCCATACATGTCACTTGTATTATATAAGTATTTGTGGTCACATAGAAATGTATAAAAGCAAAGAATAAATTGATAAAATCTTAATCTAATAAGAGAAGCTAATACCAATATTAGTTTTCACATTTTTGATTTTAAAAAATGTTTCTTGGTTGGAATTCACACATAAAACCAAAATTGAACTAACACTGAGTAAGTCTGAATATCAATTAAATGTTTAATACCTTATTTCAGTTGTTTTTATATGATCTCATTTTGGTGTCTGCTTTCTGAGCCATAATCCTTTCTGATCATGTCAAGTGAAAAAGAAAATAAAATTTTTTTCAAGTAAAAACCCTACATATGTAGTATTAATAACACATCCCATTAACTTTGGGGTTCTTTTAGTGAGAGTGATCCTAGATATTATTTTGCCTCTTCAAAATAGTGTTGACTAAAGTAGCCTAAGGAACCACTCCTCAATTGCTTCTGTACAATGCGGATGCTGTTTCATTTATTGCAGGAGTACAGACTTATCATAACTATTTGGCAGGGTGCCATACCACAGCTACCTAACTTGTTCTTTGTCTTTCTTCCCATTGTAATTTTCCACCTTCTTATATAACAGAAATTTGGGGAGCTCTATGGACAAAAGCAAATTTACTTTTTATGGTCAATATCTGTGAGTTTCAAAAATATTGAGTTTCTTCTGCTGCTTATTACTCATTAAGTTTGAATAAGCCTGAGAATCCTGTAAACACAAGTAATTGTCTCAGTATGTGTCAAGATAATGATCTATCACAAATATAAACTATCTATAATGGACATCAGAGATCTGTTATGAACAGAAGTAATTAAATACCAACAGAACATATTTTATATGTATTTACAATACTGGTATATGAGAGTACTATATGCAAAAATATACTGCTGGCTAATTTTAAACTATGTGGAAGGCTTAGAAGGTGTCCCTCCTGAATTTTAAACATGGAGGAAAATCTTGACTCTTCCTATGCCCACAGAAAGATTAATGTTTTTTGGTAATTTGAGTATGCTTTTTGTGGGGAGAAATAATCCATCTAGTCTTAAGATGTAACAACAATCAATACTGAAATAGGATCTCTGCTAAGTGTAAACAGTACACTGATCCTAGAATTTATTATGACATATTTTCAGTGAATAAAATGTAGTTTTGCCCCCCAAAAACTAATTGTATAAAAATTATTTTATACCTACATTATGGATTTTTGTGTGTTCAAGCTGGCAATGGTCATGGGAGAATGACTGCAGTAATTTAGAGGAAAGGATAAATGAGGGTTTCTTTACATATTAATCTTATATGTGACAAATGAGAGCATCTGCCAACATAGCCACAGCGATGATGTAGAAATTTTGACCTATTGGTCAGGTGAGCAGGTTTGAGTTCAGAACAAAACAGGTTTGGAAAAGAAAAAAGAGACAGAATGCTATTTTAAAAATGAGTACATTGAACTATGGTTGATTATGCTGTGAGTCAAAAATAAATCTTTATTTTGTAAAGTCATTGAAAAAAATGGGTAGATTAAGAATAAAAGGAAGAAAAAATATTTTAGAAAGTGAAGATCTGGATCAGGGATACTAAGGGATAGAGGGATAGATGAAGTGCGCATGAAAAAGAAAAAGAAAGAAAGAAAGAGCGAGAGAGAGAGGGAGGGAGGGAGGAAGGAAGGAAGGAAGAAAGAAAGAAAGAAAGAAAGAAAGAAAGAAAGAAAGAAAGAAAGAAAGAAAGAAAGAAAGAAAGAAAGAAAGAAAGAAAGAAAGAAAGAAAGGAACTAGTCAGAGCACTCTTGCAGGTCTAGCCAAAAGGGTAGACCTGAAACTGAAATAAGAAAAAGGATGCAAGGAGAGCTAAATTCTATTTAACATCTCCTAATTTCTAGGTGTTATGCTAGAAAGTTTTATATTATTTTAATTGCAAAAATACACTATGAGGTATGTGTTATTATCTATTTTAATGATAATTAAATTGTGGCTCAGAGACTTTAAATAACTGCAACAACAACAAAAAAAATCAGAGAAGTTGAGATTCAAAAGCTTATACTTACCCCATTAAAAAAAAGTCTAGTTTAAAGAAAGTAAGAAAAATAAGGAAATGTTTCAAAGAGCAGGAAGTGAAGGAGTAAAACCTGGACTAAAGCTACAATTAACATAATATTGGTTCTAGCCAGCATTGCATAAGGTGAAATGAACAGTTGTATCATTTGAACTTGTAATTCAGGCTTTATCATACTGACTTGACACCAGGCTGCAGAGTTTACTTTCTTAAATACTATACCTAAAAATGGTTGTGATTTCTAAAAGACGATGAGAATTTGTTCTGTTGCAACCTTTAGCAGGCTTCTAGGGAACAGACATAGTATTAACTCAAGCTGGCTAAAAATGTTGGGCTTCTTTTGGCTGCTCTGAAAGTTGCTTTAAAAAAATTGTGATATTGATCACAAGTGGAAAAAACTTGATTTAAAGAGTAATAAGGAAATAAACATCTATATATAGCTTAAATTTTTAAAATTACCAATGCTTTTAATTGCTTCTACTGCACTTCCTACCCATCTCCCTGTCCCCAGGTTAAATTTTCCCATTTTTCCCCAGATGTAGCTGCTATTCTGAATCCTTTGCTCATCATTTCCTTGCTTTACTTTATATGTATAACATATTTACGCATTCCTGGACAACATAGTGTTTAATTATTTTTTGTCTTTCTGAAGCTTGTACATGCTGGGTTATATTGCATGTATTCTTCTGCAGTTGGCATATGTTGTTTAATATCATGTGGTTGAGATCCATTCTTATTGATGTACATGGCTGTATTTCATTTTTTTCCTCTGCTTTCAGGTAGTAAATGGTACATAAATACCAAATGTAACCATTCTCTTTTTTATGGAAACTTGGGCTGTTTCTATTCTTCTTGTTGTATTTATTATTTAGCTTAGTTTTTGTGGGGGTTTTTTTTAGTGGTTCCTGTAGGTTTTGGTTAACTTGTTTGTTTTTGTATTTATTATTACTAACAGTAGAGTCATGATTATTTCTGTGGATGTCTTATTGCAATGGTTTAATCCTTGGCATGCGCACAGGAAATAATATAAGCATAAATCAGAGGTTAAGCCCATACTCATCTTTACTAGGTTATGCTGAATTATTCTCCAACATAGTTGAATGATGTTATATTCTACAAACAGTGTTGTTACTTTTTTTTCCTCTATATTTTGCATTTCTTTATCTAACATGGTATGTACACACAAAAAATCTTGTATTCCGTTTTGCCTTAGAAGTTTAAAAAGTCTCCTTTTGAGATTAGACAAGTTTGAATTAGTCTTCTTTCATTTACTCATATATACTATAGAGCACATATGTATGTTGATATCTACTGATCATGGATATTTGAGAGACCACTTGGGGCTTTGAAATATTATTTTTAGAATCAGGAAGTTGTGAGAGCCCTTTTTATTATTAGGGTTTCAAAATGCATACTTTCGTATACCGTTTGAATTTAAATGACTTCATGTTAACATTTCTGAAAACAAACACCTTCAAATTTGATGTGAGCCTCACATTTCCAGGCCAGTTTCTTCTTAAATATTTTAGTAATTGTATTACTCAACTTCTTAAAATATTTGCGTTTATTTGGAGAGAAGTGGTGAAAATGTTAAAATGTGGGAAAAGTCTACTAATTGTATCACCATATTTCTTTAAACATTGTTTTAACATTCTTTAAACATCCACCTATTGAGGAAGCATTTTAGTTGTTTCCAGTTTTATAAATAAAACTTCTATGAACAACCATGTACAGATTTGTATGGACACAATTTTTCATTTCTCTTAGATAAATGTTCAGGTTGAATGGTAAGTGTATGATTTTTTTTTTTTAAGAAACTGGCAAACTATTATTCAGAGTAGCTATACCATTTTATATGCTCACTTGAAATATATGAGAGACTCAGGTTCTCTCTATCTTTGCTAGCTCCTCATGTTCTGTATTTTTATTGAAGTATAGTTGATTTAAAATATCACATTAGTTTTAGGTGTACAATACAGTGATTCAACGTTTTTGTAGATTATAGTCCGCTTAAAGTAAAATAATGACTATATTTCCCTGTGCTGTACAATATATTCTTGTTTCTTATTTATTTTATACATAGTATTTTGTGTCTCTTAATCCCATACCCTATATCACCCATCCCCCTTCCCTCTCCCCACTGGTACTAGTTTGTTCTCTATATCTGTGAATCTGTTTCTGTTTTGTTATATACTTTTTTTGTTTTATTTATTAGATTCTACATATAAGTGATAACATAGACTGTTTGTCTTTCTCTGTCTGACTTTTTCAGTAAGCATAATACTCTCTAGGTCATTCCACTTTGTTGCAAATGGCAGAATTTCATTTTTCTTTTATGACTAATATTTCACTGTATATATCTACATAGATACACATATATAGTATGTATGTATGTGTGTGTGTGTGTGTGTATATATATATATATATATGGCCTATAATATATTGGCCTGTAATTTTCTTTTTTTGTAGTGTCTTTTTCTGGTTTGGTATCTTAGTAATGGTGTTTGTAGAAAGAATTTGGTAGTGTTGCAACCTCTTCAATTTTTGGAATATTTTGAGAAGGGTAGGTATTGGCTCTTCTTCATATGTTTTGTGCAATTACCCTGTGAAGCCATCCAGTCCTGGACTTTTGTTTTCTGGGAGTTTTTTATTACAAATTCAACTTCCCTACTACTCATTGGTCTGTTCAGATTCTCTATTTCTTCCTGATTCAGTTTTGGAAGGTTGTATGTTTCTAGAAATTTGTCCATTTATTCTAGGTTGTCTAATTTGTTAGCATAAAGTTCTTCATAGTATTCTGTTATGATTTTTTTGTATCTCTGTAGTTATCAGTTTTTATTTCTCCTCATTCAATTCTTATTTTGTTTATTTGGTTCCTCTCTCTTTTCTTCTTGATGAGCCTGCCTAAAGGTTTATCTATTTTGTTTATCTTTTAAAAAAAACAGCTCTTGGTTTCATTTATCTTTTCTATTGTTTTTTTTGGTCTCTCTTTTGTTTTTCCCCACTCTTATCTTTATTATGTTCTTCCTTCCACTGACTCTGGACTTTGTTTTCTTTTATATAGCTCCTTTAGGTGTAAGGTTAGACTGTTTATTCAATATTTTTCTTGTTTTTTGTGGTAAGCCTGTATCACTCTAAACTTTCCTCTTAGAACTGCTTTTGCTGCATCCCATAGTTTTTGGAAAGTTGTGTTGCCATTTTCTTTTCTTTCAAGTAATTTTCTGATTGCCTCTTTGATTTCTTCATTGACCCATTGGTTGTTTAGTAACATGTTGTTTTGTCTCCAAGCGTTTCTGATTTTCCCATTTTTCTTCTTCTAATTGATTTCTAAATAGTTTCATACCATAGTACTTGGAAAAAATGCTTGATATAATATCTATCCTCTTAGATTTGTTGAGACTTGTTTCTGGCCTAGCATGTGATCTATCCTGGAGAATATTCCATGTGCACTTGAAAAAAACGTGTATTCTGCTGTTTTTGTCTCTATTTCTTTCAGCTGTTCCAAAAGATATGTAACAGTGTGATACATCACATTAACAAATTGAAGAATAAAAACCATATGATCAATTCAACAGATGCAGAAAAAGTTCTGGTAAAATTTAACATCCACTTATAATAAAAACCCTCAAGAAAGTGGGCATAGAGGGAACCTACCTCAACATAATAAAGGCCATATATGATAAACACACAGATAACATCATACTCAATGACATACTCAGGACAACCTACAGAATGGAAGAAAATATTTGCAAAGGATGCAGAAAACAAGGGATTAATCTCCAAAATATACAAATAACTCATGCAGCTCAATATCAAAAAAAAAACAAAAACAAAAAACAACCCAATCAATAAATGGGCAGAAGACCTAAACAGACATTTCTCCAAGGAAGATATACAGATGGCAAACAGGCACATGAAAAGATGCTCAACATCACTATTAGAGAAAGGCAAATCAAAACTACAATGAGGTGTCACCTCACACCAGTCAGAATGGCCATCATCAAAAAGTCTACAAACAATAAATGTTGGAGAGGGTGTGGAGAAAAGGGACCCTCCTACACTGTTGGTGGGAATGTAAATTGGTACAGCCACTATGGAGAACGGTATGGAGGTTCCTCAAAAAACTAAAAGTAGAGCTACCCTATGATCCTACAATCCCACTCCTGGGCATATATCCTGAGAAAACCATAATTCAAAAATATACATGCACCCCAATGTTCATAACAACTTATAATGATCATCTTTGTATTTTCAGCCTAATGTCTAGTGATGTTGAAAATCTCTTAACGGACTTATTTTTCTGTACTTGCAATCTATATATCCTCTTTGGTTAAACACCTCTTTATGTGTTTTTTCCCAAGTTCTAATTGGATCTTTTCTTTTTCACTACTGAATTTTGAGTGTTCTTTTTATATTCCCAGTATAAGTCCTTTGTAAGGACTCATGAGTCAAAAATACAGGCTTTGGGGCTTCCCTGGTGGCACAGTGGTTGAGAATCTGCCTACCAATGCAGGGGACATGGGTTCGAGCCCTGGTCTGGGAAGATCCCACATGCCACAGAGCAACTAGGCCCATGAGCCACAACGACTGAGCCTGCACGTCTGGAACCTGTGCTCTGCAACAAGAGAAGCTGCAATAGTGAGAGGCCCACGCACCGCGATGAAGAGTGGCCCCCACTTGCCACAACTAGAGAAAGCCCTCGCACAGAAATGAAGACCCAACACAGCCCTAAATAAATAAATAAATAAATATTAAAAAAAAATACATGCTTTGCAAATATTTTCTTCCAACCTATAGTGTGTTTTTGATCATCTGAACAGAGTATTTTGCAAAGCAAAAATCAGGAATTTTGATAAATTACAATTTACTGACTTTTTTCTTTTATGGATCATGCTTTTAATTGCATGTCTAAGAACTCTTCACTGATTCGTAAGTCCTAAAGACTTTCTTCTGTGTTATGTTCTAAAAGTTTTAGAGTATTACAATTTATATTTAAATATGTGATCCATTTTAAGTTAAGTTTTGTATAATGTATGAGATTTAAGTAAAGCTCATTTCCCTTCTCTCCATGGATAATATCCCATTGCTCAAGTACTATTTATGGAAAATGCTGCTCTTCTTCAATAGACTTACTTTTGCAACTTTGTCATGAACCAGTTGGCAGTATTTGTATGGGTCTCTTTCAGGGTGTTCTATTCTGTTCAAATGATCTATGTGTCTATGCCTCAAATAATACAATATAATACTGTAGCTACATAGTTACTTTTAGAAACAGGTAGAATGATGGCTTCCATTTAATTCTTCTTTCTAAAAGTTGTTTTAGCTATTCTAGTTCATTTACTTTCCTTATGAATTTTGGAATAATTCTGTCTTTATATACCAAACTTTTTGCTGTGATTTTCATATAAATTGTGTTAAACTTGTATACCAGGTTGGGAAGAATTAACATCATCTCTAGAATGAGTCTTCGAATCCATAAACATGATGCATCTCTCCATTTATTTAGATCTTCTTTGATTTCTTTAGTGTTTCCCATATGTTCCAAACTACAATAGACAGTGATATGATTTTTGTTTCAACCACCAAACACATTTTAAAAAATTTAATAGAAGGAAATCTATTGTATTTAACCATATTTTTGCTCTTATCATCATTTTTCTTCTTTCCTGATAATCCAAGATTCCTTCTCTTACCATTTTTTTTCTTTTTAGAGAACTTGATAATTTATCTTGGTTTTCCTTCATCTAAGATTGTCTCAATTTTCCCCTCATAATTTAAGAATAATTTCACTGGATATAGACTTTTGTGTTAACAGTTTTGTTTTGTTTTGTTTTTATCAGCATTTGAAAAACAGTGTGCTATTTCTTGCTGGTCTCCATGGCTTTTGATGAGAAATTAGCTCACATTCAAATTGTTTTTCACTATATGTAATGCATTGTTTTTTTCTGGTCATTTTCAAGATTTTTTTCTTTGTGTTTAGTTTTCAGAATTTTGAGTAGGACAGGTCTTGATGTGGATTTCTTTTAGTTTATGCTATGTGCAGATTTCTCAGTTTTTGAATCTCTTGTTTGGGGGTTTTAAGGCCAAATTTGGGAAACTTTAAGCCATTATTTCTTTGAATAATTTTTCAGTCCCATTCTCTTTCTTATCTCCTTTTGAGACTGCAGTGACATGAATATTAGATCATCTGTAATAGTTGTTCATATTTCTTAGGTTCTGATTTTTCCAATTTATTTTTTGTTCAGGTAATAGCTATCATTATATGTTCTATATAAGTTTTTTTTCGTTCTATATGTTATAAGTTTTTTTTCAATATGCAGGCCTCTCACTGTTGTGGCCTCTCCTATTGCGGAGCACAGCCTCCGGACACGCGGGCTTAGCGGCCATGGCTCACGGGACCAGCCGCTCCGCGGCATGTGGAATCTTCCTGGACTGGGGCACGAACCCATGTCCCCTGCATTGGCAGGTGGACTCTCAACCACTGCGCCACCAGGGAAGCCTGTTATAAGTTTTAATTGAACTTAACTGCTGATGATAAAGTAAACAAAATATATCATACTCAGAACAAAAGACAAACAAACATGGCTTCCCTGGTGGTGCAGTGGTTAAGAGTCCACCTATCGATGCAGGGGACACGGGTTCGTGCCCCGGTCCAGGAAGATCCCACGTGCCGCAGAGCGGCTGGGCCTGTGAGCCATGGCCTCTGAGCCCACGCGTCTGGAGCCTGTGCTCTGCAACAGGAGAGGCCACAACAGTGAGAGGCCTGCATACCGCAAAAAAAAAAAGAAAAAAAAACCAAACATGGTACAATTTAGGAGAAAAATCTAAAATGAAAAATACAAGAGATTTTTAAAACCAGAAAGTAAACAATCATATTTTTTAAAATTAATGAAATCATATTAGCCGTAATAACAAATGATAATAATTTGAACTAGAATCAATAAAAGACAACAACAGCAAACTCTCTGGAGCCTATAAGAGAATAACTAAAAGTTAAATAAAACACAAGAATGAATTCATGTTAACTCCTCGGTTTGACTGTGACAACAGAGTTAGTAATAGAGTTACCCTCCTACTCTGAACAATTCTAATTTTGACAAAACATACGAAGTGACTCTTTTCAGGTACTAGACAGCAGAATACACAGTGTTCTGAATCCTGAAAAACAGATGGGAAAATTCAAGAAATGAAAGGAAACTCTAAATAAGGTACAAAATTAAAAATTAAATGACATAAAGTATCTAAAATAAAGAAATTTTTTGATGGAAATAATAGAAGACTAGACATGGAGGAAGAGAAAATTTGTAAAATAAAGTAAGTAGAAATTGTACAGACTAAAGTATAGTATGAAAAAAATAATTTTTAAAAAGATTAAAGTATCTGAAACCTGTGTGGAAACATCGTACTATCGAATCTAGATATGATTGGCATTCCAGAAGGAGAGGAGAGAAAATAAAGGGCAGAGTATTTTCTAAAATTGATGAAAGATATTAAGTGACAGATCCAAGGACTTAATGAATTCCAAACAGAAAAACACAGAGAAAGCCACCACTACATGCAACATAGGTAAGCTGCTGAAATCCAAAAGTTAGCCAAAAAAAAATTTTTTTAAGCAGTCATGAAAAATATACACAATGCATTCAGAAGAAAAAAGAAAAAGAAAAGCATTTGGCATCCCTCATATCAGATACAATGGAGCCAGAAGACAATGTAACATTTTTAAAGTAATAAAAGAAAATAAATCAAACTAGTATACTATATCTAGCATCTTCTTTAAAATTGAATGTGAAATAAAAACATTTCAAACATACATAAGCTTAGAAAATTTGTTGTACTACAAAATTACAATAGAAATGTCTTATTTTGAAAGGCAACAATCTCAGACAGAAGCCTGGGTCTGTAGAAAAGACCCATGGAAACAGTAAATATGTGGATAAATAGAAATTATTTTTAAAATATTATTGAATGCTTAAGGCAAATTTAATAGCAATATATGGTGGGAGTTATAAAATATGCCCAATAGCATGTAGAGATATAAAGGAATAAATGGAATCAATCAGTTATAAAGTCTTATATTTTTAGTAAACTGATCTAATATTTATTAATGTTGACTGCCATAAATTTTAGTCCCCAAATTCTAAAAAAAAAAAATCGAAACAGTATAGCTAAAAAATCCAATAGAGGAGATAATGTAGAATGATTAAAAAGAAGACAAAACTTGATTATATCAAAACAAAGGGCAAGAAAAAGGAAGAAAAGAATAGATGAGACAGATAGAAATTTCTTTAAATATTGCTTAAATAAATTTAGCTTCTTTTTGAGTAGGATATCTATGAAATCAGTGGTTCTTAATGCTGATTTTATGTTTTCAACTTTAAAAAAAAGGAACACAACTATTAATTATCTCCTAAAAGCACTGTGTGTACTGCACTTAGAAAAACAATGCTCTGCAGGTAATAGGGTTCAAATATCAGAGAGCAGGTCTAGTGTTTCAGTCAGCCTTTCTCATTTACTTGTTAACTACAAGTAATATGTCTTTAAGGAGAAATGAAATATATAAGTTCACCAGACCTAAATTCCCATTGTTAAGATAGAAATTAACATATTTGGAGGCATCTGAAAAGTATCCTCACTATTTTTAATCAGATGGATTTCCTTTCAGTTGAACCATCTTCTGTGTTTTCCTTTATCCATGGTTTGATTTCTATGATTCACATACATGTGATTTTCAAATAAAATGGCTTCAAATTATAAAACATACATATATGATCTAGTATTAGATTTAGTTAATACATTATATATCTTACATTTCCAGATCAAAGCATAGGAAATGTAGAAACTGAATGCATTCCAGTAACATTTTCCAATACAAAACTCAATTTCTCTCTAAGACAAATAAAGGACTCATAGTGGAGGCTTGTAAAAAATGCTTTCAGAGTTATGTATTGGATTTTATTCTTTCACAACAGTAGAAAGGCTTTCTACTGAGAAAATGTGAAGTTAATAAACCCCATTTTCAATACATCCTGTGAATCTGCAATTCTCTGTTCCTTTAGCCAACCTGCTTTCTAAATGAGGAGAAAATTGACTTTCCAGGCAAAAAAGCAAGTACACATTAGACACATCGTAAGCTCAGCCAGACTGAGCTAACTAGACTATTTGTATTATTTTCTAAGAAATATGTAAATACACTGCATGTGATATCTTCTCAAAATCCATTTAGAAATTTTTGGTCTGTGTTGCTTTTTATTATTCTTCCCCATCAATACTCTACCTTCTCACATATAGGCAAAGCCTACTGACAGCCAATTCTTTACGATTTTGTCTAGGGACTTCCAGAAATGTTTTAACCCTTATATTAAGGCATCTATAGAATCACATGTGAAATATTTGTTGAATAACCTGAACATTTTATTACTTTCAAGTTTACTAATCACCACACGTTATCCAAAAGGGGGGAAAAAAGCAGACACTGTACTCTTCTTTTTAAAAATTTTCCAAGTACCACTTCTTGTTCCCAGAACAGCAAACTTTCTGAAGCATGCCACTATGTCCCTCCAGGTCTGCACAATTTTTGCTCCACTGATAGTTTATTGCATATAGGGAGGCATATAGGGAGGTAGGTTTTTCTATTGTCAAGCTCTGCTCTACTGCCCTTTCCTCTTTGTTGGAACAGCATATCTATTTGGGGCTGTGCATGATAATCCATGAAATCTCCAATGGCACAGTTTGCTGAACACCCAGTGAGTCAGGTACTGCAGCAGTTACAAAGAAAATTAAGTCTCATTTTGACCTTAAAGATCTTAGGTTTGATGGGAAAACTGAGCTAAAATAAAGCATGTTGTGAAGTCTAAAACATAAGATAGCAAATAAAAACTGCCATAGAGAAGAACACCTCATTTACAGATGACAGTATTTATTTACTCTTACCTGGTGAAATTAGGAAAAAGTGTTATTTATCTGTCTTTCTCTTTCTCTCTTTCTCTCTTCTATGAATTTCTTATAGCATGTAGGAATATGTGAAAATAACATCCAATTTTTCAAAGTTTTGCTGAGACTTGAAACCTCTATTTTTTCTGGTCCTATCTTCAGTGGCACATCATTCAAACTTCCATAATAAGGATTGACCAGAGAAAGATGAAGCACATATATCATTTGAAATGTTAACCAGAAATTTCATTTGTTATAATTTATTGGAATGGGGTTTGTCAACTAGATATGTTTTCATTAAAAAAAACACCATGTCTGCAACATACTCTTTACATAGTTACTTCCAATTCATCACATGTTGTCATAGAAGAGGAACTAGTTAGGCAATCAAAAACAGTTATGCTTTTAGACACAACTATAAAGAAATTTCCTTGTCTAATGTTGAGGAGCAATGTTAAACAGATGATTATTCGGTCATTCTTCTACAGTACAGGTTATTCAGCATTTTATCTCTCCCTGAGACAGCGCCCTACACACAGGCCAACAGAGCTTTATGAATGTTTGGCTACATATGTGTATGATGTTTGTGCTCCTCCTCTTAGAGGCACACTTATTGTTTCACATAACATTCATATAAGGAACTATGATAGCTATCGCTACCTTACTATTTATGGTGCACCTGTGCCGGTAGGCATAAACTCATTCAGGAAAAGTCTACAAACGTTCATCGTAATTGTTATTTAATGACATTAAATCCACCATTGTCCTTTTGGGTTTCTTGATATGAGTGCATATCTATATCTTTGTTTAAGAACTTAATTCAAGAGGAAACAAATTTTTGAATGGGCTATTCAGGAGATACATATTTCAGTTATATACAATACCCATGAAGTTTGTGACTGTTTTAAATTAATACTAGTTTTATACTGGAATGAGCACTAGACTATGACTCACAAAACCAGAGACTGAGTCCAAATTGCAGTATTTAATAACTGCAATGGAAATCATGGAGATCATGGAAATAATCATGTGAGGTCATAGCCTAATCCAGACGTGAGGTCTGGGATCTCTGTCCTGAGATTCTCTGGGATAGCTCTGTAACCTTATTGTGCATTACCTTTAGGTCCTGGCTAGTTCAAGTACATTTCTCTTATTTACAGTTTTCATAGTTGAATTGTTTCAATTAGGTAAATTAGTTGAACCTAATACTTATCACATGGTACACATAAATATAGACAGATACACTACTACTGATACATGTAACAAACAAATGCCACTTTTTTTTTTTTTTTTTTTTTTTTTTTTTTTTTTGCGGTACGCTGGTCTCTCACTGCTGTGGCTTCCCCCACTGTGGAGCACAGGCTCCGGACGCGCAGGCTCAGTGGCCATGGGTCACAGGCCTAGCCGCTCTGCGGCATGTGGGATCTTCCCGGACCAGGGCATGAACCCATGTCTCCTGCATCGGCAGGCGGACTCTCAACCACTGTGCCACCAGGGAAGCCCAAATGCCATTCTTTTAATGATACATTTAATGATGACCAGATGAGAGGATACAGAGGTGCATTTCTAATACTCCAATTCAAGATGGAAGCCATACGTATATGAAGACAGATGTATAGATTTAAAAAATAAATTTAAAAGGTGATGTTAATAGACACATTATTTAATAATCGGTACCTCAAACTATTTTAAATCAAAGGACACATCTTTCCAATAATATAGAGAATTTCCTAATGAATAATCATAATAAATGGCTGAAAAGAGTCCATTTCAAAGTATAGGGTGAAAATCTAATGGCAAAGTCTTGACCTTTCAAGTCATTCTGTCAAAGAGAAAATAATCTGAAACAGAGCTGTGCTACACAGCTGCATAATAGCCCCATTGTGAGAGTGAACTATCCTTGTTTTGTAACTGGGTATGAATCTATGAATAGTGTCAGGACCTTTTAAATGTCAGAATTTTCTGGCTCTGGGCCACCTCTGTCTGTTCTGCATGGAACATTATGACTGGTTTGCAATAGACGGAAAGATACTACTTAAAAATTTCCTGAATTCTCTCCTATCATCACAGATAGCAATAGTTGTATGAAGAAAGATTAAGGGAAGTTAGAAAGTACTGGAAAGAGCTTGATTGAAATTTTGGACTTGTATTAATCTCATAGTGGAAATGTATTAAAGTCAAAACCCCACAGTAGAATTCAAGTAAATACTTCATTTATTGGATGTCTTATGGAATATAAGTACTTTTAAGGACACACTTCCTATTTTAAATATATATTTGTTCAATATATTGATTTCCATTGTTGAAAAATGGTAATAACCAAAACTTAACAAGTTTGCTTAAAAATAAGTCTTGGAATTCCTAATTGGATCTGTTCTTCTCTCCCTCTCATTTTTCAAACAAATCTAATTAATGCATATCCATGTAGCCCTTATGGGGGGCTGAGCTTGTGATTTAAATAGCATAAATATTCTTTTTATGTCTAAGGTTTGTAGGTAAGAGAAAGTGTCTTCAAGTGCTTCATGAAACATGCATTTATTTTTAATGTACAAAATTTCTTCTTTTCCTTTCAAAACTATTTTAAAATAAAACTATACTTCAAAATTTCTCCAAGAATTAATAACGTCTGTATAGGACCTCTCCTTGAGAAGTAATCTCCGAGTTTTGTGAGTGTCCAGAACCAAGCACAAATAAGACAGATTAAGAAGTTGATAAAAATATTTTAAAATTTGTACACCACTTTAAGGGACACTTAAGTAGAAGAATAACTATAAGAATTCTGAAGAATAACTCTGAATCTGAAGCATGTGATGGTTTACTGCATGAGTATTATTTTATTATCAGTAACAAGGACTCTCTCACTTAACAAAGTAAATGTAAACATAGATTTCATTTAAATATATATACAAAGCAGAGTGTAATAAGATTTTTTGAAATTAGAACAAAAATGAAAAGAAAAATGACCCCAGTGCAATATTTATGTGAATGTATTTCTAACAAATTCTATGTCCTAAAAATATCATAGAATAATGATGCATTTACTTAAATCCTATTATTATTTTTGCTTTGTTAAAAAAAAATTAAAACTGTGAGGGCAAATTTTTAAAAGACATTTTAATTTTCTATTGGGTATTTTTGAAAATAAACTATGCATTTATTTGCTGTTATTACCTGTATATGCTGCTGCTTTCTTCTGGATTTACTTCTATTTAGGATATTTCCTCCAATAATATTTAAAAAATAATTCTTTGTATAGCTAAATGTTGGTAGTTTTATAAACCTCAGAATAGCTTTTTTGTGTTCTCACATTTAATAATTGTTTATCTTAAAATAAAAAATTATGTTTCAGATTCTTTCTCTTTTCTACTTTTAAAATATTACTCCATTTTCTTTTTTATTCCAATTTAGATTTTTCAAATATGATGTCAATATATTTATTGTTCTTTTTAGATAATCCTTTTTGGAATATTTTACAGTAAAATTTAATTATCCTTTTGTTTTATTAATTTTCATTGTGAAGTGTCTAGGTGTAGGTCTTTTTCATGCATCTGGTTAGCTCTCCATGCATCTTTTCAATCTGAGATCCATCATTATACATTTTTGGAAATTTGCAGTGATTAATTTTTTTCAAATATTCTTCCTCCTACATTTGCTATTTTCTTTTCTTTGGGATTCTAGTTACATAGATGTTAACATGTCAATTTCTATGTTTCTTATTTAATTTATTGTTTATTTTTTAGTCTACCTTTCTGATGCACATATATATTTATTTGCATTGAACATTTTTTCATTTTGTTATTCTAGTTCATTCAATTATTTCTTATCTATAACTATTCCTTATTCATTTCATAGCTATATTAATGGTCAATGTTACCTATAATTTCTATCTCTCTGAGATTTCTATTACATTCATGTTAAATATTTATTATTTCTCTCTGTTTCTTCTATTAATTCTCTTGACACTTGCACAAGGTGACCAGCTACTTATTTATTTCATGATAAGTGTGGTAATTTTCTGCCTGTCAACTTCTATTTCCCTGGGGCTATCAAGTACTTTTGCTGAAAATATATACACTGAAGAGAGATTTCAATGCTTTGGGCCTAACTTTTTTCCCTCTTGGTGAGTTTAAGTGTATATGTATGTGTGTGTGTGCGTGCACATTGTGGGTGTTTTTATGGTGGGTACATAGAGCAGAGCCACCTCTATTGGCTGTTGCACTCCCTGACCTCAATCTTACCACTCCCCCATGGGAACTTCTTGAACTTTCACTCTTGATATTGCTCTTTTCCAAGAGTTTTTGTCTTTTTTGGCATGGTCTTTTAGCCTTGGTGTGTAGGTGCGAGTGTGTAGGAAATGGGGCATGCCTAGCATCATCTATTATTATCTACTCATCTCTCCTGAGAATGTCTGGTTTCCTGGTGTTGCCCTGTTGAGCGCAATGATGCTAGGAAAGAGGCCAAACATATGGTCATAACCAAACCGTTTCCATAACTATGGTATTCTGTTCCTTGCCCTGCTCTGCAGTATTCCTCCCTCAACAAGTCACAAATGAATTTTGAAAGCCTCAGGATTTTTTTTTACTATTAATATGGGTTTTTATTTTCCCTAAATCCATTCACGTCTCTCCTTTTTGACTTCTTCAAGATAGAAATGTGGGAAGTAACCCAGCAGCCCATTCTAGCAAGTAGTTTTTTCTTTAAGTTTGCTCAAATTCCTTTTAAAATATGTATATTTCACATTCAGTGTAAGCTCTGAAAGGGCAGGAACCATGTTTAACTGCATCATGCAATATCCACTCCATTTCATATGTCATGTGTCGTTGGTAACATTTTTGTGGAATGAATTAATACTATGAATGCATGGTGGAATAACAAATACAAATGTTTAAATATATACAAATAATGTCATATCTGAATATTGAGCGGAAATTCAATGTTTCACCAATAAAACACATGTACTTTTGCTTTGTCATTCATTATATGTATAGATGAGAATTACACAGGCTTCTTAATTTCTGTGGGAAAATCTGGTCTTTATATGACCAGAATCAGATTCTCTGAATCCTGCTCAGACCTAGGTTCCTGGATAAATTCTCTCCCTCTCTCTGTCCTTCTTCCTCTTTCTAGCTCTCTGTCTGTCTGTCTCTTCATTTTTCTTGAAGTCAAATGAATGTTGCTCATGTCCATAGCTGGCTTTTGTTCCAAACACATACATAGTCCCCTCTGTTGGTAAAATTGACTGGCTATTTGTGAGGCCTGATGTCTTCTGTAATCTATACTAGAGTGTAATTTAAGCCACTTCCTTTCTTTTGCCTTCCTTTATTGCTCATCTAGTGCCTGCTTGATATTATAGTTTATCTTTTTCAGGCCTGGGATTGTGTGGTAACAATGTAAGAAAGTGAATGGCGGTCCCTGGAATCCAGGAACCGGCCAGGTAATATCAGCTGGGCCTTAGTGTTGCTATGAGCTGAACTGGCCCTCACAACTTGGGCTTGGTGTTCTTCTGATGGACATAAACAATTTCACAAACATCACTATGAGACAAGGCTACACTAGGCCTATGATATATTTAGACAAAAACAAGACCACTTACTAACAACGTGTGTATTCAGGAAAAACATGAACATTGTCTAAATTGTAGACACAACAAGGAGAAGAGCATATTTAGAAAAATGACTAAACATTTCCCTAACCTGGCTAATATGGGTGACTGTTACTTCTTTACAATCACAGTGTTAGACTTGCTATCATCTATCCTTCTTTTAGATAAAATGTCTGAAGAGACCCAGTCATAGAACTGTCCTCACTTCATGAAAGCACTGCATCCAGAATAAGCCCTTCCTTGAATCCTTCCCCCAAATCACTTAAACAAAGCTCAGATAGTCTAAATCTTTTCTAACACCCACTTAGTGAGACTCCCATAGTTCCCCATGGTATGCATTCTCCTTTCCTAAAAGGTGAAATACAACCAACTTGTTCAAATACAGGTGTGTTCCAAGTAGTTTGGGGTTAAAGGATATTGAGAAAAGAGAGAGAGAGAAAAGCACAAAACAGCTTATTAAAAATCACTCAAAAAGAGTCACAAGAAGGATACTCAAAGTATTTTAAATTTTTGTTATGTTCCACTAAAAGTCCAGGTACACTTTCTAAGTGAGTCTCTGAAATTCAATTCTATCACATTAGAATTTCTTTTCTCAGATAGAGACAGAGTATATGGTCAATATTGCTTTGGTAGGGAGGAGGTTCTTTTTAAACACACACCAGCTCTACGTTCCATTCAAAAAGGAAAAAATGTAAATTAATTCAGAGAATATTGACCTCTGAAAAAATTGCTTGCGCCTCTTTACAGATATTTATGTCAAAACATAAGGATTAGTATTATATGATCTTCCGGACCTTTTGTTCCCCATTCTTGAATCTGTTAATAAGTATGCTCTCTGCTTAGCTGAGATGGTCTACCTAGAAAAATCATACAGGCATCTAAGCTACCAATACTGTGGTTTTATTATTGAGAAACTCTGGGTTCTGTTTTCATTTTGGTTCTTAATAAATTTGACAATTCTCGGCATATCACTTTGCCTCTTTGTCAGACTTCCCTGCTGTGAAACAGGGAGAGCTGACCTGCCTGATGGGGAAGTGTGAAGGTGATTAATGTTCAAGAAATATTGTAAGGAAAAGCACCACCCAAGTTCAGCACATTATTACTACACTAAATCACAATTTTCTTGATGTTCATGTCAGTGGCCTACTCTTTATGCAGGAATAACTGATTCAGACTTCATTAATAAAAAGGAAAAAAACCCAGCAAGAACAAAAGGCAAGAGAATTCACAACACAAAGCTAAGAGAAATTACAGCAATATGAACTCTTAACACTGTAGTGTTCTTTCACGGTCTGGTACTTTTTAATCTTGAGCCATAGATGGAAAAAAAAAGAAAAAAACTAAGGCACAACCATTGTACAGTAGGCAAAGCAAGCGAGATTGCTTGGACTGATTACTCTGAACTCCAGAAAACAGCTAAAGAATGTCTAGAATTCCCCAGACATGAATATTATGGTTCTGAGTAGTGGTTCAACAGCCTTCATTTTCAGGTTACTCTGGAGCACCAATTTTCTGTCTCAAACTTTTTATTTTAGTGTTGAATTGGAAATAACCCATGGCTATAGTATTTCTTTAGCTAATACCTCATAGATGATTTTGTTTCTGATAGCGTAACAACTTTTACTCAGCGAATAAGAATTTGAGAAAAACATGTAGTTTATATTAGCTGTTTCATTTCACAATAACTACAGGTTTCATATAATTTGGTCTATTGTTTGTTTGGTTTTTTTTAATGTCTCTGATTGAGATCAGGTAGCCACAGTCCATTTGGAAAAGTTTCAGGGAAAATAGCTGAAAATAATGAAATTAGGTATGTGTTATATTGATCTTCATAATTTCTTAAATGTATAATAACTAAATATGATCTTTCCATGAAAGAGATGCATGCCTCTTTTAGAATATCTGAACTTTCTAAATACACACACAAGCAAACTTAACACACACTAAATTACATGTTGAGTAATATTTCAGTATATATTCAGAAAATTAATCTAAATTCTAAATACCCTCTTATGAATGTGTGCAATATTTATAAATCATTTGGAGGACAAAAATTCTGACATTGTTCTATAACAACAAGGACGAGAAGCAGCTTAAAAACATCTGTGTAAAGAAGGATTTCAGGCCACTGTTAATGGTACAATTTAAGGAAGCACTTCTTACTATGAAATATCATAAAGCCATTTAAGATTGTGTTTATAACAAATATTTAAATACGTTGAAAAATGATCATAAATTGATTGTTTTTTAAACAGGCAAGCAAAACCGAATGCCACATAGGCCATATGATCTTAACTATAAATAGGCTGAAAGATAGGAAGCTAGATTGATGACAGATTGGTTGATACATAAAAGAGAATGAAGATGAAAGGGACAAAAAGACACAGAGAAAGAATAAGAGAGGAAGGAAAAAAGGGAGGGAGGGATGAAAGAGACAGCTGGAAGCAAATGGAAAGAATATTAAGTGTTATACTTCTGTGGGGTTCTGATCGAAAGTGAGTCTTACTATGCTGTTAGATATCCCAAATTTTCTGTATTGGATATATATTTTCTGTAGCTAGAAACATTTTAAGTCAATTTTAAAAAGAAAAAATTTATTATTCTTACCTTCTAAATTCATGCTCCAATAATCAGAGTCTAATGTTAATATTACTTGCACACAAATTCTAAAGTCAAGACTTTATATAATTTTTTTATTAACATAGAAACATTCATATTAGCAGCTCATATTAGGATTTGTATGATCTCCCATGAGCTTGTTTAAATGCCATATTGCTCAGTAAATGAAGATTTCTTATGACCCAATCCTAGGAAATTATTATTTTATTTTCGTTTTACAAACCTCATTTCGAACAAAGTTTATTTATTGTTAAAACTTACGAGGTCCTACATGTGAAAAAGAAAGTACTGTCAATCTCTATCTCAATTAACACCCACACGTCATGGAAACGTTAATTCCAACCAGAGGGGTAACACTCTGTGCATAGAAAAGGGGACCCACATTATTGTTTATGCTAATTTCTAACTTCACATCAATGACAGCAGTGGTAATGTTACCTCCACTAGTTTGAATCTATTATTAGTCTTTGCTGTGAAACCTAACCAAGCTCACATTAACAATTACTTTAGTTGGGGCACATGGTGAATTATAAGGACATTTGTGAAATTAGCATCTAGGTCTTCAAAAATGTTTAATTACTTCTTTCAATAGTCTTCTTCTTTGAGATATTTTTTCCTCTTCCAGACATCAAGTCCCCAGCTACAGACTTGACAGAGATAGTCCCTTCCTACAGGCCCAGGCTGGTGTCATCACTACTAAGTCAGCACCCCACATTCTTGGTCTTGCAACATGTATGTGTACACAGATATAATGGAAAGAGCATGAGGCTAAGACTTAGAATGAGTGGATTTAAGTCCTGGCTGTTTGACTGTAGCTTTGTAATATAAAGTGTCTGTAAAGGATATTTTTTCACAAGTCACACAAGGCTCCATTTAGGCATTCTACTTAGATAGTTGGGCAGATTAGCCAGCATACCTGGATGATAAGAACTTCATTTAAAAATATAAAAGTAACCTATTATTTAAACAATGTAGAAAATACATAATAAAAATGAGATTATAGGGGCTTCCCTGGTGCTGCAGTGGTTGAGAGTCCGCCTGCCGATGCAGGGGACACGGGTTTGTGCCCCAGTCCGGGAAGATCCCACATGCCGTGGAGCGGCTGGGCCCGTGAGCCATGGCCGCTGAGCCTGCACGTCTGGAGCCTGTGCTCCACAACGGGAGAGGCCACAACAGTGAGAGGCCCACGTACCGCAAAAAAAAAAAAAAAAAAAAAAAAGATTATATAATATTTCCACCAGCCAGAGATAAATGTTATTCTACCAACCAATGATAGCTATTATTATATTTTATTATATTATATATTATACATGCACAGTATGTAATATTTGTACACTTTCTTACAGAGTTTTCTATGACTAAGTTGTATATAAATTTACTTTACAAAATTTTACATTTTTAATATTTTCTGCACATGTACTGTTATGAAATTATTTTCATTGTAAAATGCATACTATTTCTATTACTTTTGTAGTGTTACCTTAGATGTAAGAAAATTTATTAAAGCATATCTCTTATGGAAGTTCAGCTTCCTCTTAGATTTCCCTTGCTATTTACTACCTATTTATTAATATGTAGTTGTTAAATAATATATTTAATAACATAGTGAGATATGTTATCATGAATACATTAGTTTTTGTATTTCAACTTGCTATCATAATATATACCTAGTGAATTATAAAATTGGGGGAATTAAAATTTTCATATTTTTGTAGGAATATTTTTATGTTTATGATATTAAGCCCATGTTTATTACATTTGTTACAAATAGATTTCCTGATGTTTGTCCCTCTTTTAATAATTATGGTCTTTCATCATGTGGATTGTTTTTTTTTTGCATTTTACATAGCAAAATGATTTCTTTGTTTTATACCTTCTTTCTCATCTGATGATTACTTAATTATCTGCCTGTATGGACTTTTTCATATTAAATATTGAACACATCTGAATTTTGCTCTGGCATTAAGTATGAGATACACATTTGTCCTTTACTCACTGGGAAAAAAATTCCACATATTTTATGTTTGAATATGTTTCTAATTTAAAATTTAATATATTTATTGTATAATATATAACTTCATAATAATTGTACCCATTGATTGAATTGTAAAATTACAGCCTATTTTATTATATCATAAATCACCCTTTCTTACATGAGTCTATATATTATACTCCAAGATGAACTTAAGAAACATTATTTTTCAGTTCTAAAATCTAATGAAAATTTTCACTAAAAATCTAATAAATAGATTAATAGGCTAATATGAGAAGCAATACATGTTTGACAATATTGAGTATTCTCATCAAGGGACCTGTTATACCATTACACTTATTTAAATTATTTTGTCCATCAGTTAAATTCCTTTCTTCTTTATACAGAACATTTATAGATGTCATTAAATTTATTATTTACTTTGGACAACTTTTGCTAAAGAGATGATTTATTACCATCTTATATAGCTGATTATTTCTTTTATTTAGGAAAGTTGCATTTAAAATACTTTGAAATGGACTAATATTTTTAATTTCCTTTTAGGCAATCAACTATACAACATTAAAATGTTTTCTCTTGTTTTTCAATATTTACTTTATTATTTTACTTTCTTTTGTCATTGTTTTAGGGTGATAGAGAGCTTCCTAAGTCATGTTCTTGATTTCTTATAGAAATGCTTTTGTCAGTGGCATATTTAAACATTAACCATGACTATGGCTTTTGGTTTGATACAATGCTAATTTTATTATGTTGGAGCAATAGCCTGTTCTGCTTTTGTTGTTTTGCTAGGAGTGAATGTTGAATTTGATCAAATCTATTTTTAGCTTGCTTTAGTCTAATTTGTAGCTAATGAATTTCCTAATTGGATCAACTTTGAATTTTGAGGATAAACACAAGTTGATCCTGGTATATTTAATTTTTAAATGAAACTTAATTTAATTCACAAGTATATTATGCAGTGTTTTGTCTGTGTTTTTAAAAATGTTTCCCTCTGAAAGCTTATAAGGTATATGCTGAGTTCAAAAATGCAATGAGAAATAGTTTTAACTGTTCTGTGTGCTCAAGAAATTTTGATATTGTAGACTTAATCTATTGCTTAAAAATGTTATGGAAATCTCATATAAAACAGTTTGGACTCAGTATCATATAGGGATGTTGAAAGATAATTTTCTGTTCTGTTGGTTGTTATTCTGATCTAGTTATGATAGATTTAAAGTTTATCTATCAGCTAAAGAACTAATTCATCTTTGATCAATTATATTTTATTAGAATATTCTACAGTTTATTATGATTTTCAAATTAATTAGCAAACTGACATAATCATCTTTTGTTTTTGAAATGCATTTAATCTATACAGCTATATCACATTACTTATTGATATTGCCGTGTATTTGTGACTTTCTTTATTTATCCATGATTTTATTTGTAAGAAATATGTCTAATATTTTCGGTCTTTAGAGGACCCATTTTCTGGATTTTCCATTTGTGCTATTTTTTTTTCTAAATTACCCATGTCTTTTTTGTTGTTGTAATTATTCTACTTTATTTTTGATATTTTTTACTATGTTGGATTTGAAGAATTTATTCCTTTTTTTATATTTAAAACATTTAGGATTATAACTTTTCTTCACATATATATGTTTGCTATATCCCATTATTTTGTTTGCTATAGGATTATTGTTTTTTCTATTTGTTTCT
The DNA here is from genome assembly GCF_951394435.1 of Stenella coeruleoalba. NCBI lineage: Eukaryota > Metazoa > Chordata > Mammalia > Artiodactyla > Delphinidae > Stenella > Stenella coeruleoalba. The sequence goes on from NC_137150.1 coordinate 93,371,245, forward strand.
GAGTTTATTCTTGATTCATGATTTATTTTCTTTTTCTTCTTTTTATTTATTTTTTAACTTAGTACATTTTAATTTCTTTCCTTTTTGTTCTTTTTCATTTCTTAATATATTGTTGTCTTAATAATATGAAAAATAAGAACTCTTTGATTTCTTCTTGGGGAAATTAATCACATTTTAAATTCTCATATATATAAAATCTATTTATTAATTTTATTATTCTTGATATGATTTATCCTTGTTATTTTTTCAGAGAATATTATACTATTGACTCTGATTTTAGGGCATTTTTTTCTTTATATTTCTTTAAAATATTACTTTCTAAATTGAAATTCTATGGAATCTGACCAAAAATATTTAGAAATGTTATATATTCACAGTACTTTTTTTTAAAAACATCTTTCTTGGAGTATAATTGCTTTACAATGGTGTGTTAGTTTTGGCTTTATAACAAAGTGAATCAGTTATACATATACATATATCCCCATATATCCTCCCTCTTGTGTCTCCCTCCCACCCTACCTATCCCACCCCTCTAGGTGATCAAAAAGCACGGAGCTGATATCCCTGTGCTATGTGGCTGCTTCCCACTAGTTATCTATTTTATTTTTGGTAGTGTATATATAAGTACATGCCTCACTTCGTCCCATCTTACCCTTCCCCATCCCCGTGTCCTCAAGTCCATTCTCTGCATCTGCATCCTTATTCCTGTCCTGCCCATATGATCTTCAGAACCATTTTTTTTGATTCCATATATATGTGTTAGCATACAGTACTTATTTTTCTCTTTCTGACTTGTTCACTCCGTATGACAGTCTCTAGGTACATCCACCTCATTACAAATAACTCAATTTCGTTTTTTTTATGGCTGAGTAATATTCCATTGTATATATGTGCCACATCTTCTTTATCCATTCATCTGTCGATGGACACTTAGGTTGCTTCCATGTCCTGGCTATTGTAAATAGAGCTGCAATGAACATTGGAGTACATGACTCTTTTTGAATTATGGTTTTCCCAGGGTATATGCCCAGTAGTGGTATTGCTATGTCATCTGGTAGCTCTATTTTTAGTTTTTTAAAGGAACCACCATACTGTTCTCCATAGTAGCTGTATCAATTTACATTCCCACCAACAGTGCAAGCAAGTTCCCTTTTCTCCTCACCCTCTCCAGCATTTATTGTTTGCACATTTTTTGATGATGGCCATTCTGACTGGTGTGAGGTGATACCTCATTGTAGTTTTGATTTGCATTTCTCTAATGATTAGTGATGGTGAGCATTCATTCATGCATTTGTTGGCAATCTGTATATCTACTTTGGAGAACTGTCTATTTAGGCCTTCTGCCCATTTTAGGATTGGGTTGTTTGGTTTTTTTGATATTGAGCTGCATGAGCTGCTTGTAAATTTTGGAGATTAATTCGTTGTCAGTTGCTTCATTTGCAAATATTTTCCCATTCTGAGGGTTGTCTTTTCATCTTGTTTATGGCTTCCTTTGCTGTGCATTTCATTAGGCCCATTTGTTTATTTTTGTTTTTATTTCCATTTCTCTAGGAGGTGGGTCAAAAAGGATCTTGCTGTGATTTATGTCACAGAGTGTTCTGCCTATGTTTTCCTCTAAGAGTTTTATACTGTCTGGCCTTACTTTTAGTTCTTTAATCCATTTTGAGTTTATTTTGTATACAGTGTTAGAAAGTGTCCTAAATTCATTCTTTTACATGTAGATATCCAGTTTTCCCAGCATCACTTATTGAAGAGTCTGTCTTTTCTCCATTGTATATTCTTACCTCCTTTATCAAAAATAAGGTGACCATATGTGCATGGGTTTATCTCTGGGCTTTCTATCCTGTTCCATCGATCTATATTTATCTTTTTGTACCAGTACCATACTGCCTTGATTACTGTAGCTTTGTAGTATAGTCTGAAGTCAGGAACCATGATTTCTCCAGCTCCGTTTTTCTTTCTCAAGATTTCTTTTGCTATTCGGGGTCTTTTGTGTTTCCATACACATTGTGAAATTTTTTGTTCTAATTCTGTGGAAACTGCCATTGTTAGTTTGATAGGGATTGCACTGAATCTGTAGAGTGCTTTGGGTAGTATAGTCATTTTCCCAATGTTGGTTCTTCCAATCCAAGAACATGGTATATCTCTCCATCTTTTTGTATCATCTTTAATTTCTTTCATCAGGGTCTTATAGTTTTCTGCTTAGATGTCTTTTGTCTCCTTAGGTAGGTTTATCCCTAGGTATTTTATAATTTTTGTTGCAATGGTAAATGGGAGTGTTCCATTAATTTCTCTTTCAGATTTTTCATCATTAGTGTATAGGAATGCAAGAGATTTCTGTACACTACTTTTGTATCTTGCTAGTCTGCCGGATTCATTGATTAGTTCTGGTAGTTTTCTGGTAGCATCTTTAGAATTCTCTATGTATAGTATCATGTCATCTGCAAACAGTGACAGCTTTACTTCTTCTTTTCCAATTTGGATTCCTTTCCTTTCTTTTCCTTTTCTGATTGCTTTGGCTAAATCTTCCAAAACTATGTTGAATAATAGTGCTGAGAGTGGACAACCTTGTCGGGTTCCTGATATTAGAGGAAATGGTTTCAGTTTTTTACCATTGAGAATGATGTTGGCTGTGGGTTTTTCATATATGGCCATTATTATGTTGAGGTAAGTTCCCTCTATACCTACTTTCTGGAGGGTTTTTATCATAAATGGGGGTTGAATTTTGTTGAAAGCTTTTTCTGCATCTATTGAAATGATCATATAGTTTTTACCCTTCAGTTTGTTAATATGGTTTATCACATTGATTTATTTTTGTATATTGAAGAATCCTTGAATTCCTGGGATAACTCCCACTTGATCATGGTGTATGATCCTTGTAATGTGCTGTTGGATTCTGTTTGCTTGTTTTTTGTTGAGGATTTTTGCCTCTATGTTCATCAGTGATATCGGTCTGTAGTTTGCTTTTTTGTGACATGTTTTTCTAGTTTTGGTTTCAGGGTGATGGTGGTCTCACAGAATGAGTTTGGGTGTGTTTTCCCCTCTGCTATATTTTGGAATAATTTGAGAAGGATTAGTGTTAGCTCTTCTCTAAATATTTGATAGAATTCACCTGTGCAGCCATCTGGTCCTGGGCTTTTGTCTGTTGGAAGATTTTTAACCACAGTCTCAATTTCAGTGCTTCTGATTGGTCTGTTCATATTTTCTATTTCTTTCTGATTCAGTCTTGGCAGGTTTTGCATTTCTAAGAATTTGTCCATTTTTTCCAGGTTGTCCATTTTATTGGCATATAGTAGCTTGTAGTAATCTCTCATGATCCTTTTTACTTCTACAGTGTCAGTTGTTACTTCTCCTTTTTCATTACTAATTCTAGTGATTTGAGTCTTCTCCCTTTTTCTCTTGATGAGTCTGCCTAATGGTTTATTAATTTTGTTTATTTTCTCAAAGAACCAGCTTTTAGTTTTAATGAGCTTTGCTATTGTTTCCTTCATTTCTTTTTCATTTATTTCTGATCTGACCTTTATGCTTTCCTTCGTTCTGCTAACTTTGAGTTTTTTTGTTCTTCTTTCTCTAATTGCTTTAGGTGTAAGGTTAGGTTGTTTAGTTGAGATGTTTCTTGTTTCCTGAGATAAGATTTTATTGCTATAATACTCCCTCTTAGAACTGCTTTTGCTGCATCCCATAGGTTTTGGGTCCTATGTTTTCATTGTATTTGTTTCTAGGTATTTTTTGATTTCCTCTTTGATTTCTTCAGTGATCTCTTGGTTATTAAGTAGTGTATTTTTTAACTTCCATGTGTTTTATTTTTTACAGATTTTTTTCCCTGTAATTGATATCTAGTCTCATAGCATTGTGGTTGGAAAAGATACTTGATACAATTTCAAGTTTCTTAAATTTACCAAGGCTTGATTAGTGATCTAAGACATGATCTATCCTGGAGAATGTTCCATGAGCAATTGAGAAGTAATTATATTCTGTTGTTTTTGGATGGAATGTCCTATAAATATCATTTAAGTCCATCTTGTTCAATGTATCATTTAAAGCTTTTGTTTCCTTATTTATTTTCATTTTGGATGATCTGTCCATTGGTGAAAGTGGGGTGTTAAAGTCCCCTACTGTGATTGTGTTACTGTCGATTTCCCCTTTTATGGCTGTTAGCATTTGCCTTATATATTGAGGTGTTCCTATGTTGGGTGCATAAATATTTACAATTGTTATACCTTCTTCTTGGATCGATCCCTCGATCATTATGTAGTGTCATTCTTTGTCTTTTGTAATAGTCGTTATTTTAAAGTCGTTTTGTCTGATATGAGAATTGCTATTCCAGCTTTCTCTTGATTTCCATTTGCACGGAATATCTTTTTCCATCCCCTCACTTTCAGTCTGTAAGGTTCCCTAGTTCTGAAGTGCGTCTCTTGTAGATAGCATATGTTTGGGCCTTGTTTTTGTATCCATTCAGCCAGTCTATGTCTTTTGGTTGGAGCATTTAATCCATTTATATAAGGTAATTATTGATATGTATGTTCCGATTACGATTTTCTTATTTGTTTTGGGTTTGTTATTGTAGGTCTTTTCTTTCTCTTGTGTTTCCTGCCTAGAGAAGTTCCTTTAGTATTTCTTGTAAAGCTGGTTTGGTTGTGCCCAATTCTCTTAGTTTTTGCTTGTCTGTAAAGCTTTTAATTTCTCCATTGAATCTGAATGAGATCCTTGCTGAGTAGAATAATCTTGGTGGTAGGTTTTTCCCTTTATCACTTTAAATATGTCCTGCCACTCCCTTCTGGCTTGCAGAGCTTCTGCTGAAAGATCAGCTGTTAACCTTATGGGGATTCTCTTGTATGTTTTCTTTTTTTTTTTTTTTTCCCTTGTATGTTATTTTTCCCTTGCTGCTTTTAATAATTTTCCTTTGTATTTAGTTTTTGATAGTTTGATTAATATGTATCTTGGCATGTTTCTCCTTGGATTTATCCTGTATGGGACTCTCTGTGCTTCCTGGACTTGATTAACTAGTTCCTTTCCCATATTAGGGAAGTTTTCAACTACCATCTCTTCAAATATTTTCTCAGTCCCTTTCTTTTTCTCTTCTTCTTCTGGGACCCCTATGATTTGATGTTGGTGTGTTTAATTCTGTCCCAGAGGTCTCTGACACAGTCCTGAATTCTTTTCATTCTTTTTTCTTTATTCTGCTCTGCAGTAGTTATTTCCACTATTTTATCTTCCAGGTCATTTATCCATTTTTCTCCCTCATTTATTCTGCTATTGATTCCTTCTAGAGAATTCTTAATTTCATTTATTGTGTGATTCATCATTGTTTGTTTCCTCTATAGTTCTTCTAGGTGCTTGTTAAATGTTTCTTGTGTTTTCTCCATTCTATTCCAAGATTTTGGATCATCTTTACTATCATTACTCTGAATTCTTTTTCAGGTAGACTGCCTATTTTCTCTTCATTTGTTTGGTCTGGTGGGTTTTTACCTTGCTCCTTCATCTGCTGTGTGTTTCTTTGTCTTCTCATTCTGCTTAACTCACTGTGTTTGGGGTCTCCTTTTTGCAGGCTGTAGGTTGGTAGTTCCCATTGTTTTTGATGTCTGTCCCTAGTGCTAAGGTTGGTTCAGTTTGTTGTGTAGGCTTCCTAATGGAGGGGACTGGTTCCTGTGCTCTGGTTTATGAGGCTGGATCTTATCTTTCTGGTGGGCAGGACCACGTCCTGTAGTGTGTTTTGGGGTGTCTGTGACCTTATTATGATTTAAGTAGCCTCTCTGCAAATGGGTGTGTTTGTGCTCCTGTCTTGGTAGTCGTTTGGCATAGGGTGTCCAGCACTGTAGCTTGCTGGTTGATGAGTGGAGCTGGGTCTTAGTGTTGAAATGGAGATCTCTGGGAGAGATCTCACTGTTTGATATTACATGGAACTGGGAGGTCTGTGGTGGACCAACATCCTGAACTCAGCTCTCCCACCTCAGAGGCACAGGCCTGACACCCGGCCAGAGCACCAAGACCCTGTGAGCCACACGGCTCAGAAGGGAGAAAAAAAGAAAGAAAAAAAGAAAGAAAGAAAGAAAGAAAGAAAATAAAAAGAAATAAAGTTATTCAATTAAAAATTAAAAAGTAATAAAAGAAGGAAAGAAAGAAGAGAGCAACCAAACCAAAAAACAAATCCAGCAATGATAACAAGTGCTAAAAACTATACTAAAAAAAAAGCAAAAAACTAACAGACAGAACCCTAGCACAAATGGTAAAAGCAAAGGTATACAGACAAAATCACACAAAGAAGCATACACATAGACACTAACAAAAAGAGAAAAATGAAGAAAAAATATATATCTATATATAAAAATCAAAAAAGGAAGAGAACCAAATCAATAAACAAATCTACCAATCATAATAAACTCTAAATACTAAACTAAGATAAACATAAAACCAGAAACCAGTCAGTTTTGGTGTGATTCACTGTCTACTCAGGTATTCCACAGATGCAGGGTATATCAAGTTGATTGTGGAGATTTAATCTGCTGCTCCTGAGGCTGCTGAGAGAAATTTCCATTTCTCTTCTTTGTTTGCACATCTCCTGGGGTTCAGCTTTGGATTTGGTTCCGCCTCTGCTTGTAGGTTGCTTGAAGGAGTCTGTTCCCCATGCAGACAGGATGGGGTTAAAGTAGCAGCTGATTGGGGGCTCTGGCTCACTCAGGCGAGGGGGGAGGGAGAGGTTCGGATTGTGGGATGGCACAGGCTCCTGGTACAGGATGTGTGGATAGTGACCTGTGCTTGCACACAGGCTTCTTGGTGGTTGCAGCAGCATTCTTAGCATTTCATGCCCGTCTCTTGTGTCCGTGCTGATAGCCGTGGCTCGCTCCCATCTCTGGAGCTTGTTTAGGCAGTACTCTGAATCCCTTCTCCTCGTGCACCCTGAAACAATGGTCTCTTGCCTCTTAGGCAGGTCCAGACTTTTTTCCCAGACTCCCTCCCAGCTAGCTGTGGAACACTAGCCCCCTTCAGGCTGTGTTCACGCAGCCAACCCCAGTCCCCTCCCTGGAATCTGAAATCCAATGCCTGAGCCTCAGCTCCCAGCCCCCACCCGCCCCAGCAGGTGGGTAGACCAGCCTCTCAGGCTGGTGAGTGTTGGTGGGCACCGATCCTCTGTGCGGGAGTCTCTTTGCTTTGCCCCCTGCACCCCTGTTGCTGTGCTCTCCTCCATGGCTCTGAGGCTTACCCCCTGCCCCCTCCGCCCCGTCCCCACCAGTGAAGGGGCTTCCTAGTGTGTGGAAACTTTTCCTCCTTCACAGCTCCCTCCCAGTGGTGCAGGTCCTGTCTCTATTCTTTTGTGTCTATTTTTTTCTTATGCCTTACCCAGGAATGTGGGGGGTTTCTTGCATTTTGGGAAATTTGAGTTCTTCTGCCAGCATTCAGTAGGTGTTCTGTAGGTGTTGTTCCACATGTAGATGTATTTCTGATGTATTTTGGGGGAGGAAGGTGATCACCACGTCTTACTCCTCTGCCATCTTGAAGTTCTCCTAGAGACACATCCTTATTGTTACATGTAGTAGTAGTTTATTCCCTTTTATTACTCTGCATTCCATTGTATGAAGATCCCACAATTTACCTGTATATCTTACCAGTATATCTCTACTGTTGGTAGAGATTTAATGCATTTATTGTTTTGGAATCTTAAGGTTAATGCTTCTATGAACATGTACATGCTTATACATTTCTACAAGTGAACATATGCATGCATTTCTTGTGGGTGTATACCTAGAAGAATTGCTAAGTCAAGAGTCATGCACATATTCATCTTTAGTACACTCTTCCATAGAATTGTCCAAAATAGCTGTACCAGCTTACATTCCAAAGAACGTTATATTAGAATTCCAGTTACTCCACATTCTTTCCAACTCTTGCCATTTTGGTTCTTTACTTTTGCCAATTTGTTGGGTGTAGAGTTATTACAAAGTGGTTTTAATGGCCATATCTCTGATAATTAGTGATACCAATTTTCATGTGCTTATTTTCCATTTAGATATCTTCTCTTGTAAAGTATCTGTTCAAATTTTTTGCTATTTTTATATTGAGTTATCTGTCTTTATCTTAGTGATTTTTAGCAGTTCTTATATATTCTCATTCAGAGTTATTTGTCAGATGAATCATCTGTCATTTGTGTGTATGCAGATGTACAAATATATAGTTGCAAATACTATATTTTACTTTATAGATTGCCTTTTAATGGTATCTGTGATGAACAGATGTTCAAGTTACAACCATATTAGCTGTTATATAATCCCATGAAATAGTTCTTTTTATTTTTATTTTTTTTGCGGTACACGGGCCTCTCACTGCTGTGGCCTCTCCCGCTGCGGAGCACAGGCCCCGGACACGCAGGCCTAGCAGCCATGGCTCACGGGCCCAGCCGCTCTGCGGCACATGGGATCCTCCCGGACTGGGGCACGAACCCGTGTCCCCTGCATCGGTAGGTGGACTCACAACCACTGCACCACCAGGGAAGCCCTGTTCTTTCTTTTTTTTAACTTCAGTTTTGTAGTTGCTTTCAGTGATGATGTTAACTTGATATTGGTTATCCCACTTATGCTAGAAGCAGAATATCTAGTTCATTCTCTCTCTCCTTCTCTCTTTCTCTCTCTGCCCCCACTTCCTTCCTCCTCTTTCTCTAGGTAGGTAGATAGATAGATAGATACATAGGTAGATTTACCACTTTAGAATATATAATTCAGTAGTTTTAAGTATATTCATAATGTTGTACAACCATTACCACTATCAAATTCCAGATCATTTTCATCAGCCACTTCCAAATTCTGTATCCATTAAGCAGTAACTTCTTATTCATCCTCCATCATGTTTGTATTTATAGTAGCTTTATTTATAACAGCCAAAATTTGGAAGCAACCAACATACCCTTCAGTAGGTGAATGGGTAAATAAGCTATAGCACATCCAGATATTGGAATGTTACTCAGCACTAAAAAGAAGGAAGCTATCAAACCATGAAATGACACAGAGTTATCTTAAATACTATTACTAAGTAGATGTCAATCTAAAATGGCTACATACTGTAAAATTCCAACTAGAAGACATTCTGGAAAAGCAAAACTATGGAGAATGTAAAAAGATCAGTGGTTGTCAAGGGTTGAGAGGAAGGAAAGATGAGTACTTGGAGCACAGGGATTTTTAGGTTAGTAAAACTCTTCTATATAAAAATATAATGGAGGGCACATGTCATTATACATTTGTCTGAACTCACAGATTATACAGCACAAAGAATGAAGCCTAATGCAAATATGGACTTTAGCTGATAATGACGTGACAATAATGGTTTATTGATTATAGCAAATTTACAACACTAGTGTGTTAATGATGATAGAGGCTGTGTGTCGGGGGGAGAGGAGATATACAAGAACACTCTATTTTCTACTCAATTTTGCTACAACCTTAAAAGTTATAAATATATAGTCTATTAATTCATAAAATTAAATTAAAATGATTCTTGAAAAATTTTTAATTTTTCTGATTAATCAGAACAGAAAAAGAAATCAATAGTTACTAAGCCAATAACAATGAAAAACAGAAAACAGCAAAGTCAAAATTAAAGAAAAAGCAAGACAGAAGGCATAAATTAAAGTATACTCATTAATACATCATTTGTGAATATACTAAATATTCCTTTAAATACAGAGACTGCATTAATAGATTAGAAATTAATTCCAGCTATATCTTTTTATAAGAAATAAAACAAAAATCTAAAATAGGTAAAAAATGGTTAAAGTTGAGAGATGAGTAAATATTTTAGAAACTGGTAAAAACCTGAGTAGCAATATTACAGCAAAAAATGTAAAATTTAAGGTCAAAACATTAAGTGCAAAGTGGGACCCAGGAAGACATTATGTAATAATAATAGGTATAATTTAGGAAAAAAAAATTAAATCTATAAATGTTTTTGTACAGAAGAATAATAGCCATAACATGTAAAAAGGAAATATTCCTAGAAATACATCAAGGACCTGACAAAAATATAATTACAGGTGGTGATTTTTAAAATGCTACTTCCAGAATGTGGCAAAGCCAGTTAAAATAAAAATAAGGACAGTGAGGATATTAATAATAAAATCAACCTCAGTCCTTGAAGTATGTTTCTTCTGACTATACCAAATACTAGCATTTCCTTATGTTTTTTCTAACTAATTTCCTACTGTTTTCCCTTACTCACCAAGTAGTTTAGCACCTGGGTGACTCTCTTTTTCTTTACCATTAGTCTTATCATGATAATTGACAATTTCAAAATGTATAATGATCCATACACTACCTGGGATTCTGATTTTGTTGATCATCTCTCTTCCAAAGATAGTGACCATTATTTCATCCCAAGTATTTTACTCCTATGGATAAACTTCATCATCACCAAAAACCACACTGCCCCCACTATCTTGATTTGGAGAATTCTGTTCTCTAAAACACACACACGCCACTTTCAGTACAGGTTTCCTTCTAGTACATCAAATATGAAAATCTTTTATACCATTAAGGTCATCAAATCTACTGATCCAACACCTTTTCACTGCCCATCATATATTTCCTATTCTCACTATCCTATTTATCTAAATTATTACAGATTCCATGAAGGAAATTATAGTTACACTCATGGAAATACTCTCAAATTTTTCCATCTTTCCCTCGGTCTTACTCACTTGGAAAAATCCTGCTCTTTGTGAATCCCAAACTTCTGCCTCTGCCTAGCCACCACCAAAGCACCTGAACATGGATGGAGAAAACAGACAGACATGTTTTAATGCTTACTATGCCCAGGCATTGTTCTAAGTGCTTCATACATGTGAACTCATTTAGTGTTATCAGCAAACTTATAAAATATTCAGAATTATTATCCAGATCCATCTCAATTCAGAATATAGATATAAATGTATAAAGCAAAATATCTGTACCATCAAAGTATCTGTTATTCATTAAATGGTACCAAATATGCAAACACAATAGTTTTTAATGGAGTACTTGTCATATGTTTTAATAATAATCCAAAAATGGATACTTTTTTCATATTAATTTGTAACTTAATAATTCACGATAGATATGATGGATAGGCTAGTTCCATTGCTACTAAAATACCCTATAGATAAAAGCATTTATTTCAGGAATGAAAGAGTTTAACATCAGGAAATACATTAATATAGTGCATTATATCGACAAAAAGGACAGAAGATATTTACTTTCATAATATATGCTAGAAAACAAATCATCTGATAAAATACAGCCTTTTGTAAATTGGTATAGATATAACTTATTCTTTTTTATAACTGCATTACAAATGTATTATGTTTACTTGTAACAAATATTTAAGTAAAATAGACTTTAAGCAAATAATGTAAATATGGCTCAATACTTAATAAAAGTCTATTTACAAAGGGGAAAAATCCTAAAAGTGTTACATTAAATTTTAGGAACAAAAGAGGCTAATTATCATTATTCTATTTCAAAATTGTTTGGCTGTTTCTAGGTAATAAAATTGGAAAGGAAAATGAAATAATTGACAATCACAGAAGAGGGGTTATAATTATCCTTATTTGGAAATAATCTAATTATCAACATATTAAAACATTCTATTATTAATAAGTTAATTTGTTAAGGTAACAGGATATAAAATTTTTTCCATACTAGACATTACCAATTAGAAATAAAAGTTTAAAAAATACTCTGTTCACAATATTGTTAAAAACTATAAAACTTAGAATTAATTTAACAAGAAAGGAAAGAAATACGACTTGTATGAGAAACAGTTTAAAATATTATTATAGGGTATAAAATAAGATCTAGAGCAATGGAAGGAGTTAACATAGTTCTCTGTAACAGAACTGTTAGATAAATTCTAGCAAATACATAATACACTATTCAGCACTTAAAAGCAATGAGTTATACTTTTATAACAATTGCTCTGGAGTTATGTTTCTATGTAATTCATGTTGGAAAAGTGTATTGGAGAAATGATATTATTTCTGTAAAGGACAAATATGTAAGGTGTTATTAATTTTTAAAGGCAAATAATGATCATTTTCATGAGGAAGAGAAGACTGTATATCAACTATATCTCAATTTTAAAAAAAAGACACAGGGAGAAGACAGTCATATATAAGCCAAACACATATATCTTGGGCATCTAGGATTATAAGATTAATTTCTGCTGTTTAAGACAAAGAAAGAAAGAAAGAGAGAGAGAGAGAGAAAGGAAGGAAGGAAGGAAGGCAGGAAGGCAGGAAGGAAGGAAGGAAAGAAAGGAAAGGAAGAGAAGGAGGGAGGAAGGGAGGGAGGAAGGAAGGAAGGAAGGAGGGAAGGAGGGAAGGAAGGAAGGAAGGAAAGGAAAGGAAGAGAAGGAGAGAGGAAGGGAGGGAGGAAGGAAGGAAGGGAGGGAGGAAGGAAGGAAGGAAGACTATCCTTAATGTACTAGGAATTTGCACTTATTCACATGAGAATGGTCATTAGTCTGGTAGGATAGACATGAAGCTTTAGAGACTTGTTTAAACCACGTCAGATCTTTGAGCTATTTTTATACAGTGTACTTCTACAGATGTTATAAAGCTCATATGACATAGTTATTATTGCTGCTCTTCACAATCAATGTTCTTTTTTTTTGCGGTACGTGGGCCTCTCACTGTTGTGGCCTCTCCCGTTGCGGAGAACAGGCTCCGGATGCGCCGGCTCAGTGGCCATGGCTCACGGGCCCAGCCGCTCCGCGGCATGTGGGATCTTTCCAGACCGGGGCACGAACCCGTGTCCCCTGCATCAGCAGGTGGACTCTCAACCACTGCGCCACCAGGGAAGCCCTCAATGTTCTTTTATATTTGCAAACATATTACCCCCTCCATGAGTGTTTTTTAATAGTTTCTTATAGTTCCATTCTTCTATCTCTTGTAATATCCCTTTATCCTAGGGAAAATCTAATTTATTCTTAAACCACTCATGTTTCCTATGGTTTTCCTTAAGTAATCATAAGCTAAGTGGTGATGATAATTGGAAAATAAAAATGCTTTTTATTTTTAATCAGGTTTCCATAATCTCAGAACAGTGTTCTCAAATCCACTGGGCTGAAGAATGTAACTAGGAACATGGCCTAAGTTAAGTTGTTTCCTCCTCCCTAAACTCTTTTACTAGATAATTACCAGATGGCAAACATCTTGTGCATTCAAGGCAAGAGAAGTGAGTAAAAGCAAAAAATAGAACCCAATCTCGGGAAGCAGACAAGTTGAATTTCATCCTATCTTTTTCATGGGAATTTGAATTTTAAATGAAGTCACGCAAGAAGATAAATCATCCTAATGGCAATACCTTAAGTCTAGAGATATATTAAAGAGTTCCTGCTGCTAAGATCACCATTGTTGCCTTGTTTCTTATCCTTCCTCTATCGGCCTGTTAGCCTCTTCCTTTTATTATTTTAGCCACTTTATCCTTTCAAGAAATTGATTATTCTCTTCTATTTAATTAAATGGCTAGTCAAATTATCCCTGATTAATGTGGCTAGTCAAGTTATCCCTGATTCCTAACATATTTAAGGTAGAGTTTTTATTTCTTTTTCCCTAGAGAAGATGTGCTTCAGATCTGACTTTCCCCCTATTACAGTGATGGGATTTTGTTCTCAGGCAGAAATTCCTACTATTCACTATACCCTGACTGGCACATTGGTCTGGAAATTATCTGTTTCTTGAAAATTTGATATAAATTGTTCATGCACTAACTAGTCAGGGAGCTTTCTGAGAAGCTAAAGTGTGTGTGTGTGTGTGTGTGTGTGTGTGTGTGTGTGTGTGTATGTGTCTGTATGAGAGATTTACATTTCATCTGGGAGAATGATTAAATTATTAAGATATTTTATGTTCTATAATATCAATTTTTGTAATGGATATTTCTTCCAGAAAATCATTCTAATATCTGAGAAAAATTAGCATCCATTTGAATTAAAGATAAATTTAAATTTTTACAAATTTGCTCTATGCAGGCTTTCTTATAGCAGCTGGTACAGAAAAAGACCAGGCCAGAGAGATGTTTTGAAGTATTACTATTTCAGTTAAAATATGATAATTTTCATACAGTAACTAAGAGTTTTGAAAATGTAGCATATGGACAACCTCAGTAGAAAAATATCCACTTGAAAGTTTTCCTAAGCCAGTCCCTTTTGTATTCCAATGTCATTTCAGGAATACCTGTGCTTGCCTATGAAAAATTAAAATATCAGCAGAAATTTTGGTCATTTTTACAGGAAATTATAAAAATTTTATGAAATTATCATGAGATATTTTGAGTTATCTGAATGAATGCTATATATTTCAACTTTAAAATTAATATTAAATAAATATTAAGGTTATATTATATTTAATATTTAAAATAATGTATAATATTTAGAGCATATTTATAATTTATTCTTGCTCTGAAAACTTCCTGAGTACTCACTATATTCAAGGCTTATTACCAACCACTTCAGGGTTTTTTATAGTGGAAGGAAAGTTGGTAAAGAATAGGTAAACAAATACTATTCATAACTTTCCATGTGTCTTTATACTCTGATGTAGGGCGTAGCACATCTGTTTCATAGGTGAAGAACTAATGTTCCAAAGGTAAAGTAACTTTAAGTTTTAAAATTTGAAAGTAATAGGGTAGAGACTGGGATTTAGCTCTGTTTTATTCCAATGCAGTGTTTTCTTCATTACATTATATCGATTCAAACAATAGTTAAGACCATATTTTCAAGGAACTCAGAGTTTAGTCAAGTAAGAAAAGCAAAGAAGTTAATGATAACTATCCTTAAATAGCTGTGAGAAAGAGGGAAAGGGGAATGATGTTTCTTGGGTGAAATCATATCTTTGTGTTTATTACATAGAGAGGTGTTCTAAAGATTGAGGGGAGAGAATAAATCTAAAGTGACTGCAGCAGCAGTGTCAGAAGATAGGCAAGTCAAGTGTTTAGGGCTATAGAGAGAGGGTGACTGATGATACTGGAAGAGTAAATTTATGAATTTTGTTTTTGTCTTTTTTAATAATATCAGGATGAGTAATTTGACCCTTTACAATTTTAAGTCAACTGAAATTAGACTATTAATCCCAAAATATTGTATAGGATAAAGAGAAACACAGATCACAGGGGAGATATTGTAAAACAAAATTAAAAAAAAGAATTTTAAAAGATATTAATATAGGATATTTAGGAAATTTTTATGACCTAAAATATGATAGCAAAGTACCTCTTTGGATGTTAGAATCTCTATAGACATTCTAGTTTAATGGTCTAGATTATGGAATGATCTACAAAGCCTTGGATTCTGATGTCATATCAGAGGATGAAATCTACATGAAGGGTATTAGAGAATTATTTGTGGGCTTGATGTGGAATTTGAAAGAAAAGTTTCACATCAAAGTTAAAGTGGTAGAAGGGAGTCATGGAAGAATGCTCAACACATTGTGGGGAAATAAAGGACCATGTTATGAAAGGAATGATATTGAGATCTTCATGAAGAATGTAAAGAATTTTTCAAATGCTGGAATGACACTGTAGTGGATAAAGATTTCAGTGAAGACTGAACAGACTCTTTGACTTTAGGGATAAAAGGTAAGCTAGAAAGAAAACTATTTACTGAGCATCTAATATGTATCAGTCACTTTCCCAGGTATTTTTTCTCATTTAATTCAAATGAAGTACATCTTGTAGATGTGGAAGCTGAGGCTCAAATCAGTTAAGCAACTCCACAGGGACACAGATATTTTCGAGAACTGAGGTTTAAACTTAAGCCAGTACGATTTCAAAACCCTTGCTCTTTCCATTACTCCATGATAGCTTTTTAATTCTTGCAGTGAAATACAGAAAACCAATTTGAGTATACTGGAGGTGTGAAAGGCAGATTACATGGAAAGAGTATAACCAGGCATTAATAAAGTAGAGTCAGCAGTCTTAAAATTTAAAGGTGAGGGAAAGAAAATGAAAATCTCGTGTCAATATCAGGATGTAATAAAATGAATTGAGTTGTTGCATTGATCTTAGGATTAGTTAACATTTATTGAACATATACTATGTACAAAGCACTGATCAAAGCATTTTACATATATAATTTGTTAGTCTTCCAAATAATTTTATAAAATGGGTTCTATTATTACCTCAATTTAACAGTTGAGGAAATCGGCACAGTGAGATGAACTGATTCAGAAAATCATAAAGTGGTAAAGCAGCATTTGAACACAAGCAGCCTGACTCCAGAATCAGTAGAATCAACCACCCTACTGCCTGACACTCTATGTTACAGAGATCTGAAACTCAAATTATCTGACACAGCATATTCAGTAGAGGTAACTTCTAAATTAGAAGTGTCAGTTGAAATATCTGATCTTTGCCTATATGGAAAATTTTAGTGAATTTGTCCCAGGTTTCTAGGGCCTTGAACTACAATGAGAGGACAGAGGACAGTTCCATTATGTTTCTTGGTGGCCTCACATTTCCCCCAGGCAGTCAGGGCCCTTTTCAATTAAGTGCTTTATTGAGTAACCCAATAAAATGGAAATTTGAATTTTGGCATTCTACACTATAGTTCATCAATACCTCCTATAAATCATGTTCTTAGTGGTAATAAATGCCATGATTTCTACTTTGTTATCAGGTAGTAATAAATAATACAAAGCCAGATAAATTGTGATTCTGTTGAATGCACCCTATGAAGTAAACATTTTTAAATTTGCTTTATCCTTTTGTAATTATACCTCTGGGTAGATTAACTTGCTCTTCACTTTATCCAGTCTCCTTACATGTGTAGGACTTACAAGCAGGTAGTTTACTGCCAGAAAACAAATGGCCTTTAGAAGCGTGGAGATATATTTACAGCCACAGGTAGAAAGCTGGGGGTGGGGGGAGGATAGTTAATTAAATGACAATAAGAAGTGTCACAAATTTCAGGGACACAGAATTGACTACAAGAATTATAAATTAGTCAGAACTACAATTTGAGCTATTACTCAGCTTTTTCTTTCCTTTTTGTATAATAACAGAACTTTTCCTTTAGAGTAGTGAAACATATAAATGCATGCATATCTACGGAATAATCACAATTCCTTTAAAGTATTAAAAGTAGAATTTTCCCCCCAAATAGGTTAATAGTTTGAAATTGTCCTTTAAAAACTGTATCCTTAAGAAATAAACTTTCATTATGTAGGTGTTTCTGTCATTTAATATTCCCTAAGTTCCTGTCTACATTTAGTCTTATGCTCCACTTGCAGCACTTTGTGGATAGCACTTGAATATCCTTATTTTTAATGGCACATCTCTTAATGTATCTATTATTTATTTTATGTGAAACATAACCATGGACTCTATAACAAAAATTGCCACTGCTTTAACATGAAAAATTTTGAACCCACATGCAGGTGCCATTAGTGCAGAGATAAGAAAAGTTTAGACTATCCAATGTTAATAGAGAATCAGAAAAAAAATAACAAGACCAAAAGCATTAATAAAAATAAAGAATAAGTCTATGTATGTAGCTGTCTGTAGCTGGAAACAAATAGTGAGTAGAAAATATACTGAAAGTCATTTAAAAAAACAAAGAAAGGGCTTCCCTGGTGGCACAGTGGTTGAGAGTCCGCCTGCCGATGCAGGGGACACGGGTTCGTGCCCCGGCCTGGGAGGATTCCACATGCCGCGAAGTGGCTGGGCCCGTGAGCCATGGCTGCTGGGCCTGCGCATTCAGAGCCTGTGCTCCGCAACGGGAGAGGCCACAACAGCGAGAGGCCCGCGTACCGCAAAAAAAAAAAAAAAAAAAAAAAAAAAAAAAACAAAGAAAAAGGGAGAAAAATGGTGTTTCTTATTTAAAAAGTAGTCAGTGTCTGTGCATATTCATAGGAGAGAGAAGGCAAATAACAGTATTATAAGAATTATGTTAAGGAAAAGTTAGATAAAATTATGTATGAACAAATATATATATATATAGAGAGAGAGAGAGAGAGAGAGAAAGAGAGAGAGAGAGAGAGAGAGAGAGAGAGAGAGATCAAGCTTCAAAATCATGAATTGTCTCTATTCGAGATAAGTAGTCCCTGGCCTCTGAAGGACATAAGCCCCAATAAAAATTTCCTCCCTCCCAGTTTCTGTTCTAATAAAACAAAAAGATTACTGTCTGAAAGGCACAAGAGGCTTTAAGTCATGCTCAAAGGTTGACTAGAGAAGGTCACTTTTCTAGAGCTTGTTATTTATTTTTCTAGCTGTATCCCCAGGCTTCAACGGCCAGAAGGGGAGCACAACAGATTAATAACAACAGTTTTTTAGCTTAGGCTGAGTTTCTGTATTCCTTGATAATCCTTTTTTCCAGCTTCAGAAGCTGGTCTTGTAACTTGCAATGCCTACATTTGCTCTGGTTTTAGCTGCTCTGGTCTCTTGACTTTTTTTGTGTACTACTCTTTGTGATCCTTTGTGACTTGACTATTTCCATTGTTTAATTTTTCCTCTTAACAGTCATTTTACCAATTAATGGGTGATACAGAAAATTACATTGACCATAAAATTATGCTGTCCTCTGTTCTTTGTATCATACAGAGATTCTAATAACCTTACTCTTTCTTGTTAATTCAAATGATACCTGTTTTCCAAAAAAAAATAGTGGATGAGAGGAAGCAGGAGGGAGGCATATCTAATGAGATTTTTAGTAATGTCCTCCTGTGCAATCCTCTAGTGTTAAATTTCTTTTAACAGACAAGCCCTTGCTTTGGTCCTAAGCTTATAGCCACTACTTTTTTCTCTTAAGGCAAGCTTCTCCTCACAATCTCCTCAATTCCTTATTTATTGATCCAATAACTTTCTACTGAGGATTTACTATATCCTGGGTACTGTTCAGATACAACATACCAGGACCCATCTAACATGCTTGTATCTATAGAGACCATGGGATCCACCAAAACAATTTCGAATTTTTGATGTGTACATACCTTTTATGGATGGAATCAAAATTAAAGTGATTATATGCTAAAATATACACATGCTGGTCCATTGTATAGGGGAACAAAACGTTAGAGCTTCTGCTTGTATTGTTTTAATTTAAATAATAAAAAAAGTTTTACCTGTAACTAATGTTAAAAAAGAAACAACAGGCCCAAAATGGAGTCACTTAGGCTAGGTCCCACCAAGACGTAATGCCTAACATAATTAGTTTAAACCTTCCTCAGAAATATGACTAGACAACCTGAAATGTCCTGGTCGGCACTGAGATAGACTGATAGACACTTTCCATCCCCTGTAGGAGGGCGGTCTTGCCTAAAACAATGTATTCTTTGCTAATGATTTTCTTTTTTCCACTCCCTCTCTGCCTTTAAAACTTTTTTTTTTTTTTCCTGCAGCTTGGCAGAGCTTTTTTCTATGGCTAGATGGGGTGCTGCCCAATTCATGAATCATTTAATAAAGCCTATTAGACCGTCAAATTTACTCAGTTGAATTTTTGTTATTTATCACCAATAAGAATTGATGCTAGCAACTTCATTCAGTCACAGGTCACATGCCCTCAGATTTCTTATGGGATGAGGGCAGTTCTGTAACATTGAGGGGGCAATGGTGCCATTAATTTTTTTGGTTATTTTTTGGCATCCTGGTAGGCAGAAGTCTGAAACTGACCCCAAGATTGCTGTCTTCTAGTGTATATGCCTTGGATAATTCCTAATCCTTAAAAATAGATATCATTTTAAATAAAAGTAATGTTATAAGTAAAAACTATCTAAATGTAAGTAAGGTTGGTGTGGTTTCTTTGATTGAGATATGAAGGGGACTGCAGGGTAAATTTACAGAAAATGCATCAACCAGAAATCCATTCACTCTATCATTAAAAAGCTAACTTTTGCATCAAAAATTCCCTTCAATCTAACAATCACTTAATATACACCCACTATGTGCCAGGAAAAAGTGGGCAAATCAGAAAACAATCTAATGAGCATGCTGCTTGTCTTCTGCTTTAGAAGTCAGAAAATAAAGATAAATAAATAACATACAGTATGGTAAATTGTGAAGGGCTATGGGAAGGCTGACAGTGCATAACAACATCTTCATCACATTCTTAGCCACACCATGAGACTACATTTCCCAGACTTCCAATGTGGCTGGATCCCTAGTGGTTAAATGGAGCCAAATGACTGAATTTGATCAAAGGAATGAAAGTAGAAATGATGTGGTCTCAGCCAAAATGGCTAAAAGTAGATGTGCTTTCTTTAAGTTCTTGCTCTGTTCCAGTTATCTAATGCTGCAAAACAAATCACTTCCAAATTTAATGGTCTGAAACAATTTTATTATGCTCATGGAGTCTATAGATGAGAAATGTGGACAAGGAAGATCAGGGATGGTTTGTCTCTGCAAGTCTCTGTTCTTAGTTGGCAATACTAGGTGGCTGGAGATGATTCTATGTCTGGGATCTCAATGCAGAAACTACTTCACTCACTTGTCTGATACTGGCTAATACTGGCTGTAATTTGGGAATTTATCTGGAATTCTGTACCAGAAGACTAAAACATTATCTGTCCATGTACACTTGGCTTCCTCACAGCACAGATGTTGGAACATCCCAAGTGAACAAGACTTAACTTCGAAAGTCACATTATGTCACTTATTTCATACTAATAAGTACACCCAGTTCAAAGGAAGGGAACATAGATCCACCTCTGAGTGAAGAAGTGTCAGTATCACTTTTCAAGAAGAGCATATAGGATGGGAGAAATTGTTGTTGTTTTTGAAAATAGTATTCTCTTTCCCTATTACCTATGTGAATACAGATGAGAACAAAATTGAAAGGATCCCACTCCGCTGATTCACATTGGTCTCTGATATTCATGAGAATACATTTTTATTGAGTTAAGCCACTGCAACTCTTTGGGTTTCTTGTTTTATTTTGTTTCTATTACAACAGTTACTCTGTTTGGATTTACATAGAGCTAAGGATAATACATAAAGGAGAGAAAGAGAAAGAAAATGTCAACCACTCACAGATGTTGATGTTAAAACTTAACTCACTGAGCTGATAAATTTTAAAGTAAAGGTCTTAAGGAAGTAAGGGAATTAGCCTTATAGGTATCAGGTAGTAGGAAAAGAAGCACAAAGATCTTAAGTAGGAGTGTCAGATAAACTGCAAAGAGGACAGGGTGGCTGAAGCAGAGGGAGTAAACAGGTGAGTCAGAGAAGATGAGATAAAGGAAGTACCAAGGCCAGATCACGTGGTGCATTATAGGTCATACCAATGACTTTAGATTTTACCCTAAGTGAGAGGGGAGACCATTAGAGGAAAGTCATGATCTGACACATTTTAATAAGAGCACTTTGGCTGTTGAAAAAGAAATTGCAAGGAAACAGGGGCAGAAGCAGAGAGACCTATTAGAAAATTATTGTAGGAATCCTAGCAACATGTGATAGTGATCTGGCTTAGGGTATTTAGAGTGCCAGCACTTTGGACTGGTCAAATTCTGGACTTATTTTTTTTTTTTTTTTTTGGTACTTGCTGAGGTTTTTTTTAAATTACTTTTAATTGTACTGAAATACACATAACATAAAATTTACCATTTCAAACATTTAAAAATATACAGTTTGGTAGTACTTCATTCACACTGTTGTGCAACCAACCTCCAGAGCTCTTTTCACCTTGCAAAGTTGAAACTCTGTAACTATTAAACAACAACTTGGATATATTTTGAAGGTAGAGATGACAGGATCTGTAGGAATACATAGGTGTGGAGGTTGAAGAAAAGAAAAAGAGGAGTGAAAGATGACAAAGATTTTGGTCTAAGTAACTGGAGGAATCTTGCTGCTATAAGCTGAAATGTGTAAGACCTAAGAAGGTACTGGTTAGTTATGCAAGGGGAAAGCAGAAGTTCAGTTTGAACATGTTAAATTGGAGATTTCTATTATATATTGAAGTGAAGATATCAAAGAGGCAATTGTGTGTGTGTGTGTGTGTTTATATATATATATATATACCATAGACATATATCTATATTTCAGGAGATAGTTCTGGGATGAAGTTATACATTAAGAATTCATGAGCATAAATGGTATTTATTTTCTTTTATTTTATTTTTAACATCTTCATTGAAGTATAATTGTTTACAATGTTGTGTTACTTTCTGCTCTATAACAAAGTGAATCAGCTAAACACATACATATATTCCCATATCCCCTCCCGCCCATCCTCCCTATCTCACGCCTCTAGGTGGTCACAAAGCACGGAGCTGATCGCCCCGTGCTATGCGGCTGCTTCCCACTAGCTATCTATTTTACATTTGGTAGTGTATATATATCAATGCCACTCTCTCACTTCATCCCAGCTTACCCTTCCCCCCATCCTGCATCCTCAAATCCATTCTCTACACCTGCGTCTTTATTCCTGTCCTGCACCTAGGTTCATTAGAACATTTTTTTTCCCCATATATATGTGTTAGCATACGGTACTTGTTTTACTCTTTCTGACTTCACTCCATAGGACAGATTCTAGGTCCATCCACCTCACTACAAATAACTGAGTTTTGTTTATTTTTAGGGCTGAGTAATATTACATTGTATATATGTGCTACATATTCATCCATTCATCTGTCGATGGACACTTAGATTGCTTCCATGTCCTGGCTATTGTAAATAGAGCTGCAATGAACATTGTGGTTACATGACCCTTTTGAGTTATGGTTTTCTCAGGGTATATGCCAAGTAGTGGGATTGCTGGGTTGTATGGTAGTTCTATTTTTAGTTTCTTAAGGAACCTCCATACTGTTCTCCATAGTGGCTGTATCAATTTACATTCCCACCAACAGTGAAAGAGTGTTCCCTTTTCTCAACACCCTCTCCAGCATTTATTGTTTCTAGATTTTTTGATGATGGCCATTCTGACCGGAGTGAGATGACATCTCGTTGTTTTGATTTGCATTTCTTTAATGATTAACGATGTTGAGCATCCTTTCATGTGTTTGTTGGCAATCTGTATATCTTCTTTGGGGAAATGTCTACTTAGGTCTTCTGCCCATT
Source organism: Stenella coeruleoalba (assembly GCF_951394435.1). Classification (NCBI taxonomy): domain Eukaryota; kingdom Metazoa; phylum Chordata; class Mammalia; order Artiodactyla; family Delphinidae; genus Stenella; species Stenella coeruleoalba. Next base: position 93,394,245 of record NC_137150.1, read on the forward strand.
TTTGGATTTGGTTGTTTGTTTTTTTTGTTATTGAGCTGCATGAGCTGCTTGTATATTTTGGAGATTAATCCTTTGTCAGTTGCCTCATTTGCAAATATTTTCTCCCATCCTGAGTGTTGTATTTTCATCTTGTTTATGGTTTCCTTTGCTGTGCAAAAGCTTTTAAGTTTCATTAGGTCCCATTTGTTTATTTTTCTTTTTATTTCCATTTCTCTAGGAGGTGGATCAAAAAGGATGTTTTTGTGATTTATGTCAGAGAGTATTCTGCCTATGGTTTCCTCTAAGAGTTTTATATGTCTGGCCTTACACTTAGGTCTTTAATCCACTTTGAGTTTATTTTTGCATATGGTGTTAAAGAGTGTTCTAATTTCATTGTTTTACATGTAGCTGTCCAGTTTTCCCAGCACCACTTATTGAAGAAGTTGTCTTTACTCCATTGTATATTCTTGACTCCTTTATCAAAGATAAGGTGACCATAGGTGCATGGATTTATCTCTGGGCTTTCTATCTTGTTCCATTGATCTGTATTTATGATTTTGTGCCAGTACCATACTGTCTTGATTACTGTAGATTTGTAATATAGTCTGAAGTCCAGGAGCCTGATTCCTCCAGCTCTGTTTTTCTTTCTCAAGATTGCTTTGGCTATTCAGGGTCTTTTGTGTTTCCATACAAATAGTGAAATTTTATGTTCTAGTCCTGTGAAAAATACCATTGGTAATTTGATAGGGATTGCATATTGAATCTGTAGATTACTTTGGGTAGTATAGTCATTTTCACAATGTTGATTCTTCCACTCCAAGAACATGGTATATGTCTCCATCATCTTTAATTTCTTTCAACAGGGTCTTATAGTTTTCTGCATACAGGACTTTTGTCTCCTTAGGTAGGTTTATTCCTAGATATTTTATTCTTTTAGTTGCAATGTTAAATGGGAGTGTTTCCTTAATTTCTCTTTCAGATTTTTCATCATTAGTGTATAAGAAGGTAGGAGATTTCTGTGCATTAATTTTGTATCCTGCTACTTTACCAAATTCATTGATTAGCTCTAGTAGTTTTCTGGTAGCATCTTGAGAATTATCTCTATATAGGATCATATCATCTGCAAACAGTGACAGTTTTATTCTTCTTTTCCAATTTGGATTTCATTTTTTTTCTTTTTCTTCTCTGATTGCTGTGGCTAACACTTCCAAAACTATGTTCAGTAATAGTGATGAGAGTGGGCAACCTTGTCTTGTTCCTGATCTTAGTGGAAATGGTTTCAGTTTTTCACCATAGAGAATGATATTGGCTGTGCATTTGTCATATATGGCCTTTATTATGTTGAGGTAAGTGCCCTCTAAGCCTACTTTCTGGAGGGTTTTTATCATAAATTGGTATTGAATTTTGTCAAAAGCTTTTTCTGCATCTATTGAGATGATCATATGGTTTTTATCCTTCAGTTTGTGAATATGGTGTATCACATTGATTGATTTGCATATATTGAACAATCCTTGCATTCCTGGGATAAACACCACTTGATCATGATGTATGATCGTTTTTTCTTTTTGCAGTATGCAGGCCTCTCACTGTTGTGGCCTCTCCCGTTGGCGAGCACAGGCTCCAGATGTGCAGGCTCAGCGGCCATGGCTCACGGGCCCAGCCGCTCCACGGCATGTGGGATCTTCCCGGACTGGGGCACAAACCCGTGTCCCCTGCATCGGCAGGCAGACTCTCAACCACTGAGCCACCAGGGAAGCCCCTGTATGATCCTTTTAATGTGCTTTTGGATTCTGTTTGCTAGTATTTTGTTGAGGATTTTTGCATCTATGTTCATCAGTGATATTGGCCTGTAGTTTTCTTTTTTTGTGATATTCTTTGGTTTTGGTATCAGGATGATGGTGGCCTCCTAGTATGAGTTTGGGAGTGTTCCTCTCTCTGCTATATTTTGGAAGAGTTTGAGAAAAATTGGTGTTAGCTCTTCTTTAAATGTTTGATAGAATTCACCTGTGAAGCCATTTGGTCCTGCGCTTTTGTTAGTTGGAAGATGTTTAACACAGTTTCAATCTCAGTGCTTGTGACTGGTCTGTTTCTATTTTCTATTTCTTCCTGGTGCAGTCTCAGAAGGTTGTGCTTTTCTAATAATTTGTCCATTTCTTCCAGGTTTTCCTTTTTATTGGCATATGGTTGCTTGTAGTAATCGCTCATGATCCTTTGTAATTCTGCAGTGTCAGTTGTTATTTCTCTTTTTTCATTTCTAATTCTGTGATTTGAATCTTTTCCTTTTTTTTCTTGATGAGTCTGGCTAATGGTTTATCAATTTTTTTATCTTCTCAAAGAAGCAGCTTTAAGTTTTATTGATCTTTGCTATTGTTTCCTTCATTTGCTTTTCATTTATATCTGATCTGATTTTTATGATTTCTTTCCTTCTGCTAACTTTGGGTATCTTTTTGTTCTTCTTTCTCTAATTGCTTTAGGTGTAAGGTTAGGTTGTTTATTTGAGATTTTTCTTGTTTCTTGAGGTAGAACTGTATTGCTATAAAGTTCCCTCTTAGAACTGCTTTTGCTGCATCCCATAGGATTTGGGTCATTGTGTTTTCATTGTCATTTGTTTTTAGGTATTTTTTGATTTCTTCACTGATCTCTTGGTTATTAAGTAGTGTATTGTTTAACCTCCATGTGTTTGTATTTTTTACAGATTTTTTCCTGTATTTGATATCTAGTCTCATAGAATTTTGGTTGGAAAAGATACTTGATATGATTTCAATTTTCTTAAATTTCCCAAGGCTTGATTAGTGACCCAAGATATGATCTATCCTGGAGAATCTTCCATGAGCACTTGAGAAGAAAGTATACTGTTGTCTTTGGATGTAATGTCTTATAAATAACAATTAAGTCCATCTTGTTTAATGTGTTATTTAAAACTTGTGTTTCTTATTTATTTTCATTTTGGATGATCTGTCCATTGGTGAAAGTGTGGTGTTAAGGTCCCCTACTATTTTTGTGTTACTTCCAATTTCCTATTTTATGGCTGCTGGCATTTGCTTTATGCATTGAGGTGCTCCTATGTTGGGTGCATAAATATTTACAGTTGTTATGTCTTCTTGGATTGATCCCTTGATCATTAAGTAGTGTCCTTCTTTGTCTCTTGTAATAGTCTTTATTTTAAAGTCTATTTTGTCTGATATGAGAATTGCTATTCCAGCTTTCTTTTGATTTCCATTTGCATGGAATATCTTTTTCTATCCCATCAGTTTCAGTCTGTATGTGTCCCTAGGTCTGAAGTGGGTCTCTTGTAGACAGTATATATATGCATCTTGTTTTTGTAACCATTCAGCCAGTCTATATCTTTTGGTTGGAGCATTTAATCCATTTATACTTAAGGTAATTATTGATATGTATGTTCCTATTACCATTTTATTAATAGTTTTGGATTTGTTATTGTAGGTCTTTTCCTTCTTTTCCTTCTCTTGTATTTCCTGCCTAGAGAATTTCCTTTAGCATTTGTTGTAAAGCTGGTTTGGTGGTGCTGAATTCTCTTAGCTTTTGCTTGTCTGTAAGGGTTTTAATTTCTTCATCGAATCTGAATGAGATCCTTGCTGGCTAGAGTAATCTTGGTTGTAGTTTTATCCCTTTTATCACTTTAAATATGTGCTGCCACTCCCTTCTGGCTTGTAGAGTTTCTGCTGAAAGATCAGCTGTTAACCTTATGGGGATTCCCATGCATGTTATTTGTTGCTTTTCCCTTGCTGCTTTTAATAGTTTTTCTTTGTATTTAATTTTTGATAGTTTCATTAATATGTGTCTTTGCATGTTTCTCCTTGGATTTATCCTGTATGGGACTCTGTGCACTTCCTGGACTTGGTTGACTACTTCCTTTCCCATATTAGGGAAATTTTCAACTGTAATCTCTTCATATATTTTCTCAGTCCCTTTCTTTTTCTCTTCTTCTTTTGGGACCCCTATAATTTGAATGTTGGTGCATTTAATGTTGTCCCAGAGGTCTCTGACACTGTCCTGAACTCTTTTCATTCTTTTTTCTTTATTCTGCTTTGTGGTAGTTTTCTCCACTATTTTATCTTCCAGGTCATTTATCCGTTCTTCTGCCTCAGTTATTCTGCTACTGATTTCTTCTAGAGAATTTTTAATTTCACTTATTGTGTTGTTCATCACTGTTTGTTTGCTCTTTAGTTCTTCTAGGTCTTTGTTAAATGTTTCTTGTATTTTCTTCATTCTATTTCCAAGATTTTGGATCATCTTTACTCTTATTACTCTGAATTCTTTTTCAGGTAGACAGTGTATTCTTCCTCTTCATTTGTTTGATCTGGTGGGTTTTTACTTTGCTCCTTCATCTGCTGTCTACTTCTCTGTCTTCTCATTTTGCTTAACTTACTGTGGTTGGGTTCTCCTTTTCACAGGCTGGAGGTTCATAGTTTCCGTTGTTTTTGGTGTGTGCCCCCCCAATGGGTAAGGTTGGTTCAGTGGGCTGTGTAGGCTTCCCACTGTAGGTGGAGGGGCTGGTGGCTGTGTTCTGGTGGATGAGGCTGGATCTTGTCTTTCTGGTGGGCAGGATTGTGTGTGGTGGTGTGTTTTGGGGTGTCTGTGAACTTATTATGATGTTGGCAGCCTCTCTGCTAATGGGTGGGGTTGTATTTCTGTCTTGCTAGTTGTTTGGCATGGGGTGTCCAGCACTGTACTTGTTGGTCATTGAGTGGAGCTGGGTCTTAGCGTTGAGACGGAGATCTCTGGGAGAGCTCTCGCTCATTGATATTACATGGGACCAGGAGGTCTCTGATGGTCCAATGTCCTGAACTTGGCTCTGTCACCTCAGAGACTTAGGCCTGACACCTGGCTGGAGCACCAAGACCCTGTCAGCCACAGGGCTGGAGGATGGGCAAGTCAGAAAGGAATCAGGTTTCTGGCCCTTGGATATTGGCCGACTTGGGATTGGGGCTCCATAGCTGTGCCTCAGTGGTTGGTGTAGCCGCCCCAGGAGCTTCTGCACATTGGTTGGTAGGGGCCCGTGTGCAGAGGCCTTGCACCTGACATGTTGGATTGGCTTTCTCAGCACAGAACTTCTGCAGGGACACACCTTGGCTCCTGTGTGGAGAAGCGCTGTGTACACAACCACAGCCCAAGATGGCAGCAGCCGGCTTATAAATGGTGTTTAAATCCATGCACCTGGATAGGCTTGCCAAGAGGCAGAGTGTAAACAGAAGAAAGAAGAGGTATGAGAACAAGCCCTAGAGCATTCCAATATTTAGAGGTTTGAGAGGTAAAAAATACCAGTGAAAGAAATTGAGAAGGCACAGAATGTGTGCTCTCCCAGACACAAAAGGATAAAGTATTTCAAGGAGGAGAGGTTAAGCGATTGTGTATAATGCTATTGACAGGTCAAGTAAAATGGATGCTAAGAAATGACCATACGATTTAATCATTTCAATGTCATCAGTGACTTTGAGAAAAGCAGTTTCAGTAATTTGATGAATTCAAAAAGCTGATCAGGTGGGCCTAAGAAAATTCCAAGGAAGAAAGCCTGGAAACAGTTAAGGTATACAGTACTTTCAAGAATCTGTTCTATAAAAATAAGAAAATAAATAAGGGAGTACTTGGATGGGAATGTGGGATCAAGGCTCAGATGTGCAAAAAGTGGTATATGACTTCACAAGATGGTTAATTTTATAAAGTAAGACCTTAAAACATATATTCATTATAATATTTTGAAATAAAAGAAGGGCAGTACTAATGAACAGTGTTTGTATCACACAGTGGTATGTTAATGATCTTGTGGCAAAGTTTTTAAAAGAGTTATTGAATATATGATGAATTATGCATTTCCAAATTTGCTGATCTTTTCTCTGATGACAATAACTGTCATTAATTTGCTACATAGCAGTGTTTTAAGAAAATAAACACAATCTGTCCAGGGTAAAGGTGCCATTTTAACAATAAATGAGAAAGTAACTGCTCTTTGAAATTGCTCGCACTGAATAATTTCCCTCCAAGGGTGAGTACAGGCCTTCCCTAATTCCCATGACATGTGTGGATAGCGCTTAACAGTTAACAGGTCTTTACTAAAGACATGGATAGCAAAAAGGAAGTATGAAACAGGAAACAGTTATAATATTACATGTGACCTACATTCTATCCAAGGGCCCAGTCTTTTACATCCTGGCTCCCAGAAACCCTAAAACAGATAACTCACTTCATCCCACATATCCTCCCGGAAAATGTTCCAGGCCTTTCCATTACTTGGAGTCTCACTGACACAAACTTATCACAGGCCCAAAGATGGAAAAAAGTTATCCCTCATCTAAATTTCAGGATCTAGAAGAGAGCCTAAGTCTGCCTAAAGAAAAAGAAAAACACACTTGATTCCTTTCCAGAATAAAACAAGGGAAATGTCTATTTCCTTCATTTCAAAACCTGTTTCTGTTACATAGACATGAAAATCACAAAAAAAGTTCAGCACTTGTATATTTTTTTCAAAGTACCAAGTTCATTCAATCTCTTTACCTATAAAATAAACATTGTTAACTTATTGAATTACTTTGCCCTTTCATAAGAGAAAAATAAAATACTATTTAAAACAGGATTTTACTGGCAATAAATTTCAATTTCTGGCATGTCTACTGACATCTAGCACATCATTTTCCAAGTCAGGGTAGAACTAGAGCATTAAGTTATAAAATAAAGTTTTTGAGTGTCTTTGCAATATAACATATTGATTAAGAGAAGGACATGGAAGTCAGTCTTATAACTGGGACCAAATCCTGGTCCCTACACTTAGTGCTTTTATCTCTCTTATCATGAACTTCCTTACTTTTAGTATCAGTCATAATACTACCTCTTTCATGAGCTCTTGGTAAAAATAAATATGATGATAGAAATATCATCTTAGATTTCAGAATAGGATCTGCCACATAGTAAATGATCAATAATTAGTATCTATCATTTTTAATGCTGTTTTCAATACTGTAGATTGTCCTCTAATTAGCTCATGCCTCAATGGGTTTTTGAGTGTTTACAGAGATTCTAAAGCAGCAACTCAATATAAGTATTCTTTGTTCGTCTTATTATTATATTTTTCCTAATCTAAGTATGTAAGTTATTTGGTTAAAAGTATTCTTAAATATTAGTGAACCGTTTCCTGTCTAAGGTGGTAAATATAAAATCTTCCTCATAAAAAAAAAAAAAGGACACATCATTAGATTTAGGGCCCACTTGTGTAACCCAGAATGATCTCATATCAATCCTCTTAACTACATTTACAGAGATTCTTTTTCTAATTAAGGTGACATTCAAGGTTCTAAGGGATAGGACATTCACAGATTGTTTTTTCTTTTTTTTAAATAAATTTATTTATTTATTTTTGGCTGTGTTGGGTCTTCGTTGCTGTGTGTGGGCTTTCTCTAGTTGCAGCGAGCAGGGGCTACTCTTTGTTGTGAGAAGCAAGCATGGGCTTCTCACTGCGGTGGCTTCTCTTGTTGCGGAGTACAGGCTCTTGGTGCATGGGCTTCAGTAGTTGTGGCACACGGGCTCAGTAGTTGTGGCTCGCGGGCTTAGTTGCTCTGTGGCATGTGGGATCTTCCTGGACCAGTGCTTGAACCCGTGTCCCCTGCATTGGCAGGCAGATTCTTAACCACTGCGCCACCAAGGAAGTCCATCACAAATTGTTTTAAGACCACCATTCAACCCACTATAGGGAGATGGTGACTAGACCTGTTTTAGTTAATCTGGTTCTTGAAAGGTTACAGGATATTTTAAATAAACTGACAATAATCATGAAAAGACACAGATACCACTAAGAGTACTTTGGCTTGGCTGATGGCTAATTATAATAAAAATAAATTTCAATATAAAATATTAAAACATTTAAATGCCAGAATGTGGAAATTCACACTGCAAAAAATGGTTTAGAAATAAATATTTTATGTGAATTTTAAAGTTCCTGAAAAATATTAACTCAATCTGGAATAATGATGATGAAATTTGACTTCAGAGGAAGTGATGGTTTTCAAACACTCATTATCCCTCCCAGAATTGACCTTTAGTATTCATATATTGTGCCATAATTTATCTTCTCTTTATCCGACGACAGTGTAAAGAAGTCGTGAATCTTAATCAGAGGTTGTTCCATCCCCTCAATTGTCACTTTTATGGCCCCAAAAATACTCACCATTCTAAGAACCTGGTAAAGCAGGGAACTGACTCCTGTGTTTGGACTGTCTTAGAGCAGTCCTCAGCATGGTCCCTTGATTAGACTTTTCAAATGGATGTGATGAATAGGGAGCAACAGGAAGGGCCATAAATGAGTGATTTTGTGTTTTGTTGAGTTTTTCAGTTAAGAAAAAAAGGGAGATCTCCAGAGAGAGAGAGCCAATAATTAGCCTTTGTCCCTGCAGTTGCAAGACTTGGGAGACTTCACACTTAGAGCAGAAAAGCCATGTCTGTTGTTAACTTACAGTGAATTTTGAACTCAGAAAGTGTAACAAATAGAATTTGGATAAGGAGCAGGGAGGGGATGAGGTAAAAGTCATGAATACAGTTCAAAATCAAGGTACACATTCTAAAATACAAAGCATATACAATGACCACAAGGCGATACCAGGAGAAAAATCAGAAATGAAGCAATATAAGTTACCACAGTTTACTTAATAAAGTCAGAACTTTAACTTGCAGAGTCTATATGTATCAGATAAAATAGACCTGCTATATATGAAATAAGAACATAGAGAACCAATGGAGACAGACTGATAGCAAGGGAGAGTAATAAAAGAAAGATGTGGTTCTGTTGGGAATAACTGCTCTGATTCCCTCCCACTCATTTCAGTAGTAAAGAAAAAAGCTGACTTTCTTAGCAGCATCTGAAACGCTAATTAGCAACATAATTCGGGCCTGATGTTCATTGTCCCAGTAATGGCTTTCCTACATTAACTCTCAGTATACGCAAGCAAGCATGAAGTATGGAAACATCCTAAGCAATTTCTAAGGTTTTAGGATGTTTGGACTGAAAGTGTACTGCTATTCATGAATTAAAAAGAAAATCAAGCATAAGAAAATATCTTCAGTCAACAGACAGAGAATTATAGATGAAGGTAAAAGAGATAATAAGTGAGTGAGTGATTTTGTTTACAGACATGACTGGTTGACTAGCATGTAATTATGGGACCTGTTTCCAGTTTGTTCTTTGCAAAAATAATTGGTGTGTGCCACATAAGGATCTGTTTTAATAAATGGATCTCTTCAGGAAGCAGAAGAATGGTGTGGGATGGCAGCATAATTTAGCATGGTGAGTACTAGATGTGGACACCATTAGCTGCAGCATTTCTTATGACACATTGTACTTAGAATGACTGCTCAGCCTGGAAAAGAAGTGCAAAGGTAAATGGAGTGGCAGCTTGTAGTGTCATGGGTCTAACTGAGCTAATTAATTAGTCTGCACTTCTGTATTAGCAGTGTCTCAGTGAATGCTATGGAGATGGCAAGACAGAAAGAGCTAGCTCTTGAAGGAAACATACATCCAGATAATGGATGGCATACTGAGTATAGCTCAAAGGCAAAAAGATAACTGGAGTTTTCTTAGGAAAAGTACATATAAAGGGATCTGTCCATGTCATAGCTATTTTGCTGTAATGTGTGTTTGTTATCCACATAATGACATAATTTATTATGAAATCCTCAAATAATGGTAAATTAGTTAAAGCAATAAGGGTAATCTCTATTGCATTGGTTCCCAAACTAAGATTTACATTGGATTCACCTGGGAAGCATTAACACTACAGATGTCTAGGTCAAACCCCAGGGATTTTGATCTAAATGGTCTGGATTGGAGTCTGTCCATGGGATCTTTTTGAAGTTTCTGAGGTAATTCTAACGTGTAAACATGGTTGAGAACCACTACTCTAGTGTGTTCAGTCATCTGTACCAAATGAATGGTATGCAACCCTCCCTACACATTAAAACCACTTGGGAAGCTTTAAAAATAAATCAGAGTTTAATAGAATAAGGCCTGAGTTTTGGAAGTATTCAAAATATTATTAATTTACTAAAAATACATGTAACAGTTACCAAAATGCACCAAGCATCACACTTAGCAATAAGGAAACAAATGCAAGATTGCTCTTTGTTCAACAAATGTAAGTATTTTGAAAGGAGTTTACAGTTTAAAAAGGATTTATAATAGCCTAATTCATTGTATATTATTGTAAGATGAACTCTGCCTCTTGCCCAAGGACTATTCCCATAGAAGTATTTGAAAAATGGAGAAAACTTTTTGAAACACTATTTTAGGATTACAAATCAGAAAGGCAGAATGACAAGGTACAGAGAGCATAGAGTGGGAATTAGTTATGACTTTGCCATTAGTTTGTTCTGCAACTCTGTGAAAGTTATTTTATTTTATATTTATATATTGGGGAAATAATGTTTGCTCAAACTGTCATACAATCTTATTATGGATATCGAACCAATTCAATCAAATAAGATAATGGATATCAAAATGCTTTGAAATAGATCAAGATTTACAAAAGTATTTTCATGATTAATGTGGAAATGGTGATAAATCAGACCAAAGTCATGTGTTTGCTATAGAGAAAAATCTGTCAAACTGATAAAATATCTGTGCTGTTTATCATGACACTCTGCCATTTCAAAATACTTTCATAACTTGCTACATGTACTAAGATTAACATATGTTTAATGTTAATTACATAATGTCTTTAAATGACTACCTGGTGGCATGATGAAACCTTAATATTAACATAATCAAATTACTTATAATTTAATTTAATTCTATAGGTTATTATTAAACTTGTTATGTGAAATGTTTTGTGTCAAGAACTAGGAATACATAAATGACTAAGGCACAATTTCCACCCTTTAAGTATCATAGTCTAGTTTGTTGATACACACACATACACACACACACACACACACCCCTCAACATCTATCTATTTACCATATATTTTTCTATCCATCTAGTACTAAAATGTGAAAATTCAGAAGGTGATATGAATTAAAGGGATAAGGAACCAGAGGAGGTAAAACTCATTCTGTTGGAAGCAGGCTTCACAGATAAAATTACATTCAAATTGTTTTCAAGAATGAGTGGGAGTTTGCCAGACAGGATAAAGAGCCTCCCTGATAGAGAAAATAGCAAGTGAAAATACAGGAAATTGTAAAAATTTAGTGTGTCTCTAATGTCACAATCCCCATCTTGAAAGTTTCTTCAGTATGGCTAATCTAATCTAAACTGTGTGGATTTTTCCAAGCATCTTTCAAATGGACTGCTAACTTACATGTCATTTTGGATGGTCTGTTCTCTTCAAGAAATTCACTGTGCAAATGTCAAAGTCAATTTTACATTTTAACCAAATACCTTCCTGACTACTGATATTCCAATATACTTTGTAGGTCAAGTGTTTTGGTAACAGCTATTAATTTGACCTAGAGCTCAACTCTGCCCATTTGGGAAACACATACGTGCACTCACAGGGAATGATTTGGGAGTCTGAATGACAGAATCTGAATGTAATGCCTTCTCAAATGATAAGTTTATTAATGAACATACAGAGGGGAGTATGTAAATTTACTGATTTTGTAAAGGTATAACTATAACTTTTCTACATATGTAAGTGTATAATTTACTGAGTTTTAAAGAGTTTTTCAGAATTTAGCCTAGAGGCTCTGATACATATACAAAATCATATGATCACTCCAATCCAGTGACAAATGTGTCTTTCCCTCGAATGGAAATTGCACTTTGAGGAAGAGACAGTAGCATTTTCATCAACATGTTGCCACTTAGAGATTGTACTTCCATACCTGGCAGATTGTATATATATAAAAAAAATCTTTAGAAAGCGACAAGACAGAATTAAAATAAAAATGTAAAAAAATTAGCTACAATAATTTAAAAGTATAAATATAAATAGAACTTATTGACAAGAAAACCATGAAACAATGTTGGAAAGTGTCTTTTTTCATATTAATATGGAATGAGGAGCCCAATCCAATAAGAATCTTTTATAGTTCTAAAAAAAGTGGATGTGGCAATTAGAGAAAGTAGATCTGTTCAGTAGAAAAAGAAAAACTTAACTATGGAGACACTTATAGTTTACAGTTGTTTTTTTTTTTTTACTTTGTATGTTTTAATTTAAGAAGTACTTGTACTTGTATAAAAAGTTTTATAATAAAAATCAACAGTTCCTAGCTGTAACCTCCACATGCCCAGTCTCAATCTCCAGTTATAACTTTCTCAACATTTTTTCTATTGTGTTCCTTCAATTTCCCAGATATTTTGCTTATGCTGTTAGTTCATTATTTACCCAATCTAGGACTAATATAATACTTAATATGAGAATGAACTCATCTTCATAGCTCTTTTATCCTATCCCTCACTTCCATTCACCACTCCCTGGCAGTACATTTTTAAAACTTTTTATTTCCTTTGTTTTCTTTAATCACCATTACATCATTATATGATTATACCAATGGGATCCTAGATCCAGTGCCAGGAGCAGTGGTGGATGAAGCTGTGGTCTATTGCCCTGTAGCTTTGACAGAAGTCCCTACTGCCCTGCTTCTGCGCTTGACTGGGCTGTTGTTCTGGCTACCTAGCATCCACTTATGCCCACATTCTAAGTCAGGTTCCTTATTCCAATAATTCTAGGAGCTACCTACTATTATTGCTATAAATTATTTTTTCTTTGTTGAATTATCCATGGTGATTTACATTTAGAATACCATTTATCACTGTTAGTTTACTTTTTTAGATATAATAGTTGGTATGTTTTCTCTAAAAAATATTTTAAAATTAGGTTTATTTCAGTCTTTCACTTCTAGCTGACTAAACAGACATTCTATAGAAAGGCTCAGTCTTGGGCTTGTAAAAAATGAAAAGAGAGAAAATTATCAATTGCTCAGCCCTTATAATAGCTCAGTTGGGATATAATAATACAAGTCTAAGTGAGAGATTATTGAATAGAGAAGCAAATGACAGAACTTTGAGAATGGGGACAAAAAGAAAAGGCAAAGAAAGAGAAAAAGGTCAGCCATAAAGAATGAAAATGAATTAGGGGAATATGGTTCATGAAAGCCAAGATTACAGATAATTATAAGAACAAGGAAGAGGTCATAAGTAATAATTCCAGAATTTTTAAAGAATATAAGGTTCTGAAAGAAATTGTAGCCTTTAGTGACAAACATATCCTTTGCTACCATCAAGAAAGGAGTTTAAAAAAGAAACGTGGAAGCAGAAGTCAGATTGCAAATATCGTGAGGCACATATTTTATAAAGGTAGTGTAGGGAATAATCTTGCTACTATAAAAATAATAAATGTGACAGTGTGATGTGGAATCAGGTAGAGTTATATCTAATCCCAGTTCTACCACTTACTTGTGGCATTGGGCAAATCAATTAACCCTTAACCCTCTAGACCTTAATTAACTCATCAATAAAACTTGAACTATTATATCAGCTACAATGCGTAGTTAATGCTTTCAATAAATAATTCTCTCTCTCCTTAAATGGAGTGACTGATAGGACTTCTGAGTTTTTCCTTTTTGTTTTCTTTGATTTTTTTTTTTTTTTAATAAGAGAAATTGGAGCATTTTATGGCCAGATTTTGGGGGGAAAAACCTGTAAGTGAGAGAACAGATACAGTGAAGAGGAAAAAAATAAAATAGAAGAGAAAAAAGAGTGTAGTAATTGATGGAGCAAGGTAGGTGTGTGTAAAATTTTAGAATCAATCAGAGCTAAGCCAATAGAATCGAGTTGTTTTCTCATGATGCAGGAAAGCAGAACAACAGATGATAAAGATAAAAATTTAGGGGCTTCCCTGGTGGCACAGTGGTTGAAAATCTGCCTGCCAATGCAGGGGACACGGGTTCGAGCCCTGGTCTGGGAAGATCCCACATGCCGCGGAGCAACTAGGCCCATGAGCCACAATTACTTAGCCTGCACGTCTGGAGCCTGTGCTCGGCAACAGGAGAGGCCTCGATAGTGAGAGGCCCACGCACCGCAATGAAGAGCGGCCCCCACTTGCCGCAACTAGAGAAAGCCCTCGCACAGAAACAAAGACCCAACACAGCCAAAAGTAAATTAATTAATTAATTAATTTTAAAAAAAAGATAAAAATTTACAAAATTAAATTTAAGGAGGCTCATGTTAAATGGCTTCCATCTAAGAAATTTAAGAACTAATGCCAACTATATGTATGAAAAGGTGGGGTTAGAAGTGGATGAATAGAATTACTGAAAATGTTTGTAGTAAATGATGTAGGGGATGACAATGAACTGGAATAATGGTGAAGGCAGAATCATTACAAAGAAAATGATATAATGTAGTAGAAGAATCAATTATCTTTCAAATAATTTTTAAGTATCTTTTAGTGTAGACTCATCTATCTTACGGTATAATAGCAATAGAAAAAACTGGAAGCTGTAATAAATTTTTATTGGTTCTAGAACATACATATATATATATTTTTTAGCATTTTTTTCTTTTTTCTTTTTTTGTGGTACGCAGACCTCTCACTGTTGTGGCCTCTCCCGCCGCGGAGCAACAGGCTCCGGACGCGCAGGCTCAGCGGCCATGGCTCACGGGCGCAGCCACTCCGCGGCATGTGGGATCCTCCCGGACCGGGGCACGAACCCATGTCCCCTGCATCGGCAGGCGGACTCTCAACCACTGCGCCACCAGGGAAGCCCTAGAACATATTTCGACATTGATTTGTTGACTAAATTCTCATTTGCAATGTTTATTTTGAAATTTAACTATTTTGTTTAAGGTTAATTATACAACATTCTGAAGGAGGATCTGAAAACTGGAGGTTGTTATTAAAGTTCCTTAGAAAGTAAAAATAAATATTTTTCGAGGTACACTTATGAATAAAATAAGAAATAGTATTAGAAGTATAACATTCAGGAGTTATTTTCCTTGCTTCATTTCCAGTTATACTATGCATTTTCAATTGGTGAGTCTCTGGAGAATAAGAATATGGAAAGAGAAATTCCAATTTCTCTAATTATCACATTAAATAACATAAGCTATATTGATTTGCTTATACTTTTGTCTCTTTCAGATATTGTTGATAATCAGCTTGACTGAAAAATGGAAAGAACATGGGAGCTTTTTGAACTCAGTCTCATGTGAACTTAATGAAAAAAATGGAGAATGGGTTAATAGCCTTCAGAATCAGTTCTTATCCCTTTCTCTGCTTGTTTCTTCTTCATTTTCTTCCCATATCTTTTACCTTTTCAAATGAAGGCATTTCTTCATACTATTCAATTTTTTAAAAATTATTGAACAGGACTGCTCCTAACTGGAAAAGTGACAGTGATTAATGAACTTAAAGACCAACAGAATATTCAGTATGAATCATGTTTGTCTTTACTGTATTTTTAAATTAATTTGTATATTTTCAAGTTTTTGGTTTTCTTTGTTCCTTATTCATTGACTTGCAATAAAAGTTAACAAAAAGTTTCTTCAGTTATTGCCATTAAGTCATTTAGATGTAAAAGCATATTTTCATCTACTTAGCATTGGAAGGTGTATTTTACATCATTTCCTCAACCAGGTGTATAAATTAAAAAAACAGGTGGTGGAATACTTAGTTCTACTTCATACTCTATCTTCTGATTCTTGAACCTTGAATCATGGAATAATTCTGCTTGATTAGGGGGAAGATAAAAGGCAAGTGAATATACCCTTTATTACACTGGTATCTTTTAAATTAGCAGTCTTGAAGAAGGCATTCATTATCTATTGCTCTGGCATGTTTCTGCTCTATAGCTGTTCTTCAAATATGACCTTGCAAAGCTGGCAGATTCTGCAACATTCTAGAAAAGGCTTTGAATTCACACCTCTTTAGTTATTTAGAATATGTAATTTCATAGAAAAATATGTTGGTAAAGAAATTCTGAGAAAGAAGGGACACTAAATAAGGTTGAAGCTCAAGATGAAGGTGGGTTGGTTTTGTCTCAGCCCATCTTTAACAGAAGTATTAGAGTCAGTGATATTGTAGGTGTTTTCAATCATTTTATACCTCTTTTTATTGTGATTATGTCACCAGTAATTATTCTCATTAAACAAATGGAGATTTGATGGTCCAAAATGGTATATCAGTTTTAATGCCCAATTTATTTGCTTATAAATGACATTAATTGTTATAACATATTTGTTATTAGAGCAATACATTTTTCTTCTTTTGTTAATTGTCTGCTTACTCACTTTGTCTGTTTGTTGTTTTGCATTTTAGCTTTTTTCTTATTGAAGTGTATGAGCTCTTTTATTGACATTAAAGTTGTCAACCCTTCGTCTATCTTTCTTTTCTTGCAATGATTTCCCAAGTGGGTACATTCTAATTATATAAATTTCAGTTATATTATAGACATTATCAAAACTTTCATTCTGAGTTTTTTTTTATTATTTTGTTAAAATATTCCCCTATAGTACAGAAATTTCATAAACATTTATATACAGTAGCGAATTATATTATTACAAAATATTGTATATTATGTTACACAGTTATGATTATATTATAGTAACAAATTTATACATAGAAACAAATTTATACATAGTAAGGAAGTCTTTATGGTTCCAATCTATATCAAATTTTGGAAAAATAATTTTGTTCTCTGCATTACTTACATTTTTCATTTTTTAAGACATGCTTGTGTCATGTTGCTAATGTTTGTTGTTGTGAACAGAGCTGTTCTTCTTACTCCCACCTAATCCCAGGGTGAAGTAAATCCTGAGGGTTTTATAAGCCACTGAGAGTGCTGAATTTTCCTCTGAGTCTGTACTTCTTACATTAAGATTTGTAGCCTTACTGCAGGAGCTGAGGAGGTGGTATGCAAGAGAAACAGAGTAGTGTAGTGAATGGGAATGCCAAAAGGATACGTGGGATCTAGTATCTGATATGTTAATTTTCCACTTTAAATAAATTTTCATAATCCTTTGTCCAAATTCTGTTTGAAACCCAATGGTTGGGCAAAAATAGAAGGTATTATCCTTTTCTTTCCATTTTTTCTCTTTTCCTTTATATCTAATTAATTTATTTACTGTTTCCTGGCTTTATTTTTATTTCTACAGGAAGATGATTATACACTATCAAACAGTATATGTCATTTAAGTCACTCCCCCACCAATAACTTCCCTTACAAGTTGTCCTCCAGCTGCTGGTGGCTGCTTCTCTCCATGAAGGGCTCACCTCCCCAGAACTTTGAATAATATTACTGTTAAGAAAGCCCTTCTACATAAATGCCCTGTTAAATTAAATATCCTGATAATGCAACAGGTCAAATCTGGTGTAGCTGACCTTAATTATTTTAATATGCATTAATGGATTTAAAAGAATCTAAGAAAATATGTTGGATCTACATTGCTCTTGGATAAAAAACAAAGAAACAAAAAACTCATTCAAATTATATTTTAGTGCCAGAGAGCAAAAGAAAGGTGATTACTATTTTAAAAGGCAATTAAAATATGTACATCTCCAGGTGAAATTGTATTGAATGAGTCATGTAATATATTAAAAATATAAATGTACAGGGTTAATTTATTTTCTAATTAAACATCTACTTTTGTTTTAAATTCCAGGGCCTCAAGAGTCATATCTACCTCTAAGCTGTCAGATCATCCAAAAATAAATACAAATTGTAACTGTAACTCTCTTATATCTTAGGTCTCTGAGACATTTGTTATATTTAAATATGTCTAAAATAATTAAAAGCACATGTCACAGAATAGCAGATAAAAATGGTATAAAGTTCCATATAGCTCCTTTAAATCTGTAAAATAAAATCTGTTTCACTTTCTGGTTGAGGTCATTCACTCTTCGGAGGAAGGGGGTGGTTTAAGACCCAGACTCTGGGTAAGGAAATGTACACAAATTGGGATATGTGCATGTTTTTTTATGGCAACTAAAAACATCAAAGTCACCTGGAATGTTTTGCAGCTGTACAAGAAGTTATGACCTTCATGGCAGTTTCTTGCTCTGAAACTGGGAGTAAAGTACTAACCAGTAACACATAATCATACACATTCCAAGAGATAGAGTTGTTTGTTTCTCATTCTGTCAGGTTAGATTTCTTGGTTAACTCAAAAGAGTCTAAATGTGCCTTGAAGCAATAAAACAATTGTAACTTCTAACCTATGATTGAACTCCACAGGGCAAAGGGAAAAAGATACACTGGATAATGTGGTGGTGGCAGAAGGAAAACACAGGGCAAGTGAACTACAGCAATTCACTATTCAGCTGTAATGCACAGCACACAGGAAAGCTTTAACCATACTTTTAAGGCCAGGTAACATTACTGTTCAGCACACTGAAACTGCTCATGCTAAGAAAAAACAAACATATTTCTTCCTGGGCCCAAGCCCTTTAATCTCCCTAAAGTAATTGTAACCATTTTTGCTTGGGTAAGAGAAGTTGGAAAGGAGCATACCCACACAGTTCTCAGCAAATCTCTGTTCAAGTTCCCTTTGCACCTTGCATAATATAATGTTTCTTGAGGCCCAAGTCTGGGCTAAGAAAATGTAACCCTCACAAAATCTTATAATGGGGAGTGCATTAGTTTCCTATTGCTGCTGTAACAAATTACGATAAATCTTCTGGCTTAAAAATTTGTTGTCTTACACTTCTGGTGATCACAAGTATGAAATGGGTCTTCTTGGCTAAAATCAAGGTGTTGGCAGGACTGCCATCCTGGAGGTTCTAGGGAAGAATCGATTTCTTGACTTTTTCAGCTTTTAGAGGCCACCCACATTCTTTGGCACATGGTCCTTTTCTGTCTTTAAAGCTCACAAAGGTGTGTCAAATCACTCCAACCTCTACTTTTGTTGTTCACAACTCCATCTCTGACCCTGCTTCTCTTGCCTCCCTCTTTAACTTATAAGGACCCCTGTGATTACATGTGCCCAACAGATAATCCATGATAATCTCCCCATTTCAAAATTTTCATCAATCATGTCTTCTAAATCCATTTGCCATGTAAGGTAACATACTCATAAGTTCTAAGGATAAAAACATGAGCATCTTTGAGGGTTCATTATTTTGCATTTTACAGGGTGCTCCCCATTCTGTGTATAGGAAATAGCCTCAGAGAGTTGAAGTGACTTGTCACTCAGTCTTTAATTCCTAAAGCCAGAAGACTGCATGACTATATCACCCATGTACTTTCTATTGCAGTGCTTCATGCATGAGGTGCTGTGGTCCAATCCTCTGTCAATTCTCTATCTCTAGATTTTCCACATTATCCTTGGGCAAACATTAAAAGCTCTAGTGTGCCCAGAAGTTTACAGTAAAAAAAACAGCCAGGAAAATTTGGCGTCTAGCCTTAAGGCTCTATGTGACCATCCATATCTCCTGTGAACTTTGCTGACCACAGCTATATTAAAGAGTGTTCAGATATCTGATAGAATTATATTAACACTCAAAAATGATGACGCTTTTACTATGGAATACATTTCTCATGAGCAAGAGAAAAATGATACAGATACAAAAAATAATATGAGTTAAGATTTGGCTTTAATCTTTTGGAACAGGTAACGTTTATACCGACAGATAAATAATAAAAATAAAATGTGAAGGACATTAGATTGCAAAAACACATATTAATAATTGTATCTCTATTTCTTGGCTTCCCAGATAAGGTTAACATTAACACTGAAATTATAATATAAGGAGCTGTTCTTATTCTGCCAAATTAGGGAATTATAAAATTTCTGTTTATGTCAAGAACATAAAATATAATTATAGTACCACATAATACTCATCTTGAACGATAAGAATTACCAAGGGTAAAATACGATCAAGAAGAGGAAAGATCTATTTCTCCTAGCTAAATTGTGGGTTTCCATGATATTTAATAAATTTTCAAAAATATCATGATGAGTTCTAAACTTGACCTCTCATTTATTGAGACTGTTAGAGTACTATGACAAAGTGTAAGGGCACTTTACTTTTTATGTAACTACATACTGTACATGTCCTTTGTTCAAGCTGTTTCTAGAGATGAATGACTCTAAAGAAATAAAAGAAGTATTTGGGACAATCTTTTTCTCTATACACAAACACATATTTTTAAAAATTTACAAGGCCTAAAAGTGGTGTTTTAAAGAATGAATTGTAGCTTTTATACATCATTTTGTACATTGTCTTTATTATAATGGAACTAGAAGCAACATTTTCCAAATTCAAGGGGAATATGACACCTATGGTGGTTAAAATGAATAATGTGATCATATTAACTAAAACAATGACTAGAGTTTTAAAAGGTGATGATGTTTTAGAATACATTCAAAGAATCTAATTAAACAAAGGTCTCCCTGTACCTAATCAATAGAAACTGCTCTGGTTTCATTCATCCTTAGTTGTAACTTACACTGAAGAATTATTTCAGGAGAAAAAAAATGGCTTGGTACAAGAATTCTGATCTTGTATTAGGATGTACAACATTAATTGCCCAGAGAATTAACAGGTACATATTTTCCTCCTGTAAAATGATTGTATGCATTGGACTGCTATTTTGTCCAGAATGTGGTCTTAAGAATGACTATTTAAGAATGAGGGCAGCCCACACAGAAGATTCAGTAATAGATGACAAATAGTAAATTACAAAATGAAGAAAATAGAATGGGATTAGATATTTTTATTTCTGTCACCTAACTCTGAAATGTTTCCTTTTCTAACAGCACTGTCCAATTTTCAACAAATATGTTCATTATGTTTACCTGGAAATAATATAATAACGATAAGAAGCTTTTCTCATGTAGGACCATCAAACGTAAAGCCCAAATTATTATTGTATTTGTCTTCTTCCTTTATCATCCTAGTGAATGCCTACTGCAAACATAAAAGAAATTGAACTCCTTCTTATACCAAATTATTATACATACCCTAGTCTCCATCACCTGTCTCACCTCATCTCCTACCATTTGTCACCTGCCTCACCATCCAGTCATACCAGTTTGCTTTCTCAAACTCAACAACAGCTAAATCACAGCACACTCAGTGCTTTTACATTTCTTATTTTCTCAGTCTGGAATGTTCTGCTCACATGGATACCTTGTTAATACCTGAATTCAAATAAGATCTTTCCAGAGAGATTTTCCCCAACCTCACTAACTAAAATAGCCCCATTTCCCCTCAGACTATCTCTCGTTGTTATTTTGTTCGGTTTTCTTCATACCACCAGGTCTGGTTACATTATTTGCAGGGTCCAGTAAAAAATAAAAATATGAGACCCCCCTGTTCAAAAACTATTAAGAATTTTAAGACAGTGAGAGCAGAGCATTAAACCAAGTGCATGGCCCTTCTAGGTTCCTGTGTGACTGCACAGATTGTAAGCCCATCAAGCCAGGCCTCTATAGCAGTATTACCACTTGAAATTAACCTCTTAATCATGCTTGTTTGATCTGGCTCCCCTGTTAGAATGTGCACTCTGTAGAGCTCAGATCACAACTATCATATTGACTATTATATTTCACAAGTTTTGAAATCCCCCAAAACCATAATTAAATATTTTTTTAACAAACAAATGAAGACAAGCAGAGAGAGAGGAACTCTATCTCATTTAGCTTTTTTTGTTCTAGTTAGACCTTCATCAGATTAGATGAGGTCCACCCACATTAGGGAGGGCAATTTGCTTTTCTCATTCTACCACTTCAAATGTTAATCTCATCCAGAAACACCCTAATAGACAGACCCAATATCTGGGCACCCTGTGGCCCAGTCAAGTTGACACATAAAATTAACCATTGCAAATCCACCACTTGTCAATTTGGCACCCATACACATCTACTTAAAGCCTATTTAATCTCCAAATAAAGGTAACAACAAGGTCAGAGTAGTGGTTGTAGCCAGGTGAGCCTTGGTAAAAAGTCAGTGATGCCAAGCCCATGCATAACCTCCATCCCTGCCATCATAGTCACTTTGTTCATGAGTCCATTGCATGTAACAGAAGTGGCTGGGGAAAGAAGTTGACTTATATCCACAGAATTAGTCATGCTATCTACTTGATTATTAAAGTCCTCCTCTGCTGAGGTCACTCTGGTGAACACTAGCATGGGACACAAATATCTTCACATTATCTGACTGTTCATATAGGTCTATTCACATACCTCCTTCCCGAATTTTCTTGTCATCTATTTTCCAATCCTGAAAGAGGGCTCTCTTCAGAACCTGACCATGCTTGTACCCTGATCTTGGATTTCCAGTCATCAGGACCATAAGAACTAAATTTTTATTGTTTATAAGCCACCCAGTCTGTGGTATTTTGTTATAGCAGCTCAAATGGACTAAGACATCTGGTTTCACGGGTTCACTGCTAGAGAAGAACTTTGCCTTAGGGTGAATTATATCTCAAGTCTCACTCGTATTTGATTTAGATGATATTTATATAAGACTGTGGACTTTAGACTTTAGAGTTGATGCTGAAATAAGTTAAGAATTTTGGAAATGTTAGAATGGAATGAAAATAGTTTACATGTGAGAAGGACATGAATTTTGGAGAATGCTATGGACAGAATTGTGTCCCCTCAAAATGCATATGTTAAAGCCCAAACCCCTAGTGTGATGGTATTAGGAGATGAGACCTCTGGGAAATAAATAGGTTTAGATAAGACCATGAGCTAAGTGTGAGACCCTCATGATAGGAACAGTGCCCTTATAAGAAGAGGAAGAGAAACTATAGCTTTCTCTCTCAGCCAGGTGAGGACACAGGTAGAAGACAGCTGTCTGAAGGCAGGAAGAAAGCACTCACCAGAATCCTACCATGTTGACATTCTGATCTCTGCCTTTAGAACTGTGAGAAAATACACTTCTATTGTTTAAGCAACCAATCTTAGTTGAGCCAACTAAGACAGTGTGCTACTATTAAGGACTATGGCAAAACTGTAAGTGTAAGCATTTTCTTATCAAATCAAATTGATTGTGGCTAGTCAAGAACCATGATTATTATTTGAACCAATCAGAATGTTCATTTGTAGAATGGTTGGGAATACTATACTTTTGAATCCAATCTTAAGATAGTGAATCAGGAAAATAAAGCACCATTTTTATATATTAAATAAATCATAGACCTAATTACAGAATAATAAATTTCTCTTGAAAGGCAGAGGAACAAGTTGCAAAACCTTGGGAATTCATCTCTGACTAACTTACTCTGTTCATGTCAAGGCATACTCATTGTTTGGTTTTCATCTCAGTGGGCGTCTAGTTTAATCCTAAATTCTAATTATCTGTCCAGCATAAAGGGATTTCTACCCAGTCTTTATACCTGAATAAATATTTTTGATGCTGGGGAACTCAACATTTCCTAGGGAAGTTTTTATTTTCACATACTGCAAATAACTATACTAAAAAGTTTTTATTGCTTCCCTTTTTCTCAAACTATAGTCCCCATGTATAATAGCTATTCTCTGTTCCTCTCACTATAACAAATGAAGCATTCTACATGAAGCACATTGACAGTAATCCGATAATAAAAACACATATTCTCAAAATATCTTAGCTAAAAGTTTACCTCAGTTATATAAATAACCAATTCAAATTTACTAGCAAAAATTTTGATAATACGAAGTGTAACTTAATGAGTTGAAAACATGATGACTTGAAAGAAACAAGAGCTAAAGTTTAAAAAATTGCAAGAGAAAAATCTGAATGTCCTTAATTGGTAGTAACTTTTTATTTGTTTTGTGGAGTGGCAGATTAAGAATGAGAAAAAAGTAATCAAATTTGATTTATTAGACATATATGGTAAATCTATGCTTTGAAAATTTAGTGCTTTCAAACTAAAACCTGTAAAAAAAAAAATAGAAATCTAGCACCCTATTTCAAATGTACAAATGTGTTCATTCATTCAATTGAGATTTTTGTAAACACCTGATCTTAGTCCAGACTCTCATCATCTCTGATATCTGCAGCAGGTCTTTTGGTCAGTCTCTTTGCCCAGATCTGCTTGCCTTTTTTTGTCGCCCCCCTACTTTATACATCTGCCAGACCAATCTGCCGAAATAGCAGTAAGTATGATGGCACTAACCTCTCAATAACTTACAATAACATCCTATGACCTACTGAGCCAAGTGTAAATGTTTCTTGAATTTCAAAATATTCTGAAAGTTGTTCTTCCTTTACCTACCCAAACCCTACTCCCTGGTTTTTTTTTGTAATTTTATGTATATACTTTATTTTTATTTATTTATTTTTAACATCTTATTGGAGTATAATTGATTTACTATGTTGTGTTAGTTTCTGCTTTATAACAACGTGAATCAGCTATACATAAACATATATCCCCATATCTCCTCCCTCTCGTGTCTCCCTCCCACCCTCCCTATTCCACCCCTCTAGGTGGTCACAAAGCACCAAGCTGATCTCCCTGAGCTATGCGGCTGCTTCCCACTAGCAATCTGTTTTACATTTGGTTGTATACATACATCCATGCCACTCTCTCACTTCGTCCCAGCTTACCCTTCCCCCTCCCCATGTCCTCAAGTCAATTCTCTACATCTGCATGTTTATTCCTGTCCTGCCCTTAGGTTCGGGACCTAATGAAACTTAAAAGCTTTTGCACAGCATGGAAACCATAAATAAGATAAAAAGACAACCCTCAGAATGGGAGAAAATATTTGCAAATGAAGCAACTGACAAAGGATTAATCTCCAAAATTTACAAGCAGCTCATGCAGCTCAATATCAAAAAAACAAAAACCGAATCCAAAAATGGGCAGAAGACTTAAATAGACATTTCTCCAAAGAAGATATACAGATTGCCAACAAACACATGAAAGGATGCTCAGCATCACTAATCATTAGAGAAACGCAAATCAAAACTACAATGAGGTTATCACCTCACACCAGTCAGAATGGCCATCATCAAAAAATCTACAAACAATAAATGCTGGAGAGAGTGTGGAGAAAAGGGAACCCTCTTGCACTGTTGGTGGGAATGTAAATTGATACAGACACTATGGAGAACAGCATGGAGGTTCCTTAAGAAACTAAAAATAGAACTACCATACGATCCAGCAATCCCACTACTGGGCATATACCCTGGGAAAACCATAATTCTAAAAGAGTCATGTACCCCAATGTTCATTGCAGCTCTATTTACAATAGCTAGGGCACGGAAGCAATCTAAGTGTCCATTGACAGATGAATGGATAAAGGAGATGTGGCACATATATACAATGGAATATTACTCAGCTATAAAAAGAATGAAATTGAGTTATTTGTAGTGAGATGGATGGACCTAGAGTCTGTCATACAGAGTGAAGTAAGTCAGAAAGAGAAAAACAAATACTGTATGCTAACACGTATATATGGAATCTACCTCCTGTTTTTATGCCAACTTCACCTCTACATATATTACATGTATTCTACTTATGGCTTACTCTGTTCTTCTGCCATATGGAGTAACTTCCATTTTTGATTCTTAAACTCATTCTGATTTTCTTTCAAAATCTGGTCTTCTCTCAGTCTGCTTTGGAATTTTTATTTTATCAACTTCAGTTTTATTTATTATCTATGTCATATAGTTTAGAAGTTGTTATTTTCTAATTTTTAAAAATAGTTTTCCCTTTCAACTAATTTACAAGCTACTTGAGAGGAAACAACCACTTCATTCTACAGAGACTTTCATGCACAAAACTTGGCAAACTTACTTCATACCAAATATTTTGTCATGGTTTAGGAGCTAAGTAGACTATGAAGACATATAAGAAAGGAAGTGTCCTCAATGGAATGATAAGTTAAGTGGAAGAAACAGTATGTATATAACAAGATATGTGAATATGCTTGTGATAGTCTAAGCCAAATTCTTAAACATAAGCTATTAAAGATAGTAACAAAGACCAACATGCCATTGGGAAAACTGTATTTTAGACAAAGCAAAACTACATACATACTGAGAAAAGAGGAATGTAAAGAACAATTCATGTTTTCTCATTTTTGCATAACAAATGGTTTAATAATGATGATGATAATAATAATAATAATGAACAACCTAGGTTCCAGTGGAAAACATAGATCTCCTTTTTAAATGAAAGTTATGTAAAACACAACACCTGGGTAATTCATTATTAGTAAGGATAATAAGAATTCTAGGGGGGTTTTTTATATTAAATTAAACCTATGGCATCTGTTATAATATTTAATGCTTATTTTATTATATTTACTGAGGGCAAACCTAGAACTTTTTGAAACTACATAAACTTTTCTAAGCCTATTGGTCATTATTTGCTCTATGAACTACCCACATTGATTAAAGAAACGGGAGTGTTTAACAAGAAAAGAAAAAAAAGAATAAAAAACAAGATGATGATAACTGGTAGTTATGTTTTATAAAAATGAATTAGAATTATTAAATTTAGATTCCAAATATGTAAAGCTCAAATTAAAATAAAAGCCCAATTTTTTTTTTTAATTGGGATATAGTTGCTTTACAATGTTGTATTAGTTTCTGCTGTACAGGGAAGTGAATCAGCTATATGTATACATATATCCCCTATTTTTTGTATTTCCTTCCCATTTAGGTCACCACAGAGCATTGAGTAAAATTCCCTGTGCTATACAGCAGGTTCTCATTAGTTCGTTTGTACCATTTTTCTAGATTCCACATATATGTGTTAATATATGATATTTGTTTTTCTCTTTCTGACTTACTTCACTCTGTATGTCTGTTTCTAGGTCCATCCACGTCTCTACAAATGACCCAATTTTGTTCCTTTTAATGGTTGAGTAAAAAGCCCAATTTTTAATTATAAAAATGAATTTCTAATCATTGGAAGTGCCTAAAAATAGTACAATCTACGTTGTGATTTGATGAGTTTACTGACTCTGAAAACATTCAAGCAATGACACTTCTACTTATTACAATAAAATCTGAGACAATCTATAGTTGTGTGCTCTATGAGTGGTGCAGATAATAAATGGTCAAAGGAGGAAATTACAACTCTCCATTAAGGAAAGCAGAACACTTTCATTGAGCAGGTCAGAATTGATCTGAGCTTTCTTATAAATTGTTCAAAATTTATAGAAAAATTATCATATGTCAAATTTGAAACTCACGATAACGCTTAGGAATTAAAGAAAGTAAAGTTGACAGAGAGAGACAGACAGACACACAGATGAAGGGGGGAGGAAAAGGAGAGATGGAGAGAGACAGACACAGAGATACAGAGTTAGATAGAGAGTTATCAGCTTCCAAAGGTACATAACTAGAAAGATGGAACTGAGATTTGAACACTGGTGGTCCAACACGTGAGTTCAAATCCTTAACCTTTATTCTATACTACCTACTAGGCTATATGTGTAAGATATGGTAGGTAAAAAAGAGACAAGAAAAATCAATGGTAATAAAAAGCTTAGTACAACAAAAGTAGAGCACTCCCATTGGAAAGAATTGAGAAAAATAATTGTAAATTATATTGGGGCCAGATTGCCAGTGTGTAGCAAAATGTCCTAGCACTGCAAAATGTCAAAGTTGTTCATTATGTTCAGGAGTTATGCTGCTGTATTTTGCACAGTGTGAAACATCTGGAGGTTTTTCAAGAAAGGTGACATGTGTACTAGTTTTCCAACTGAGAGTTAACAAAGACCAACATACCATTGGGAAAACTGTATTTTAGACAAAGCAAAACTACATACCAGTGAGTTCTTAAATGAAAGAAGGTACAAGTTCTGCCAACTCCTCAGGTGTAAGAACAATAAGAAAACAGTATGAATCAAAAGTAGAAGCAAAATGGGAATTTTGACTTCTTGAATACTAAACTGTTCTTGTCCACTGACCCTTTGCCACTTTCACTTTTCTCAGAATTGATTTTCAACTAATTTCTCATTCAAGAAGTAGCAATGCCCTTGCTTAATTCTTGGGTTCTGCATTAGAAGAGATTCTAATTCAAACTCTACTTCTAAGACATGCTAAATATATGACTTTGGACAGGTTGAGGAACCTCTTTAACTGTGTTCTTGTTATGTTTTTATCTCCTAGATGAGGAAATGAATATAAATTATTTTTCACAGATGTGATATATGTAAAGTGCTCAGCACACATTTAACATAATAATAATTATTATTATTTATTTTGATTCTCATTTTTCTTAAGCTCTTCAAAATTAATAAATGGTAACTGATCCATGGATAAGTTTGGTATTAAGGAAGATACGTGGACTAAAAATAAATTCTAAGACTAAGATTCCAGCCCCGATAGTTAAACATACTGATCAAAATACTAGTTTTCTCAAGAGAGTAGTGTCTCCTCTTCAATCATACTGTGAAAAGACCAAAGAATTTGTCTTGACAGTGTCCTCCTAAAATCTTAGCATGAATAATTTAACTTGCAACATCTCTGTGAAGTAGGTATGGAACAGAAGATACTATCCTGATGTTACAATTCAGCACGTTGAAAAAATTTACCCAAGGTTCTGGAAAAGTTAATTAGAGGTAAGGATCAGATTCAGATTTTCAGATTGCCAACCCAGTATCTTTCCACTTGGCTGGAACCTTATGATTTTGTCATGTGTGATATCAAAACAAGATCAATGGGGATCCAGATAATCTCTGGAATACTTGCACAATTAGAAAAGTTATGGCAGAATTTCCTTAATAGATTTCTCCCCAAAAGATAATTTGAGACTATATGTAATAACTACTAAATCAGTATTATTTAAAAATGTACTAACTCAGGAATGTCAGCCCAATGTAGGGAGATAATATTGCTTTGAGTTTAAACAGTGTAGACTCTGGAGTTAGACTGCTTGTATTTAAGTACTAAACTCTGTTGCTTTAAGGCAAATTACTTAATCTGTGTAAATCTTAATGGCCGTGTTCATAAAACAGGGCTATCTACCTTATAGGATTTAATCTACCTTGAGGATTTACTTAAATGGTGAATATAAAGACCTGGACAATGAATAAGTGCTTAATACATATTAGCTATTACTCCTACATGTTATATTTATTATTGAACACATTTCTTCCAAAACAATAGCTAAATTATTGTTTTAAGACATTTATTAGTCTTTGCAACCAAGTTTTAAAAATAAAATTCAAAAGACTAAACCTAGGGACTTCCCTGGTGGTCCAGT
The DNA here is from genome assembly GCF_951394435.1 of Stenella coeruleoalba. NCBI lineage: Eukaryota > Metazoa > Chordata > Mammalia > Artiodactyla > Delphinidae > Stenella > Stenella coeruleoalba. The sequence continues at coordinate 93,423,315 of NC_137150.1, forward strand.
GGACTCTGCACTCCCAATGCAGGGGGCTGGGGTTCAATCCCTGGTCATGGAACTAGACCCCACATGCCACAACTAAAGAGTTCTCATGCTGCATCTAAGAAGTCCACATGCCACAATGAAGATCCCATGTGCCACAACTAAGACCCGGTGCAGCCTAAATAAATAAATAAATATTAAAAAAAAAAAGACTAAACCTAACATCAGAATTTGTGTTCCTTTTGTTGTATATTTTTTCAATAAGGAAGATAAGTTTTTAAGACAAAGAATTAAGACTGATACACGATTTAGAAAATACACTCAAAAGATGCTTTTGGTTTCTATGGAGATATTGATGTATGACAAAGGAAGTCCAGTGTTCTCCTAATCATATTATTTTCTCAGATATTTGGTATATTTCTCTAGTGAGTACTTGAAATCAAAATGCAACACAATAATAGAAGAAGTTTCTGGACCTTAATATGTAAGACTCTTAAAAGGAAGAAAACCTATGAAGAATGATTTGTCAAACATAAAATTAGGAGAAAAGTGTAGATTTTTCATGAAATCAGAGAAAACTAAGGCATATCAGTAATGAGATCCTTTAATAATTGTTTCAGTAGAAATTTGCTTCACTTACTCATTGAGCCAAAAAAAGAAAAAAATGCAACCCAACCAATGGAGAGAATTATACCTCTATCTTTCAGATAAAATTGTCTTTAACACCTATATAAAAAAGGATATATTATGCAAGTAAATTATGGCTTCATCTTAAAGAAAAAATAAAGTTCAGCTTGTTTCATGAAAAAGGGTAGTAAGAAGCCAATAATCTTTTAGGAGAAGTGTCCTTCAAGAGCCTTGGAAGAGACTGCTCAAACTAAAATGACCCCAGAGGATTTGGAGATGATATTGGAACATGTTAACAAACCTCTAGGTGATAGGTGATTCCTAGGTGAAAGAAACATGGGAAGTATTTCCGTAGTCTAATTAACATGGGAATTCTTGAATGTGAACGTGTGAACAACCATGGAAGATTCAAGAACCTTGGTTGTTGATGTAATGAGACATTTAGAAACAATACTGGGGAGAGGTAAAACAGAAAGTTTATAATTGTACCATGCTATGATAAAAATTTCATGTAATTTATGCATGTAATTCAGTAAGCCTGCACTCCAAATGGAATCAGCAAATCTCATATGCTTGCTCATGATGATGTGTCAAAAGGGGGTGGTGGTGGTATAGCATTGTTTCTTAGAAATCTGATAACTATTTTACATAAACCATTTAATTTAAACTTCACTTATGCCCTAATAGCCAGGCTTTGTAAATCACTGACATATGCAAAAAGAAACTGGGGCCAGGGGACTGTTTCCATACATCAAGTAAGTTTAGCAGCCAAGATCCAAGATTTAGAAAGATTAGCTCTTTCTAAATCAAGGCTTAGGCTATTCCAATCTATTCATGCCTTTTTTTTCCCCCAAATGTCCTTGAAGCTTGAGAGTAAAATGAGATTATTACTGACCTAAAAAACTGAGATATAAGTATGTTTTTTAATGTTATCAAAAACATCTGTTAAAAGTTGAATAAGCAATCTGTTTTCCATATTTCAATCTTAGTAAGTGGTATGTGGTAAAGCATAAGTCTCTATAACCTGAGTGGCAAAAACAAAACAAAACAAAAAGCTCCAAAAATGTAATGGAGACATAGTAAAAATATGAAAGATAAAGAAGCCTGGGTAAGCTCTTCATACATCTCTCACTAATTTGGGAACTCTGCACAGGAACAAAGAAAACACAGTGGAAAGTAAAAGCTGAGACAGACCTGAAATTGATCATAAGATCATATACTCCAATCCACACACAAATCCATTCCTCAAGATATTTGAGGAAAAAAAACTACTCAGCTATTGGCTGACCAATAATCTACTAAGGCACTAGGGTAACTTCTAACTAACCAGTTTAAAGATAAAAATAAGAAAAAAAAATGATCAGGGACATTAATACCTGTATACCATGAGGAGAAAGATTAAATAAATGCAAGTTACCAAAACAAAACAAAACAAAACCTTTAAGACAGAAAAACTATCTGGAATTGTTACACTATGTTATCTAACAAATACAATTTTCAACAAAAACAAAAAAATTACAAGGCATACAAAGACACAGGAAAGTGTGACACATGCTCAAGAAGAAAATAGTCAATGGAAACTCTCTAAATGGGTCCCTGTGTTGGATTTAGCAAGGAATTCAAAGATGCTTTTATAAATATGTTAAAAGACTGAAAGAAAACTACGCTTAAAAAGTTAAAGGAAAATATGATAACAGTGATTTGTCAAACAGGGGTTCCAGTACAGAAACAAAAACTATATGAAAAAAAATTCTAGAGTTCAAGTATGTGAAAATAAAAATTTAAAAAAGTGACTAGATGAATTCAAAAGCAGAACAGAAATGGCAGAAGCAAGCATCAGTTAATTTGAAATATATCAATAGAAATTATCCAATATAAAGAGCAGATTGCAAAAAGATTAAATAAACAGAGATAAGTGAGATAACAAAAAGTATACCGATGAATATATAATGGATTCCCAGGGAGTGAGAGGGGAAAAAACACACAAAAAATATTGAAGCATTTCCAAATTTCATTCCATTTAACTTCAGATAGGACAAACAAAAGGATATTCATAGCTAGATCATCAATAACAAACTGCTGAAAGACAAAGAGGAAAATATCAAAGCAGTAGAGAAAGATGATTCAACTTGTAGGTTAGCAATAATATGATTTACCACTAACTTCTCATCAGACAAAAAAGACAGGCAGCAATGGAATGACAAAATGCTAAAAGGAAAATAAAGTCAACCAAGAATTCTATAACCAGTAAAACTGTCCTTCAAAATGAAGGAAACATACTCACTGATAAACAAAAAAGAAAAGCATTACTTGTTAGTACAGTTGTCCCCAGTATCTTAAGGCAATTGGTTCCAGGAGCCCCCACGGATACCAAAATCTTCAGATACTCAAGTCTCTTATATAAAATGGTGTAGTACAATGAATACAGTCAGACCTCTATATCTATGGGTTTTGCATCCTAGGATTCGACGAATAGGGGATCAAAATTTCAATTCACAATTGGTTGAGTCTTTGTTGGTTGAATCCTTGGATGTGAAACTCAAGGATAATGAGGGCTGACTGTACTTCTGACTCATAAAACTATAGAAACAGATTTTGAATATACAAGCAAAGCCGTGTTTCCTTTTATATCTGCTTTACTACAAATTGTACTATACACACACACACACACACACACACACACACACACACACACACATATATATAGTTTAGGTATTTGTGTATAGCTATCCATCTTCAACAGAATTAATAAGTACAAAGAGCTAATTTACAACTTGACAAAGGAGTTTGTGCCAAAAACTAAATCACCTTTATTATTAAGCTCACATAATGATATTCTTTTTTTTTAATAGCAAGACGTTCTCAATGAAGAAGACAGTGTGTTTTTTTTTAATCCTAGTATAGTAACAGTTTGTGATCTGGCAGCTGGTCTATTGACTTCACATTGAATAACACTGCCTACAACTCCATTTATGAAACAGATATTGTATTTTAACAAATGTTAAAATTCCTTATTAGAAAAGCAGTATGAAAACTATAACAATATTTATTGATTTTTGTATGTATTTACTTCTTATTTGAACAATTATAACCTAACAAAATGGATCAAACCTGAATTTTATTTCTTCAAAATTCTTCAAATTTTTATTATTATACTCATTTCTGAATTACACCACAAGGTAATAGTTAAATATTTGTTAGTCCAATTCTCATCTAGAAAAGTCTATTTACTTTCTAATCATTCATATCCTCTCTAATTACTTTCCACAATTATACAAGTTATAATAAAAATGTTCTTTTGGGCTTCCCTGGTGGCGCAGTAGTTGAGAATCTGCCTGCTAATTCAGGGGACACAGGTTCGAGCCCTGGTCCGGGAAGACCGCACATGCAGTGGAGCAACTGGGCCCATGAGCCACAATTACTGAGCCTGCGCGTCTGGAGCCTGTGCTCCGCAACAAGAGAGGCCGCGACAGTGAGAGGCCCGTGCACCGCGATGAAGAGTGGCCCCTGCTCGCCGCAACTAGAGAAAGCCCTCGCACAGAAACGAAGACCCAACACAGCAAAAATAAATAAGTAAATAAACTCCTACCCCCAATATCTTCTTAAAAAAAAAAAAGTTCTTTCATGTTTTTCCTTATTTTCTTTCCAACTCATGTCTAAATATTGTGAGGTCTAATGGTTATAAGTCAGAAGATCTCTGATTACTCCATTTCCATTTGAAAAATAATGAAGAACTTAACCTCAGATTAATTTACATTTTTGCATATCTGAAAACTAAGGTCATTCTATCCAAGTAAGCGAAATTTAAAGCTGAATTTTCAGTTAGAAGTTTGCTTTTTATCCATGATCAATTTTTTATATGTGAGCCCTCAATAAATTACAGGTCAAAGGATCTGATCTTTCACATGTTTTATCAGTGAAGGTATGAAAGTAAATACTCAACAAACCTTTCTGGGACCAGCATATCTTACTGTAATTTAACCACACATTTTTATTGGACCATAACTATAGTTCTAGCCCTACGTTCTCTCTGGGATTTCAAAGAGGAATAGTGTACGACCTCCGGCCACAAGAGGCTAGGATCAGGCTCTAATTACAGAATTTCACAATAGATAATGTGGATGTGGTATTGGAGAAATATGTATAAGAAACAGTGTAAATTTAAGAATTCTACAATTGTGTAGGTGTGATCAGGTGCACACATGAATATATGGTAAATAGTAAATGTGACACAATTAGAAAACTGAATGTCATATTAAAATGTTGATTGTGTTACAGATATACTGACACTTGATGAGTTCATCAGAGAAGCTTCCAGAAAGAGGTAAGAAATGAAGAATGACAAATTTCATTGGAAACAGAATTCAATATGAAATGTTGGGTGAATTGTGAGAAAAGAAATTGGCCTGACAGCAAAGAATAAAGGCTAGTTTATAGGAGTAAACACAAAAGTTGTTTTTACTTTTTACTAAACAAAAATCTAGCTGTCATAAATCTACCCCATTAATTTACAAAATTCTTACCAAATGTCAATACTTTACTAGATGGTTATTATTATTTCATTTCTGATTTCCACTTTTAAAAAATATGCAATAATCTAAAAGAGGCATGTGAAAACTGCCATCCTAGTTTCCCAAACTGGACAAGTGAAATGCTGTTTTCTGGGGATTCAGAATTTAGATAAAGAGAAACTGCCGTTAGTTAACTGAGAAAGTTCAGAGTCAATGTAGGGATCCAGGGCTATGGCTGCCATTTGGCATGGGATGCGTGTTTGGTGCGGGGGGTGGGAGGGGCAAATTAAACCATGTGCAAGTAGAGCCAAAAGAGTTTGTCTGTAGAATAACAAAAATAAAATGACACACAGAGAGCTAGAATACAGAAATCAGCAGTTTTAGAGATCTTTAAACCACAAAGAGAGACTAAGTTTTCCATTCTTTAAGATGGGTTTGTACACTTCTACTGTTTCAACTGATCTCTTCCGTGAACTGAAATAGAGCTTATTCAAATTACTTTTTGATACTAAACTACCAATTGCCTTAATACTTTTTATTTCAAAATCTGTTTGAAATTTAAGCCTTTTATGGTTATTTTTCTAACTTACATTTTGGGGCATTTTTATGTGCTTCAAACTTTGAAAAAATCTGTTGCATTTCTTAAAATGTTCTACTGTTTTTACAACATTTTAGAAATGCAAAGTTATTACTCAGTTTCATTTGAATACTGAGAAAACTTCACAGAGTCCGTGGACCTAGTTTGTTAAGTATTGTCACAATTTTTATTCTTATGGATAATGAATTGAGGATTTACAGTTGCACTGATCTGAAATACAGTAAAAGTAGACCAAGAGTCCCATTATTTACATGTACAAGATACAGTGGGTAACAAAGTATGCTTAAATATAATATTTTAATATTCAGAGTTCAGATTGTCCTTAAAACATAAAAGCACCTAGGCATGGGTGGGCTCTTTCAAAGATTCAATGTTAAAATAAGTAAATTGAGACTCTATGTTTATGAAATATTACAAATTTCACCCCTTGAACAACTTGCTGCTTTGAGAGTCAGTTTTCAAAACACCAACTCCTGTTCTAGGCAAAATACAGGGCATGTGAGAAGAAACAGTACAAAATTTCTTCAGTCTATCATCACAAAGTTATTTTGAACAGGTGTGTTTATAATCATAAGAAACAAAAAAATCAATCTTTAATGGTAAACTCCCATTTTTACCCCAGAGGGAACATGGGGCTAGAATGCAAAATATAGGAATTTTGGCAGGAATAAGACTCGTTAAAGCATCTTATGCACCTCCTGTGGACATTATCTCCCTATGACACTCCAGTCCCTTTCTTTTGCTATTGTTTTAAGGCACATTATAGAGACAAAAAAATAGTCATTTACAAGGCTACAGTGTCTCTTGTGTGGCAGCAAACTACATTATCAAGCAGCCAGGTGTACACCACATGAAGTGGTAAAATGTGATTTGTAGAAATTTGATGACAAATCTGTCTCCATAAGGCTCCATCCCAGGTTGTGCTCTCCATCTGTTCTACAGGACTTAATTTGGTTGCATCTAAAAGGAAGTAAAATATCTTCATCTTGAGATCTAAAAGGAGTAATCTAAAAATGAATTAGTTTGATAAAGGGAAAAAGGAATTTTTCACATTTACTGTTATTAAAAATTTAATAAAGGCTGTTACTTATCAAATTAATTTTTAAATGCTCCTACTTATGCTATTATAATGTAAAGGCTGACTACCATTCCAAATCAAAGCCAACCTCATTGGTTAAAGTTAATATTAGCAATATTCTCTCTAGTTGATAAATCTGTGTATTTTTGCTTAATTTTCTATCTTGCTTCTTCAATGGAAAAACAGTGAAAGTAAAATTCACTTTCAGATATTTAAGGAGATTCTTTCCTATAATATAGCATATTTTCCTGCCTTGATCATTCCATTGTGAAATTCTAACATTTTTAGAAGACTAAACTTTTTGGCTGATTGTAATAAATAGAGAATAGATGTATGAACCAAAACAAAAATCACATATATAGAAAATGAATATGAAAGAGCTAGTTATTATTCAGTGACAGTTTTGTCTTTCTGTCTTTAGATTTTTGACTGCATTTAAGGGTTAGGGCTGTTGTTTGGACCTCTTCTATTTGCTGAAAAGTGGAGTTGATCATAAGACTCACATGACCAGTGAGGTGTTCCTCCTTTACCTCCCATTCCAAATTGTATTTATAGCTTAATATTTCTTCTTCCTCAGCTTACCCATAAATAATTTATTGCACTGAGCTAAATTTTATTTTTTAAAAGCATATGAATTAATAGTTTCATACTCTGATATTCATTTACATGTATTATATGTATGGGAGATAGCTGATGAAACTCATCTGGAGTTTTTAAAATACAATTTTTCCTTAGAGGAATAAAAAAAGACTCAATTTATTTTGCTTCAAAAATTAAAAACACAAAACTTAATAAATATTATTACTGCCCAAGTTTTTAAATGTCATCTTAAAGACAATAATTGTATTGGGATAATAGAAATAGAAAGAAGGAAGGCAAAAGAAATGTCAGGAGAAATAGAAACTAGAGGCGCAACAAGAAGTATGGTTGTATGTCAGGGTCAAGTCAGAAGACATAAATTGTATCAATAATGTGAGCAGGGAGAATTTAATATTAAGAACTGTTAACTAATATGAGTTGATTACTAAATAAGATAAAGAAGACTTTAAGGAGTACAGAAATAGCAGATGTATAAATTTGTTCCTACCTCTAGGGCTGAGGGAAAGTGAATAAGAAAGGAACTTAAAAACTTATGATAGGGACAGACTCAAGGCTAGGATTCAGACCTCTTTGGATAAAGTATGGGAAAGGAACACTCAGACTCTTGTGGCAAGTAAACTTGCTGAAGAGTGTGGGCAACCCTCCAAGTGGTGAAGAAACTTGTGCAACTGTGTGAGCTGTAGCTGGTCCACAGCAGTGCCACTAGGTGGCAAAGAAACCCATCAGTGTTTGGGTTTCAGCTAGTTCATGAGGGCCTCTGAGGTTAACGCTACCAGGACATTTCACCAACATTCCAACACCAACATTCTAATCTACTGCCTGTCAGACGGAAAACAGCTCATCCCCTTCATCCTGCCTTAGTTTTGCAATCTCTATCGAGTACTCTCTCTTGACAAAATTGAACATCAAAATCACTTGTCCAAAGAGTAATGTCCAGGTCTAGTATAGCAATGCAGGAGAAGAAAGGACTGATCTGCAGCTGGCAGTCAATAAATTGATAACTGTTGCAGTCTACGCTGATGGCTATTCACATTCCATATACACCTTTATACAAATGTTTGAACTTCCATAAAACAACAAAAACAACTTCATGTTTCTACCTAACAAGATGTAGTTATTCTTTGTACAAAGGATGAAATTCTCACCCTCCCCCAAAGTGAAGGGACACAAAATCTTGTCACTGGGTCCCACCACTGGCTATATTAGTTACTACTCCAATCCAGTCACCATTTCACTGAATATTTGTTACCTAAAAAAAATACAAGTTTAACTTTCAATGATTTTTATATTTAACAATAAGAGGAAAGAGAGAGATGATAATAGGTAATATGCATATAGAAATAAATATATATACATAATAAGTAAAAAAATTATAGGCAAAGCTACCAGTCCTCACTCCTATAATTGACTGTGAGGCTATATTTGATATCTGCAAATTATTCTCCTGTTACTTATTCCATATTTTATTTGCTTTCAGCCAGAACAGCAGTTAGTTGGTGTTCTTTACCAGATGTGATAACTCAAACCCTTCATATCTGCAGGATTTGAGTCCTCAATAGTTCTCCTTTCTATGGATGCTCTAGTTTTCCAATTACCTTTACTACTGTGCATAAAAGTCTTAAAAGTCCTCTGTGTTCCTATGGTGTGGAAGCAAAACCTTTATCTAGTGGTAATCAGTATTAATCACCTCAGCCATTTAGAGTAACGTTTTTCTGCATATTAGTTCAATGGATATGGAGCTCAAATTGTGGGTGGCAAACTTGTTTACCAATTCAATAGTACCAGCGTTGCCCTCTCACAAAGGAAGCATTCCCCCCTTAAGAATTAAGTCTATTTTACAAGTAGAGCTTAAAGTTGCCAGACAAAAGGTGAAAAGTCATTGAGTAATTTATTAGGAATAATAGTGAGAGAAGACAATCACTTGATCACTCCTTGATTTCCTGATTCCTGTATTCTAAGGGGTGAAAGAATCATACAATCATACATATCAAAGCATAAAATGCATCCTGTAAGGGAGATCCCCATCCTTTCAATATACTGTCTCCCAACTAATGCCATGCTTGAGTCTTCAGTAACCCATTGCTTTAGACCAGCCACTTTTTGGTAATGAGGTACTTGGTAAGTCCATTAATTCCATGGGCATGTTTAAAATCCTCTTGACAAAATTGAGTGCAGGAGCCAATAACTGAGGCCAGTGTATTTCTTGAACACATACTCTGGACCTCTAGACCTCCTTGAACCCCAGTTTTTGTTTTTGTTTTTTTTAAGAACAATGGTTTTCAACAATAACCAGACAGTCAGTCTAGATCTGTTTTTTCCTTTTTTAAAAAGCATTTAAAATTTATCACCTTCAAAAATCTGTTATTCTCCTGATTTGGGGTCTCTACTATAAGATGCCCATAGTGTTTCCTTTATCATAATTAATTTGTAGTCTAAATGGTTTTGACACCTCATTTTATAAGCTCCACTTTTTGGTGTTGAGTCTTCATATGAAATAAAAATTGAAATTTGCTTATGATGGGTCTCATGCTAAGTCATATCTGACTGGCACAGGAAGTATGATTCAGTTGGCATAACCAACATGCTACCAGTCCTTGGAAGACACTTGGCAGATAAAGTTACTCAATTACATCCGAATAGGGCATTCTGACCCAATAACTGAAATTAGATCTGCAGCATTTATAATGTAAATCCTACCATACATAATAATTTTTGTTCTTCCATGACTTATAGGTGGATGGCAAGAATAATGGAATAATGTGTTGTTATATACACATACTACAGTTTATTATATTGCATATATACCTTCTTTGTTATAGCCTTTTCAATTTTCATTTCTGTTAGAAAATGTAATTTTTTGCAGGGATTCATGAAATCCTAGCTACTTAAAAGTGATGTTCTTGATTGTATCTTTCACAGAGTCCTTCTACAATAGAAATGCCATTAAAACTGTATTATTTTAAGTCTATTCCTTCAGCAACGTGTCTAAATCTAGTTATTCTAATCAATAGCAATGAGAGTTGTGCACAGTAGAACTGCAAACAGTCTTTCTTTTTATGCTGCATGATTAAATTCTTGTCTGGGATAGTGAAACCAGTTTTACATCGTTTTTTGTTGTTGTTTTGTTTTTTTTATAATTTATTTATTTAATTTTTGGCTGCACTGGGTCTTTGTTGTTGCGCTCAGGCTTTCTCTAGTTGTGGCGAGCGGGGGCTACTCTTCATTGTGGTACGCAGGCTTCTCATTGCAGTGGCTTCTCTTGTTGTGGATCATGGGCTCTAGGCGTGTGGGCTTCAGTAGTTGTGGCACATGGGCTCAGTAGTTGTGGCACACGGGATTAGTTGCTCTGCAGCATGTGGGATCTTCCGGGACCAGGGATCGAACCTGTGTCCCCTGCATTGGCAGGCAGTTTCTTAACCATTGTGCACCAGGGACATCCTATATTGGTTTTATATCCAAGTTTGTCTTTGGTATTTTGCCTCACTAGATATTCAAAAAATATATGCAACATTATCTCAGTTTTTGCTACCCTGATACTGTTTATTTATGACTTAAGTAATTTGGTTTCTTTTGCCACTGAGATACCAATTCTGTCTCAATCAGGTGACTTCTGGGTTCCCAGGCAGAGTTGCTTTACTGATGAAAGAATACAGATCTGATTCTTTATGGTATTTATACTTTGGATACACACTGAACTAGCAGCTCCAGTCAACAATCTCATAAACTTTTCCCATGACACAGTAAAGACAAGGGGAAACTTTATGGTAATGTCAGTGCTGAAGATGACTCAGTAGCATCTTCACTTTTAAGAGGATAATGTTGACCAGCTACAGATGTCTTGAGAGCAATGAGCAGCATCTAGGAGAATTTTTCAGATAGAACATGTCCAGGGAAATGAGAGTTACTAAGATGTTGTAAGTAGATTTTAAGGGAGAATGAAACTTCAAGATTTAGATTTAAGTGGCTTTGTAGAGTATGCTTTTGAGCTATTGCCAGGCATTTATACCTGCATCAAAGAAAAGTGAAAAAAAATATTTTCAATGATTAAACTAAAAGGAAAGGTAGAGACACATAATAAAGAGACACATACTAAAGCTCCCAAAGTATTACCCTTGTGAATATCTGGGATAAACTGAACCTAAATATTCATATGTGACTTGTTAGTCTACTGTTCAAGGAATATACACTGTGATTTCCTTACACTATAGCAAATTCATGTGGCACACTTACTCTAATTTCAGTTGCCTATTTCAGAAAAAGGGCAGCAGAAGAAACACATGGGAATATCTGTTTTTAAAAGTAGCTGTATTAATTAGTTATTGCCAAAATAAAAGAAACAAACAAAGAAAAATATGTCTTCGTATCAAACTAACTCAAGAATGAGAGCCTTACTCATGCCCTTAAAGGTTAGTTATGAGTGGCTGACCAAGGCAGGGCTCAGCTTTGCAGCTCAGTTAATTTTGAGCTGTTCCCTTATGAATGTGAGAGTCAGCTGGGGGTCATCTACTTCAGATGGGCAGTTTTTTCTCCATGCTGCAGATCTGTGGGTTCTGGTCTGCTTCCAATGTCTCTCATCCTCCTTGGATCAGCGGACCAGCCAGGGCATGCTTTTCTCATAGCAATAGCAAGAGTACAGAAGAACACACAGAACCATGCGAGGCTTCTGAACACTTAGATTCAGCTATGGCACCCTGTCAGCAATCACTACATACATGCCTTTAGTCAAAGCAGTCCACATACGGCCAAGTCTAAAGTCAAGAGGCTGAGAAAGGTACCACACCTACACTAAGACCATGCCAAGGGTAAAATCATAATTCACTTTACCTCAGTAGCCAATGTCAGAAAGGAAGAATTAGTGGCAAGTACAATGATACCTGTATCCAGAAAATGAATTAAGATTTTTCTCAATGATTTAAAAATATGACTAACAGCTCATTAGCCTTTTTAAAAAAATTACCCCAAATAGGTAGCATATTTTACTTTCAGTGGTGACCAGACAATTAAAAGTCCCAGTATGAAATAAAATATTTTAATAATTCACAAATTTTGCCCTTCCTCTGCTTCAAATTTTTTTCATTAAAAGGAGAACTAATGATAAGACACAAAATGTATCAAGTTTGCCCCTGCTGTATTTGGGTCATGATTCTTGGAACTCAAAACAATAATTTCCACCCATAATGGAGCAGAGTGTTTGTATTGCCAACAGCACTGAATTTAGTACTTAGTCATATTACTGTCAGCTTCAATGTACAGAATTTCCAGTGTTGCAAATCACCACATCTCTATCTTCTCTTTCATTCTCACATAACCACTAATAGTATATTATTAGTGATTAATATTATGTCATAGGCTCTTCAATATGTGTCTGAAATCATAATAAACCTTTAGAGCACAACACTCTTTTTCTATTTATAAATTATTTTTCAGACCTGGGTTCAACACTTTCATTGAAAAAAGCTGTAGATTTTAAGAATGTATTAATAAAGAGGAAAACAAAAACTAAGGTGATATTTACAGTGAGCATATTCTACTGCAATGTTTGAAAATAGGCTTTATACTTTTTTCTTATGGAAACAACCTACAGTATCAGTGTAGGTAAAGGAAGGTCATTTATTCAAACTGATAACATGGCATTAATCTGCCTCTTATTTTCCTAAGTTTACAAAAACCTGTTAACTTTTTGAGAATTCATCATTCATTGCTAAGTACATAAGTTATTACCAATCACCTTATTAAATAAAGTTAATGTCACTGAGCAAACTGTGGATCAACTAAGCAGAGACAGGCAAGAAAGTCCACCACAGAAAACATTCATCTCTTTACTCCCATGAGGAGACACATAATTTAGCAATGCCAGCATTGCTGGTTTGTCTGCTTGTTTTATTTTACACATAAGACCATATTTTGTCATTAAGTCTGGTAACAGAAATTCAGCTTCAGCTTGAGTTGAGAAAACAAGGCATTTGAATGCATTTTCTTCACTCCTTCACTATAATTATGTTGCACTTTGCAAGACTCAAGGTTATAGTAAGAAGATGGATGGAAGAAACAAGAGGAAAGGAGTTGGAGAGGAGAAATGTGACAAAGATGTGATAGAAAAGCACCTGGAAAAAGAGAGGTACAATTAATATTGATAAGATCATTGAAAGGCTGTTTTTCTCTCTTAATTATCTGTGTCAAATTGGTCCTAGCCTAATTTATGAGAAGATAAGTGAAATGTTAATTCAGGTCTTTATCCTCTGTCCTCTCAGCAGCAAAGACCCCTCAGGGCTTTGTCTAGTACCTCCTGCTTCCAGGTATTTCCATATTCAACACTGTATATTTAGGTTATGTACAGAAGAAGCATATGAGATTAAATCTGAGAGGACAGATAAAAAGATTGATATATCAGGCTATTATTTCAACAAAACTCTATGCTGCCCAGACATTTAATGCTAGCTCAATTGGTTCATTACAACACCATCTCCTTCTACCAAAATTTCAGGAATGTAATACTCAATATCATATTTACATTTTATGTCATTAGAAAACACATGTACTATAAATTGGGAAATATATCTATTAGAAGAATCTGTGGTAATATTATGGAAAACAGAAGAAAATGTGAATATCTGAGTCATATTAGCAGATAATGATAATAAACAGCTGCATCTGGTTTTTTTTTGGAACTCAGAGCAATGGCCCTTGCATTTTTTTTTTTTTACATCTTTATTGGAGTATAACACACAAAATGCTGTGTCAGTTTCTGCTTTACAACAAAGTGAATCAGCTGTACACATACACAACATATACATACATCCCCATGTCTCCTCCCTCTTGCATCTCCCTCCCACCCTCCCTATCCCACCCCTTTAGGTGGTCACAAAGCACCGGGCTGATCTCCCTGTGCTATTCAGCTGCTTCCCACTAGCTATCTATTTTACATTTGGTAGCATATATATGTCCATGCCATTCTCTCATTTCGTCCCAACTTACCCTTTCCCCTCCCCATGTCCTCAAGTCCATTCTCCACATCTGTGTCTTTATTCCTGTCCTGCTCCTAGGTTCTTCAGAATTATTTTTTTCTTTTTTTTTTTAGATTCTGTATATATGTGTTAGCAAACTGTATTTGTTTTTCTCTTTCTTACTTCACTCTGTATGACAGCCTCTAGGTCCATCCACCTCACTACAAATAACTCAATTTCGTTTCTTTTTATGGCTGAGTAATATTCCATTGTATGTATGTGCCACATCTTCTTTATCCATTTATCTGTCGATGGACATTTAGATTGCTTCCATGTCCTGGCTATTGTAAATAGAGCTGCAATGAACATTGTGGTACATGGCTCTTTTTAAATTATGGTTTGTTGCATCTGGTTTTGATTTTTAACTTTATGATTCAAGAAACACAAACACAACAAAAAAGTGAAAGAATGTGGAAAAGACTTAATGAATCCAAAACAAAACAAAATCTGCAACCTGTTTTTCACTTTTCCTGTTAACAGTCAAGATTATATTTGTCATTTTCATCACCAACTGGAATTAAAAATTTTATGGCTGGTTGATGCTTCATGGCTCTTGTCTATGTTTCTGTGGATAGGACTATTCATTTTCAAAAAGTTTTGACCCTAGAACCCATAGCATGGGTCCTGTTACTGGCCTTTGTGTGTGATGATGAAGTAATTTGAATAAACATTATTCATAGGTTACAAAGTGAATGTATTGACCAGAGACAGATCTTGTTCCATTATGTTCATGATCATACTTGCAACCTTCAGCTTTCAATTTCGTGTGCATATCTGGTTGATGCTGTAATGCATTCAATTTTTAAATTCATTTTCTGTGATAAGTTATCACATAAACTCTTCCTCATTTTCACAGGTTCTTTAAGGAGACATACGATTGACTTTGTTAAAATTTCTTTTAATCAAGGGTCCTCAATACCACCCACAAATCCACAAGTATCACAGTCTCTTTCCTGGCTCATGTTTAAAATTCTTGTGATTCTAATCATCTATGTCACTCTCCTCTTAATTTGTGTTGTGTCCACATGGAACTTACATATCACCTAAGTTGCCTGTGTTGTTTCAAAGTTCAAGGAGTACTGTATAGTTGAATTTAGTCATTTAATCTATTTACATTTATGTTTGTTTTACCAAAGGTCTTTGAGGTTGCATAAGAAAATATTATTTCAAGAAAATATTTAAATATATATGCATACATATGTATCTGGTTATTATTTGATGAACATTTTAATTGCAATACTGATGCAAATTAGATTAATTGCAATGAGTTAAAATTAAAATTGTAGCTCATGACTAATGTGTAAATAGTACAAATAGATGTATTTTTTAAAATAAACAAAAACACAGCCATCAACAATTATGATTACTTCACACTTAAATGATAAGCTTAAGGAACAAGCCACATGATGAAAAAAGAATGTTATTTGTGAAAAAATAAATCACATATATGATTTACCACAACTTAGTAGCTGGAATTTGGAAACTGTATTTCTTTAAAACCACTGAAAGAAACAGAAGTTTCTCATGAGGTGTCAGTCAATAGACTAATTGAAAAAAATTGTATGTCATTTTTACTTGACTCATCTTGCTTTTGGATTTTCTACTGAGGCTAAAGTATCATACATTTTTTGGTTCCAAGTAGACAGTTTTCTTTTACATACCACTGATTTCTTATACATGAGGAGATTTGTTTTAATCCCACATCTTTAACTTCATATCTATCAATAGTGAATTGGTTAATGTTTCTAAGATGTTCATTTATTACACTATAGTCAGTCCATTTCACCCTAACAGCAATACCATACAATTTATCACTGTCATTTCAGGCAATGTTTTATAGATGCATTTACCTGAAAAGATGCATGTAAAACGATGTAGAATAGTGAGATTGCAAGAAATGAAAGGTCATAAGCAATATGGTAACAAACTTTTCCCTGGATTTCCTTTTCAATTTACCTTCTGTTACTCAAGTCCCATACCTGGTAAAATATTTAGAAAGAATCATGTGGCAAAGAAACTGTTATTACTTGTGGGAGGAGATTGCCCCAAGTCTGATAGTAGTTTGAATATCTGAACAATATCCCAATGGGTGCTTACCATGACTGCAGCATTGCCTTTACATCACCATAATAATTTTATTCTGTCACTGAATATATTTCTTTGGGTTTATCTCTAAATTACCCATCCTAAGAGCTCAGATCCTTGAATTTGATCTTCTCAGTCTCAGCAAAGAAGGAGCTGTCTAGGTTGAGAATATTGTTTTAAGCCTGTTACAGTTGACTGTAATGCTTTATGACATTATGAATGTGTCTAGATTCAAGAAGGGTTGTAGAGTGGTTTAAAGTTAAATTATACAATCCTCCGGGCTTCCCTGGTGGCACAGTGGTTGAGAGTCCACTTGCCGATGCAGGGGACACGGGTTCATGCCCCAGTCCGGGAAGATCCCACATGCCACGGAGCGGCTGGGCCCGTGAGCCATGGCCGCTGAGCCTGCGCATCCAGAGCCTGTGCTCTGCAACGGGAGAGGCCACAACAGTGAGAGGCCCGCATAAGCCCCGCCCCCGCAAAAAAAATACAATCCTCCAACTTTGTTATCCTTACTCAAGACTGCTTTTACTACTCTAGATTTTTTGCATTATCATCTACATTTTGTCTATTTTGCAATTTATATTTTTCCAAAAGCATACTGGAATTATAATGGGATTGCTTTGGTTCCATAAATTAATTTGGTGAGAACTGATACATTAACAATATTGAGCTTTCTAGTTTTTAACCTTGCTACAAGTTTCAATTTATTTCATACATTTAATATGTTTTTTTAAGCCATTGGGTATATGTAAAATAATTGCTTTAAACTTCTTAACTACTAATCTCAACATCTGCTTTACCTCAGTGTTGTTTCTCTTGACTCTATTTTCCCTTCTTATAAATCTTATTTTCCCACTTCTCACATCCACCATTTTTAAAAATACTTCACTTTTTTAAAGCAGTTGTAGGTTCCTAGCAAAATTAAGAGAAAGTTATGGCAATACCCAAATGTCCACTGCCACCACCCATGCCTAGCTTCCCCCATTATCAACAACCCCCACCAGATTGGTAAATTTGTTACCCAACTCATGAACTTACACTGACACGTAATAATCACCCAAAGTGCATAGTTTACACTAGAGTTTACTCTTGATGTTTTACATACTAAGGGTTGAAACACAGGTATAATGACATATTTCCAGTATTATAGTATCATACACAATGCTTTCACTGGCTTAAAAATCCTATGTTCTGCCTATTCATCCCTCTTCCTTCCAACCCTTGGTAATCAATAATTTTTTTTACTATCTCCCTAGTTTTGCCTTTTCCAGAATGTCATATAGATGGAATCATATAGTATGTAAACTTTTCATGTTGGCTTCTTCCACTTAGATTTAAGATTCCTCCATGTCTTTTCATGGATACGTAGTTCATTTTTTTAAGCAATGAATAATATTCTATTGCATAGATATACTACAGTTTATTTACTCATTTGTATACCAAAGTGCATGTCAGTTACTTCCATGTTTTTGGCAATAATGAATAAAGCTGCTATAAACATTCTATGCAGGCTTTTATGTGAACATAAGTTTTCAACTCCTTTGGATAAACATGAAAGACTGTGATTGCTGGATCATATGGTAAGAGTGTGTTTGATTTTGTAAGAAACCACTAAATGTCTTCCAGAATAGCTATAATTTTGATTCCTACCAGCAATGAATGAATTTCTGTTGCTTCACATCCTCATAAGCAGTTGGTGTTTTCAGTGTGCTGGATTTTGGTCATTCCGGTAAGTGTATAGTAGTATTTTATTGCTATTCTAATTTGAAATTCCATGATGTAGAACATCTTTTCATATGGTTATTTGCCATTTCTACATCTTCTTTGGTGAGGTGTCTGTTAAGGACTTTGACCCCCTATTTCAATCAAGTTGTCTGTTTCCTTACTGTAGAGTTTTAAGAGTTCTTTGTATAATTTGGATAATAGTCCTTTATATGTGTCTTTTGCAAATATTTTTTCCCAATCTGTCGGTTGTCTTTTCATTCTTTTAACGTTGTCTTTTGCAGAGCAGAAGTTTTTAATTTTAATGAAGTCCAGCTTATCAATTATTTCTTTCATAGATCATGCATTTGGTGTTTTATTTAAAAAGTCAGCATGATACTCGAGGTCACCTAAGTTTTCATCTATGTTATCTTCTAAGAGTTTTATAGTTTTGCATTTTACATTTAGATCTATGGTTCATTTTGAGTTAACTTTTGTGAATTGTGTAAAGTCTGTGTCTAAATTCTTTTTTTCCTTTTTCTTTTTTTGTATGTAGACATCAAGTTGCTCCAGCATCATTTGTTGAAGGACTATGTTTGCTCTATTGTATTGCCTTTGCTTCTTTATCAAAGACCAGCTCATTATATTTAGGGGGGTCTACTTCCAGGCTCACTATTGTGTTCCATTGACCTGTCTTTTCTTTTGCCAATACCACACTGTTTTGATCACAGTAGCTTTATAGTGTGTCTTTAATCCAGGTGATATCAGTCCTCAGACATTGTCTACTTCAATATTTTTCTATTCCTTCAATATTGTGTTGGCTATTCTGGGTCTTTTGCCTCTCCATATAAACTTTAGAAATCAGTTTGTCAATATTCATAAAACAACTTGCTGGGATTTTGATTGGTTGCTATAGATCAAGTTGGGAAGAACTGATATCTTGACATTATTGAGTCTTCCTACCCAGAACATGCAGTGCCTCTCTATTTCTCTGATTTCACTCATTAAGAGTTTTGTGGTTTTCTTCATATAAATCTCCTTTGTATTTTGTCAGATTTATACCTAAGTGTTTCATTTTGGGGGTTACTAACATAAATAGTATTGTGTTTTTAATTTCAAAATCCACTTGTTCATTGTTGATATATAGGATAATGATTGATTTTTGCATATTAACTCTGTGTCCTGAAACCTTGCTATTTTTTTGTTTTCAATTTGGCTCTAATTATTATTTCTTTTATTCTGCTTACTTTGGATTTAACTTGCTCTTCTTTTTCTAGTTTCTTAAGGTGGGAATTTAGATGATTGATTACAGATCTTTCTGTGTTAATATATGCATTTAATACTATAAATATCCCTGTCAGCACTGCATTTGTTGCATCTCACAAATTTGGTAAGTTGTGCTTTCGTTTTCATTTATTTATTTCAAAATATTTAAAAATTTTTTGAGATTTCTATTTTGGTCATGTGTTATTTAGAAGTGTCTTGTTTAATCCTCAAGTATTTTCTAATTATTTTTTGTTATGGTTTTCTAATTTAAATCTACTGTGGACTGAGAACAGACATTGTATTTCTATACTTTTAAATTTGTTAAGGTGTGTTTTATGGCTGAGAATGTGGTCTGTGTTGGTGAATGTCCAACGTGAGTTTGAGAAGAATGTGTATTTTGATGCTGTTGAATGAATACTCTATAAATGTCAATTATATCCAAATGATTATTGGTGTTAAGTTCAACTACATTCTTACTGCTTTTCTGCCTGATGGATCTGACCATTTCTAATAGAGGGGTGTTGAAGTCTCCAACCATGATAGTGGATTACTTTATCTCTCTTTGCAATTTTTTCATTTTTTGCATCACTTAATTTGACACTCTATTGTTAAGTACATACATGTAAAGGATTATTGCTATGCCTTTTTTGGAGAATTTATTTTATCTTTCTATGATGCTCATACATGTATCTAATAACTTTTCATCCTTTTGTCTGAAATTACTATAGCCACTCATGCTTTCTTTTGATTTGTGTTAGCATAGTATATTTTTTCATCCATTCACATTGAATGCATATTTATCTTTATATTTAAAGTAGGTTTCTTGTAGGCAACTTACAGTTGGTGCTTATGTTTTTATCCACTCTGAATCTGTCATTTAAATGCTACATTTAGACCACTGACATTCAGTGTAATTACTTATATTATTGAATCAATATCTACCATATTTGTTATTGTTTTCTTTTTGTTCCCCTTGAACATTGTTCCTGCTTTTGTGTTCCACTATTTTTCTGCCTTTTGTGGTTTTATTTGAGCTTTTAATGATTCTATTTTTTCTTCTTTCTCAGCATATGATTTATATTTCATTTTTTACTTTTTTACTGGTTGCCCTAGAGTTTGCAACATACATTTACAACTGACCCTTTAACAAAGTGGGGGTTAGGGGGAGCCAATCCTCCCCTGCCCCTCACAGTTGAAAATCAGCAGTTGGTCCTCCATATCCATGGTTCTACATCTGCATATTCAACCAACTGTGGATTGTGGACTACTGTAGTATGTATTTATTGAAAAAAATCTGGGTATATATGGACCCACATAGTTCAAACCTATGTTGTTCATATGTCAACTGTAATTCAAGTCCTCTTTCAAATAACACTACATTGCTTCATAAGTAGTGTTCCCGTAATAACAAAATAACCCTAATTTCTCCCTCTTGTTCCTTTCATCATTGTTGTCATTCATTTCACTTATATTAAGCATACAGAACCATATATGTATATAAATACACACACATATATGATATATACATAAGTGTACACATTTTAATACATTGTTGCCATTATTATTTTGAACAAACTGTTATCTGTTAATCAACTGTTATTTGTTAAATCAAATAAGAAAAATAAAATTTTTGATTTTACCTTCACCTATTTCTCTCTAACACTCTTTTGTGTGTGTGTGGACCTGAGTTTCTGACCTATATTATTTTCCTTATTTCTAAAGAATATCATTTAATGTTTATTGAAAAGCAGGTCTGGCAACAAATACCCTCAGTTTTTGTTTGTCTGAGAGAGTATTTCTCTTTTACTTTTGAAAAATACTTTCAAGGTACAGAAATCCTGGTTGGTGGTTTTCCTCTCTTGGCACTTTAAATATTTCACTGTATTCTCCTCTTGCTTGCATAGTTTTTGAGAAGTCGAATGTAATTGTTGCCTTTGTTCTTCTATAGGTGAGGTGTTTTTTCCTATGGCTTCTTTCAGGATTTTTTCTTTCTTTGATTTTCTGTAATTTGAAAATGATATGCTGAGGTGTAGTTTTTTGGTATTTATCATGAGTTGGATATTTCTCTTCTCCCAGGTCATTTAGACTCTGATAATACCTCAGCAGAATTAGCTCAGACTTTTCCACACTAAGCCTCCAGCTATTCATCAATTACTATTCAGGTTTTCCGACCCAGGCATTGGTTCCTGCAGAGGTTTCCACTCATATATCTCTGCTTCAATAAACCATGACTCCGAGTATTCACCTATCGCCCCAGTCTTGGTGCCAGCAGTTTGCCCCATATATTCCCTCTCTTAAGGATGCAAGGAGAGTCATTGATTTTTCAGTTTGTTAAGTTTTCTACTTGTTGTTAGGAGGTAGTGGTGACCTCCAATCTCCTTACACGTGAAACTAGAAACTTTTTTTTCTCTTTTTACTGATTTTTAATTGTATGCTAGATATTGTGGATATTTTAGTCTCCTTAAAATGTGTTGTGTTTTAGCTCACAGGCAGTTCCTTAACTCATACACCAGATTCATCTTTATGAAAAGATTTTTTTTAAGTTATCTTAAGACAGATATAAAGTATACAAAACTAGACTAGCCCTTCTCATAAAGGATGACTTTCTAGCATGTAAACTGATTGTCCTGGATGTGCAATAAGCTTTCTTTTGTCTAGCTACTTAGAAGTCCTGTGTCTCTCACACATATATGATCTTTAGAGTCTCCATCCAACTCAGAGATCAACAGCTACTGTGCCCTGCCAGGACTATAGAGTCTTGGCCAGTATAAGCACAGCTTAATATTTTTCTGAAGACGATGTAATATTATTACATTTGGGGAATTTGTTCTTTGCGTATCTTCCTTCTTTTTGATACTCTTTCCTTTGAATTCCTATTGCCAGAGCAGACCCACACTCTGCTCCTGGAATTCCTATATTCTACTTGGATTAAACCTCACACTTCATTCTGATTGGACTTCCAGGCAGAAGCCAGGGTAAGCCTAAATCTCATCTTGCACGTGTTAATCTGAAACAGTAGACTACCAGATATTTCCCCAGCAAAGATGGGTTTATTCAGGAGCAGAAGAGAACTGCAATTTGGGGTCAGCAACCATTCCAAACCACTTGCAAGTCCCAATATGGTAAGGGAAGGAGAACACATTTATAGAGGAGAAAAGGAAGTTGGGAGGGCTATAGTAAACAGAGTCCATGGCTTTTCATTAGCTAAGTCCTTACCAGGAAAGAACAGGCATCTTTCTTCTTCCTGTTGGGCTCTGCTATCATTGCAGGGCATGAGAGCTTCCCCTTCTGGTCTTCTGACTCTATTTAATTGAGGTTTCTGTTTATTAATGTTTTAAACATTTTCCTGTTAAAAGAGATCACAGCTTTGTGCTGATAGTTGTACAATGTCTGAAAATTAGTGACTCATTTATTTTATCTGGTTCTCTAATTTACTATGAGAGTGATAGCTCCTTACTGGTTGCCCTATCATGGCCAGAAGAATAATTAAGCTATCTTATTGATCCAATACTTATTTCTAATATTTATTATTAGAAATTGGCTAGTATAAAATATGATTAAAAGCATAATACAATATAACTAAAATTCCATTTTGTGATGAAGCATCTACAACTACATCAAAATCACAGCAAATCTTTTAATCTAGATCAAAATATTACTTCCAAAAGAACCGTAAACAACAAAACAAGTCAATCTGAAAGCCCTTTCTAGTAATACTTGTCTCAAAGCTTTATTGATATTAGTTCTCAAGAGATCAATCTCTTTCAAGAGTTCATTCTTCATTGATTGATTGTTAAAATCCCCACTATCTAGAAAATAAAAGGTATTTCCAGAGAAAATTGTTGAAGTTTATATTAATGTAGCCACCTCCCAGATCATACAGTCTCTTCATTTTACCAAAGAAACCTCTCGTTATGGTTAAATTATTAGTGCCAAGACCAATTTAAAAAGCTATCTCTGAAATGAATGGATTGGTATGCAATTACCTTCCGAGTTAGATCATTCCAATATTTTAAACCACATGGATGAGATCATTAAAAAGCTACTGATAGAGAGAAAAAATTCAAGCAACTTGAATATTTGTGCTTTAAACAGCATTAATATTTATCCTTCTACATTCCTTAAATCTTGGTGAGTCAATGCCAACTCCCAACCAAAGTATACATAGGCAGGACAAAAATGTCAATCATTTCTTTTTTTCCCCCATGATTTATTTTATTTATTTTTACTTTTTAAAAGATTTATTTATTTATATTATTTTATTTTTGGCTGCTTTGGGTCTTAGTTGTGGCATGCGGGATCTTTGTCGAGGCATGCGGGATCTTTTGTTGCAGTGCGTGGGCTTCTCTCTAGTTGTGGCGAGTGGGTTTTCTTTTCTCTAGTTGTGGTGTGCAGGCTCCAGAGCACGTGGGCTTTGTAGTTTGTGGCACACCATCTCTCTAGTTGAGGCGCATGAGCTCAGTAGTTGTGGCGTCGTGTGGGCTTAGTTGCCCCGCAGCATGTGGGATCTTAGTTCCCTGACCAGGGATTGAACCTTCGTCCCCTGCATTGTAAGGCAGATTCTTTACCACTGGACCACTAGGGAAGTCCCGATTTGTTTATTTTATAACTGGAAGTTGAAAATGTCAATCATTTCTGTTTGTTCATTTTTAAATCTCTACACAAGCAGGGATATAAGATATCCAATTTTGATAATATACAACAT
Source organism: Stenella coeruleoalba (assembly GCF_951394435.1). Taxonomy (NCBI): domain Eukaryota; kingdom Metazoa; phylum Chordata; class Mammalia; order Artiodactyla; family Delphinidae; genus Stenella; species Stenella coeruleoalba. The sequence goes on from NC_137150.1 coordinate 93,447,469, forward strand.
TATATTAAGGTTAAAATAAGAATATGCAAGTTGGATCTACTAGAAATATAACCCTGTAATTTTATTTTATTTTTTAAAATTTATTTATTTGTTTTTATTTTTGGCTATGTTGGATCTTCATTGCTGTATGCAGGCTTTCTCTAGTTGCGGTGATCAGGGGCTGCTCTTCGTTGCGGTGTGTGGGCTTCTCATTGTCGTGGCTTCTCTTGTTGCGGAACATGGGCTCTAGGCACGCGGGCTTCAGCAGCTGTGGCATGCAGGATCAGTAGTTGTGGCTCACGGGCTCTAGAGCTCAGGCTCAGTAGTTATGGTGCATGATCTTAGTTGCTCCCCGGCAGGTGGGATCTTCCCGGACCAGGGATCAAATCCATGTACCCTGCATTGGCAGGCAGATTCTTAACCACTGCACCAGCAGGTAAGCCCTAACCCTGTAATTTTAGAATTATTTGGAAATATGCTTTGTTACAAAGCAATTTCCGATCTCCTAGAGAATTAGAAAATAAAGCAGTAGTAAAATATGTAGGAGAGAAAAAAATAATTTTTCCTTTACCCTTCTGAGTTCTTGGCTATGACCTTTTAATAAAAGACAGGTTAACAAAGAAAAAACCAAACAGAAGTTTATTAACATGTATACTTTATCTATACATGGAAGATACCCAAGGAAAATGAATAACTCTCCCAGGTGGCCTAAGCCACCACCTTAAATACCATCTTTAGCTAAAGACAAAAGAAAAGTTGTGTGTGTGTGTGTGTGTGTGTGTGTGTGTGTGTGTGTGTGTGTGGTGGAGGGAGAGTGCAGTGATGGGATATTACCAGATAAAGCAAGGAAAATAAGGGTAAGGCCTGTTGTGCAGAATTAAGTCTGTGCTTCCTCCATTATGATAAGAGTTCCTGGTGATACAGAGCATCTTTCGCTTTCTGGTACAGAAAGGGTAACAACGCTACAAATGGAGTTTTCCTTTATAAATGTAAATATATGTTACAAAAAGGGTAACTTCTACTCTGTTTTCTGAGCTTCTCCTGAGTCTGCTGCTTTTTAAAATAATCAGCGTAAAATAATTCTTATGCCAAGAAGATATATTTTAGGGTTGCATATTCTCCTACCCTTCAAATACAACAAAAAGCAAAAATGATTTCATCTATAAATGCCCTATATCTCATACCATATTAATATTGTTAATTAAGAAAAAGAGGAAAACTAATTGAGATATTATTGATGACATTGTACTGAATATTTTAATGGATGATCTCTTTATATTTCTACCTATGCTTACTATAGATAATAGCAGCTAAGACCTTCTCAAAACGTCTATTCTCCTCTTACTATTACTTTCTCTTTTTGAGCCAGGAATTATTTTTTCTGTCTTATATTCTTCATTCAGAGGAACTGGAAATCTGTACAGCACCACAGTCACTAACCAATATAAGCACAGTAAAGTCTCCTGGAAAAAATTACCTTCTATGCTTCATTGACTTTGTTAGAAGATAAAATGAGGCATATTAAAAATTTTAAGAGTTTGAGGAAAAACTCGATTCTAATTGGGCAGCAGCCAATCTAGCAGATAGAAAGGAACTCTGACGAGCTGTACGAAATGAAAGACTTCTATAGGCAGAAGGGTGTGGGAAAAAGAAAGTTATACTAGGCAAAAAAGCAGGTTGGTTATTGCAAAATTATTTTCCTTTAGGGAATGGCAGAGGTCTATTAGATGGATTATCTATCTAGTGCTAATCAGATGACACCTGATTGACTGGTTTAAGATTTCATTTCTGGAAAGCCAAAACCAATTAAGTCTTGGTTTGGTGATGTCGGGCTTAGTGTAAGTGACTGCATATTGGGCCTGTTATCTTGTTTTTAACAACTTACATCTATTGACTCTATTTGGTTAACTGTTTAGAATATCTACCTTTCTTTGAGTAGTTTTCTTTACAGGGACTTGATATATAAATATCTCAGATCAAATTATAGGGCAATGCTGCTCTAGCAGCAAATAAGTAGTTGATAACTTTTCTGTAACCTTGTTAACAATACTTGTATACCGTGGCCCTGGGTTGAGGAAGAATGTAGTGAGGGCATCACTCTAGTCCAGCTCTGAGTCCTCATTTTATGAATGGCTAAAAAGCTCCTTTGAAACTATCTTTCAGGCTATCCTTTCATAAATGATTCAGCTCTGTTCTAATGTATGTAAAACTTAATTCAGCGTTTTAAATTAAAGGGCAATGACTAAAACTTCTCACTTTCTCCTCTCATGGATTTTTCATAATTTTCCCTTTTAAATTTCTTTACATCTTAGTTTTCTCCAGTCCCAGAAATGCTCTTGATCATTAGAATACACACAGTACATTTGAGAGGTGAAAGGAATGTGGGGTAGAATTACTTTGTCAGAGAGGAAAACTCCTCTACCCTTCTAGGTTCTTCTGGCTGGTCTAAGAATTAAATTGATATAAGACATATTAAGAGAAGAAAATCAAAAGTTTAATGACTATATACATGGGAGAGACCCAGGAAAATTGAGTAACTTACCAAAATGACTGATGCCCTCACCTCAAATAAATACCATCTTCAGCTAAAGACAAAAGAGGATGTTTGGGGTAGTGGCTTGGGACTTCAAAGGGGAGGAAGACAATTCACATGGAGATGGAAAAGCAAATGCTTGGTAAACAAATGTTTGCAGCACCATATAGAAACAATGGGACACAGAGAGGAATTTTAACAAACAGACTTTGCTATGTTCCTTCCTCTCTACCACAATTAGTTCATATCATACTGTAGTTATCTCTGATGATAGATAACTATCCTGGAACAGGTCCTCTATCTAATTTCTTTTAGGCAGTTAGGGGGAAAGTCAATGCTCTTCCTGAGTCTTCTGGGCCTTGACTGTTTTCAGCTTCAAATAATCCCCATGCCAAGGAGACACATTTTGGGGTGGCAAATTTTGATCCACTACAGTCTACTAGCTTTTCCTGCTCATAATTGAAGAATGATGACAACAGGAAAGGGTAGTGAGGTCTTCCTAAGACACATGAAAAAACATTCCTGCCAGTGATAACAAGGGACATTTTTAGGATTGTGCTCCAAAGGGAAAAATAAAACTGGAGATAGAATCCTAAAAGAGGGCAAAGAGAAGACAGAAATAATAAATGATGAAAATGAAAGGGGCTGTGCTTCCACCTCCTGCATGAAGCTTTCTCCAAGTTACAAGTAGTTCTTTCTGAATTACCACAGCACATTGCTTTTTTCTTTCATATACTTCACTAATTCCAGTTTGGTTTATGGTATGGTTATTTTCAAGTTCCTTTCCCTATTAGAATGTAATTTGTTTAAGTACTATATCTACAGTATTAATCTTTCTGCCTCCTTTCCCATCACATGTGATAGAATTCAACAAATTTTATTGACCTAAGGTGAAATATGTGCAGGTTCATAGACAGTAGGACACAATAAAGTAACATCAGAAACCCTGGTGTTTATTCTTATAAAGATAATTTTTTAAAATTATTTTAATAGAACTCATTGTTAGTAATAAAAAAAGTTACATGTTAAAACAAAATAGTCAAAGATGATGCCTCCACCAGGTCTTGTAACACCACTAACATTTTGGTATACCTTTTTTCAGATCAGGTGCCAAAGAAAAGAGAAATTATACGTACACACACATATACATTTTGGGATCTGGACAGTCCTGTCACAACAACATTACTATTCACTAGAGCTGTTAGGTAGTCAGTCAGACATTAGTAGCAAGGAGGTGACAGTGGTGAGAAAGACAAGAAGAAGAAATCGAGTCACACCTAGCCATCTGGGACTCTCCCTTGACCCCACCCAGAATGGGTGAAACTATGGTCCTTTGGTGGGCAGCTTATCCTGATAATGAGGGGACAGTAACACGAGGGGACTTAACTGGGCTGTGCATGCCCAGACCAGACAGGCATATAACCTATAGTAAACCCAAACTCATTATACCATAATTATAAAATCTACTTGTGGTTTTGTCCCCGCCCTCTGTTTCTTAGCGATTCAAGAGTGAGAGCATGTGCAGCAGTAAGCTTGTTATGTAGCTCGGGACTGTCAATCAAATAATGATCACCTGTTACCCCCTGTTCCTTAAAAGCGCCCTTAAGCCTGTACAGGAAGGCTGCTTTCAAATCACAGAAACAGCCCCCTCTTTCTCTCTCTGAGAGTGTACCTTGCTTCTATAAACTTTGCTTTGGGCTTGCTTCACTTCATGGAATATCTCTCTCTCTCTCTCTCTCTCTCTCTCTCTCTCTCTCTCTCTCTCTCTCTCTCTCTCTCTCCCTCCCCCCCCCTCCCTCCCTCCCTCCCTCCCTCCCACTCTGAGAGTGTACCCATGCTTACATAAACTTTGCTTTGTGCTTAAGCCTATCGTGGTGGTTTGCAATTCTTTGCTTACTATCGTGGAACTGAGATTGTTGGTCCGAGCCTTCTGTTGACCTCCTCAGTTGAACCTATTTTGTTATAACTCACGTCCACCCAGTGACAGAGCCGTATGACAAATCTTATTATCAGACACTTAAGTGCCTTCTCTAAAAATTATCTTGTTTAGACTTTTCCCTTTATGACAACAGCCACCGATCTTGCTTTTTCTTTTTTCTTTTCCTTTTTCTCACTTGCACTAATTTCACACCCAATATCCCAATGACACCTTATTTTTCCTCCATTTTTTTTTTACCCTTTCCTTTATGACTTTATTCTAGATTTAACAGTGAATTATCACAAACATGTATCACACAATTTGGGTCAAAGAAACAAAACATTTTCTTCTCCTACATACTTAGTTTATTTAATCTACATGAAACTGAGCAAGACTATGGTGCTCCTGGGCACAGAAGCTTTTCTGTCCCCCCTTTCTTGACTCCAGCCTTCATGACTTTCCCTGAGTTCCAAAGGGCAGATTCGAACAGTTGCTAATCCAGGAAGGGAAGGAATGCAAAGACAAGGGAGTGGCAGCCAGGAAACAATAGTGCAGGCTTGGGGCAGAGTTCTGGTTCTACCTCAAGGGATACACATACCAATGTCTTTAAACTCTTTAAGATGTCAGCATTCTTCATACCAGAGAGAGATAATCTGAGGCTACTTTAAAGGAACCAGAGAAGCTCATCAAGACGATTATCTGAGACCAGAATAGAGAAGTGGAGGCCCTGCACACATCCTAATCTTAGCAACCCCACCCTCGAATCATTGATATAAAACTCCTCCTCAAATCCTCCCAGGTTGGGACACATAGTTATTCAGGACAGGAGCCTATAGTGTCCCCCTTTGCCTGGCAAGGCAATAAAGCTACTCTTTTCTGCTTCACCCAAAACTGTGTCTCCGAGATTTGATTTGGCACTGGTGCACAGAGGCCGAGCTTTCACCATCATGCATAATTAAATCAATATGGATACCTCAAAAATATTTTATAAAATCCTGGCAATAATCTTACACAGTAAAGATTATAATTCACATTTTATAAATAAAAGATTTAGGACTTTTTCCAGGATCTTACTGTTTTCATCTAGATTTCTCAATATGTCCTGTAAATCTTGAGATTCAAATCCAAATTACTTCATATTTCAATTCTTTTATAGTTCTCAACATAGACATTTTCAATACCCAAATCCTATGCTGATTCTCTTCACTTTCAAATGTCTCAAAGACCATAAATCTTTGTTACTAATTTCCTGAATGATTTACTCCTAAGTCAGCATATGATGAAATTACTATTATTCCTTCCTCACATATATTTTCTATCAAAACTCATGCCCTTGCTACTTTTCAATATTAAATTAACAACAAGTGCTCTAAATTCCTTCTTTGTCTTTCTACATTGTAGTCATGCTATGGTAATTAATTTCAATAAGTAAATCAGCCTTCTCCCTTGTTATATCAATATACATAGTCTCTTCACCATTCAACTTTACTTTCCTCTTACTTTCCCCTTATATTTACCACTATACTTTAAGCAAAATTTATATTTACTCACTCCTCTTCATTATTTGCCAGTCTTACTAAAAAGACGTTCCTCAATAGTACTCCACTGAATTGACTCGAGAGAGTCAGCAATAATTTTTTACTTGCCAATTCTTGTTGTCTCTTAGAACTTCTTATCTTACTGAAATTATAAGTCTGATGTCAGCAAGCTGACCAGTCTCTCCTTGATAATTTTCCTTGCTTTGTGTGACACTGTATTTGCTTCTTTTTCCCTTTCTAATCAATTTAGTCTTTCTCTTACTTCCTCTTTCACTCCATTTCTCTCTCTACCCACACCTTAAGTGTATGATTCCTTTTTTTAATAGCTTTTTTCTATTTTTTTTAATACAGCAGGTTATTAGTCATTGATTTTATACACATCAGTGTATACATGTCAATCCCAATCACCCAATTCATCACACCACCACCACCACCCCCCCACGGCTTTTCCCCCTTGGTGTCCATACATTTGTTCTCTACATCTGTGTCTCAATTTCTGCCCTGCAAACCGGTTCATCTGTACCATTTATCTAGGTTCCACATATATGCATTAATATACAATATTTGTTTTTCTCTTTCTGACTTACTTCACTCTGTATGACAGTCTCTAGATCCATCCACATCTCAACAAATGACCCAATTTCCTTCCTTTTTATGACTGAATAATATTCCATTGTATATATGTACCACATCTTCTTTATCCATTCGTCTGTCGATGGGCATTTAGGTTGCTTCCATGACCTGGCTATTGTAAATAGTGCTGCAATGAACATTGGGATGCATGTGTCTTTTTGAATTGTGGTTTTCTCTGGGTATATGCCCAGTAGTGGAATTGCTGGATCATATGGTAATTCTATTTTTAGTTTTTTAAGGAACCTCCATACTGTTCTCTATAGTGGCTGTATCAGTTTACATTCCCACCAACAGTGCAAGAGGGTTGCCTTTTCTGCACACCCTCTCCAGCATTTGTTGTTTGTAGATTTTCTGATGAAGTCCATTCTAACTGGTGTGAGATGATACCTCATTGTAGTTTTGATTTGCATTTCTCTAATAATTAGTGATGTTGAGCAGCTTTTCATGTGCTTCTTGGCCATCTGTATGTCTTTTTTGGAGAAATATCCATTTAGGTCTTCTGCCCATTTTTGGATTGCGTTTTTTGTTCTTTTAATATTGAGCTGCATGAGCTGTTTATATATTTTGGAGATTAATCCTTTGTCCGTTGAAAGTGTATGATTCCTTAAAGCTATTCCTTTGTCTCTCTTTGCTCTCCTTAAAGAACACATTGCTTCTGAAATACAATTTACTTCCATTTCTTTAATTATAGTTGCTTTAATAATTGCAATAAAATTTATCTTTTTGCCCCAACCACTTAGAGGTGCTTCAGACATAAATTCCAGTTGTTTACATTATTTATTGCACTACTCTTTTGCCCATTCCTCAAACACAGCAGTCCAAAATGAGTTCCTTATTTCCAAATGAGTTCCCATTTTATCCTAGATGCTAACACTGGGCACTAACTAAAGAGTCATAAATGCACATATGAGTGAAAGCGTACTTTCTATCAAGATAAAAAACTGCAATGATTAATTGTAATATAGTGTATGCTTTAAAGTAAACTGATGGACTACGTGCTACTGTAGTAAAGCAAAGTAAAAGTGATTTTGAATAAATTAGTGTGAAGTAGGAACATATTATCTTTAATCCAATTTTGTTAGACATGCTATCTCACAAGACACACAATCCCTGTCTTCCATCTAAGAAACACACCCAGCAAATTAACATAAATATTTATAATTGATACATTCTTTTTAGTGTTTACTGAACTCTTTAGTGTTGACAGAACTCTTATAACTGCTTTGCAAATAACATCACTTAATATTCAAAACAATCTGTGGATTAAGTGGCACCACTGTTTTTCTGTAAATGAGGATTTAGGAATTAGAAATATTAAGTTAAAGTATTCTGGGACATCTCAGGTTTTCATTAGCAAAATTAAAGGAAAAGTGCAAATCTGTCTGACATTAAACCTATGATCTATACTCATTTGCCTCCCTGAGTAATAAAAACTGCTTTATTGAGTTTCACAGATTACTTTTTATTAAAGACCAAACTATAAATATATGTCAAAGCAAAATCTTTTGTTTTTTTACTTACAAGTGAAATGGATTAACCATACATAGCAATTAATTTAAAAAAGAATATTTAAATAACTTGTGAAAAAAATATATTAAAATTCCATCTGAATTCAGTTCAAAATGTTAAATAAATGTCTGGAATTGCACTGTGAAATATTTATGATTTTAAAATGTCCCATATTGAGACAAGAGGCACCTATAAGTCATTGCTGAGTACTGATGAAAAATTATTTGTACCTCCTAAGCTGTAAGATATACTGCAGTCAATACAAACATTTTTCCACTTCATGTTTTTAATATTTAACAAGGGATGTCAGGAAATATATAAGTAACTAAGGAAGAAATGATTTGGAAATTAAAGACTACATCAATGGTCACTTTTTCAAACTCCTAAGAGGATAAAATAGAATGAAAATTTCCGCTTTTCACTTAGGGTAAGGAAACTTCCCTGACCATGACCATAGAAATAATAGAAGAAATATTACTTGGTGAGAAATACCAATGATATATTATTTTTAGCAACTAATTGCTAACTATAAAATGTATCACTTGTTTGGCATTAAAATTTTATCATAGTACAGAATGAATTGTCAATGATTAACCCCTACATAATCAAAGTAAATTCAAATTGTGTTATATATATATACAAACAGGATTATATAAAAAATAGCTGAACCAATTAGTTTGATAAGGGACATTGTAAGAAAGCAAAATTTGCCACCCCAAAATATGTCTCTTTGGCATGAGGATTATTTTAGGCTGATTATTTTCAAGAAAGAGAAGACTTGGGAAAACGTCCTTTTTACTTCCCCCTTAGCTATCTAAAGAATTTAGTTAAAGAGCCTGGTCCAGGAGGATCACTATCAACAGAGATATCTACAAAGAATATGGACTACAGGTGGTATGGGAACTCAGCAGGGCCTGGAATCCAAAGTCCTGTCTGTGTCCCATTGTCTCTGCAGGGCCCAGCAAACATTTGTTAACCAAATATTTGCTTTTCCATCTCCATGTCAATTGCCTTACTCCCCTTTGAAGTTCCAAACTATTACTCCCAACAACCTCTTTTCTCTTTAGCTGAAGACAGTATTTAAGGTAAGGACTTCAGCCATTTTGGAAAATTACTGTTTTCCTGAGTTTCTGCAACATATACAGAAGGTATACATGTTATTAAAATTTTATTTGTTTTATTTTTTTAAAGTTTTTTTTTTTTGATGTGGACCATTCTTAAAGTCTTTATTGAATTTGTTACAATATTGCTTCTGCTTTATGTTTTGGTTTTATGGCCCCGAGGAATGTGGGATCTTAGCTCCCCGAAGGACCCACACCCCACCCCCTGCATTGGAAGGCAAAGTCTTAACCACTGGACTACCAAGGAAGTCCCAAACTTTTATTTGTTTTTCTCTTGTTAATTTATCTACTTCTTAGACCAGTCAGAAGAACCTAGAAGGGTAAAGATGTTTTACCTCCTGTGAGCAAATGTTGATAAACAAATGTTTGATGGGCCATAAAGAAACAAAGGGACACAGAGGGGAATTTTAACAGACTTTGCTAGGTTCCTCCCTGTCTACCCTATCTAGTTCATATCATAATATAGATATCTATGGTGATAGCTCCCTTCTAGGAACAGGTCCTCCGTCTAAATTCCTTTAGGCAGTGGGGGAATGTCAAAGGTTCTTCCTGAGTCTTTTAAGCCTTGATTGTTTTCAGACTGAAATTATCTGCATGCCTGAAAGATACATTTTAGGGGTGGCAAATTTGGCTACAGTATAGTTCTGCCTTTGAAATTTCTCCAAGAAGTTTCACACTCCAGAAGTTGAGTTGATTGATTATTTTATATCTCACTGAGCCCCTCTCTTCGTCCTGACAATAGATCAGTGCAGTTAAACTTATTTCAGGTGGTAAAGCAGGTGGGCTCTCAAAGTTAGGCCCATAAGGTACAAGCAATCAGGTATTTAATAAGAGGCATTTCTATGGAAACAAAAGAAAAACAATGCTTAGTAATTACAGCAAACTATAGTCCTAGTTTCTGAGTTCTAAAGTCAGTCAGTCGAGAAGACTTTTAGATGTCTGGCTTGAAGCATCATCAGATGGAGTGAGGTCAGGTGGCGGCAGACTGACAGATTTTCCTGGTTTGCAGTTTGAATGTGTCTGGTAATCATTCTAAGTGGTCCATATAGCAACAGTCATGAAGATTCTCTATATATGGTCTATTGGGTGATTTCTCTGAAGTTTATAACAAGTTGTAAAATTTTAGCTTGAATAGCTTTGGAAAAAGGGCAATTTTAGTTCTTAATGATTCCAAGTCAGAAAGATGGGAGAAAATGTTTAAAAATGTTAACATTAAAAATGTTAGGGCCCAGAGTAGGTGGCATCCTCTGTCTGGCCCAGAAGAAAAGTGTGCATGCTCCCAGCAAGTGGGTCCCAGGCTGGGTGGCCCTGGACTGCAAAGAGGTGCTCACCTGGTAGGCAGCTTGGGTGGCTGGCAGCAGGACAGTGTGGCAGCACCTCCAGCAGGCCATGAGCCCCCCACTGCCTCCCACTGCTGCAGAGAAGCTGGGAGACCCACCTGGCCACCCCACCTCCTCATCCCATTTCTTAATAATCATCTAAAGATTTACATCATTCTGGGACAAGTCCCATGACTCTTCCTTTCCAATTCCTCTTTGTTCCACCTCTTCCAATCTTTGCTTTATTTACATTATTTCAGTACTTTGTTTTTTTCTATATTTTGGCCATGCCATGCAGCATGCTCTTAGTTTCCTGACCAGTGATTGAACCCATGCCCCCTGCAGTGGAAGCGGAGTCTTAACCACTGGACGGCCAGAGAAGTCCCATATTTACATTATTTCTTAATATTCCTTCAAAAACTTTCATCTGTTGGGAAGAGCTCCTTGACTCCCACCTTGGTCTCTTCCCGTTCTTTTCTTAATTAACCTAATGTTTTTACTAGCATCTCTAAGACCCATGAAAGGAGGCTGAGACCACACACTTGATAAGGTTTCCCAAACAGGTTTTTTTTTTAAATGGAAGTTCTTAAAGTTAGCTGTTATATTTCTTTGTATCTATCTTTTAATTTGTTCTTTCCATAGGTACAAATAAAATAGCTTGTGAAATGAGAGCTTTTACAATGAGAGCTTTCTAAAAATCCACCAATTTAGAAGTTTTTCTAATTCAAAGCATCCATTGTCTGGCCATTGCCTTTATTAATATTGACTTATACCAATAAGCCTTTTTATGGCTTAACCATGGATGCAAGAGGAATCCCCAAAGGAGAGTGCAAAAAGATGCAGCTCTCCTAAGATCGAAAACGTTCACTCCCCAAAATAGTCTACAAAAGCAAAGAATTTCATCACACAGGTGGTAAAGATGGTGCCACTAACAAAGCAATAAAGTTTGAGAAAATAAAGGTCCCTTATGGACTAAGAACCCTTATGACAAACTTCCCCGATAGCTGGCATGGCCAGACAAAGAGATGCCAGTCACAAGCCCAGGTTATGCTATCTGGATTTCTGCTTGGAATCCCAGTCTATTTGACTGATGGCCAAATGCACATTGATAGCTGTTACTTTCTAGATGGTGGATAGCAGATAGAATAAAATCACTGGTCATAAAGTCAAGCTCTCAGAACATAGAACAAGACAAATGACACAACAGACAGAGACAAAGAAAAACTGTGACCATCTCTAGAAGGCAATGGACCATAAAACCAAGAGTACACTACCAAATTTACCAGAGTTGTTAAGCCCAAGAAACTAGCTCTACAAATATTTCTCCTGATAACATAAATTTAGAAAAAAGAAAAAGGTCTGTTACCATTCTTGCTTCTAACAGACCTGGCAGGTAGAGATCTGGAAGACTGACATGGTAAGAATTCCTACCTTTTGTGGGCACTTGTCAGATGTCTCAGGATCTCTCAGCTGCAGCAGCCTCAGAGATAGCAGAGTTCAACCAGAGAAGATAATCCTGCCGACTACACCATCTGCGAGAGAATGACATGAGACAAAGTCACAGGAGACAATCAAGTTTAATTACGTACATATGGTGGGGGTCCGATAAGAATATGGGGCCCAAGGACAAGTTAGGCAATCGAAGCTTATATGCCATCTGAGAGAAGAAGGGAGTGGGGGTTTGGGACTTCAGAGTGAAGGAAAGCAATTCACAGGAAGAAGAAAAGGAAGAAATGTTTGGTAAATGAATGTTTGCTGGCCATAAAGAAATAATGGGACACAAAGAGGAATTTTAGCAAACAGACTTTGCTAGGTTTCTCCCTGTTTACCACACCTAGTTCATATTATACTGTAATTATTTATGATGATAGCCCCCTTCCTGGAACAGGTCCTCTAACCAAATTCCTTTAGGCAAGTTAGAGGAAAGGTCAATGGTTCTTCCTGAATCTTTTGGTCCTTGATTGTAATAATGCACATGCCAAAGAGACACCGTGTGGGGTGACAAATTTTGGTCCCCTACACTCTCACTCAAAATATAATCTTAAGTGAGAAAATTCTAAGCAACTAATTGCAGTATTGATTTTATGTATAACTGATAGACAATACACAAATAGAAATATTTGATGTAAGATAAAAACACAAACCCCTCAATTTTTAAATTAGATCTTTTATTTATTTGTTTATTTTCATTTTATTTATGTATTTTGGTTGTGCCAGGTCTTAGTTGCGGCAGGTGGGCTCCTTAGTTGTGGCATGTGAACTCTTAGTTGTAGCAGACATGTGGGATCTATTTCCCTAGCCAGGGATTGAACCCTTGGCCCCTGAATTGGAAGGCTGATTCTTAACCACTGTGCCACCAGGGAAGTCCCACAAAACCCCCAAATTTTCAACACTTCAAAGTAAAATAAAAGAATACCTTTGAACTCTGGCAGGATTTGTCTGGAGTAGTTAAATTCAAAAATGTAATATTTTAGTGCTTCAGAGAAACTGCTTTTATTGATCTCTTCCACAGAGACCCCGTATTTTCAAAATATTTACTTACCAAATAACATATATAAACAGACATGTTCTTTTCTTTTTGATCAAATAACCTCAGATCATGTCATCAGAAATTACATTAAATTTATAAAATTTTAGTATGAAGTAATGAGACTTGATATTCTCTTTTCTTAGAAGACTTTAAAATATTGAAAATAGCTCAAAATTCTCATTAGTACAATGTCAATTTCTAAAAGAAGTTTGCAGATGAGGAGACTAGTTTAGTCCAAAGCTCCCAAGCTATAGATAAAAAAAACAAAGACTCGGAGATTTTAAATAATCTTTCAAGGACATATGGTGAATTAAGGATAGTGATTGTATGAAAGCTTAAATTTTCTTGACGCTTAGTAGATTGATCTGTCACAACAGTACTCTTTCTTCTAATGCCTGAGAATCTGAAGGATTAGGAAGGCATATTTATGGATATCTGTGACAAACTCAGGAGGTCTTTCTCTTTTTAATAAGACAATTTATAATTTATATTGCATTTATAATTTGTATTGTGGGAAGATTACATTAAATAGAGTAGTATATGAAATTGAATACTCTATTCAAATTCAATGAAATCTATCTGTATTTGATCTCTCCTGGTACTCTCTCTGTTAAACATACCAATTTCTGCATCTATGCCACACACTTAAACTTTAATAGGTCTTTCTTTCCCTTTTAAAATAATACCCTAAGGTGTGGTTTTGTTGATAATTATTTCAAAGTGTGTTAACAAAAATTAAATGACATTGAATATTTAATAAAGAAAACATATTCTACTTTGTAGTTATTACTTTAAGAAATATTATTATGCCTAATTTAATGAAAAATGTGTATGGTGTGATGGGGAGGATTTTTTTTTTTTTGTAGTTTGTACATGAGATTATGAATAGCTATCAAGCTATCTTTTGAATTTTTTATTTCATTGTGTCCTCTTCATTGAGGGTCAGCAATGGTGATTTTGTAGATATTGGCATAACTTACAAAAACAAGTTCTAATGTGAGGAATTTCCCCTTTGACCTTCAGCTTCTCCTCTCTCCTTGCTGTGATATGCAGGTCTTGCTCTGAAAAGTTCAAAATTGCATTTTGGTTTCAATTTTAAAATATATTCATCAAAAGTGTAACGGTTGATAAAGCAGTCATCTCACTAAAAGAGACAAATTTATTTCCTATGGCAGGTAGTTAAGGGGAAGTAGTTTTCTTCATCCCCAAAATGCCACATCACTTACAGACAAATCTTTGGTTAAATGTCTTCTTAATATTACAATGTTTGTTTTCTTTTGTATTTTATTTTTATTTATTTTATGACCCTCTCTCCTCTTTTATTTCTTTTTTGTTGGCTGGGTTTTGTTTCTTCATAAGCCTTATATATTAATCACTATAGCCACAACATTTTGAAAATTTCTTGCTGTTTTTATATTTTAACAATTAGAAGAGGAAAACCAAAAGATAACTATAAGTAGACCTTCATAATAAGAACAACAACAAGAAAAACCTTCCAAATATAACATTGGCTTCTCACCTCCTGGTCAGTCTATGCTAACTGTATTTTAATGTCCCTATGGCTAAACATGCCCATTCACCTCTAAAGGTCACATGTACGCCAGTCTGAGGTATATGAAATCTCACAATATTAACTATTATGACGTGAAAACTTCATGACATTAAGAAGAGACAGGAAATTACTCTTTAGGGTGATGGCCCTGCTTTTTGAGTTTGCTAGAATAGTTCTAGAAAGGTAATTTTCCCCATGAGAAGTAATAACAAACTCAAACCATTGGTCAAAATACAGTGATTTTTGTAGAAGATAAAAATCATTATGGATAACTGCACAGATAATAAATTTTGAAGTTTTTCTTTTAATTAAAAAGCATCTTGAATGCATATACACATATATATTATATATTAGGAGAGTTGAGTCAAACTTATTCATAGATTCTACCTTTTCAAAATTTATGTTTAGTTTTTGTTTTGCTTTTCAATATTTAATGGTTTTATGTTTGTACATGGTAGGGAGGGAATGGGGGTTGCTGATTCACCTAGTTAATCTTTATTGGAGTTCTAAAAGACATAATAATAATAAAATAATTGTTTTCCTATACTGTCTAAAACTCTTTCACTTATTCTCTAATTGTACACCTGTATTAATACAAATAAGTTGCACAACAAACAATGAAAACTTGAAAATGATCAGGACTCTAGGGATCTTTTGCTATACCTTCTGAATTTGCCATCAGATAGAAGTGAACATAATAAATGTGTATGCTGAATAATCAAATGTCTGAATTTTGATTGGTGATGGCAGCCATAGCATATCAAAATGCAATTGGACATATATACAGGTATGTTTATATATGTTTGTTATATGTACATGTACATAAATATATTTTGTTTGTTCATGAAACATCTACACTAAATTTGGATATTAGAAGCTCAATTCTGT
The DNA here is from genome assembly GCF_951394435.1 of Stenella coeruleoalba. NCBI lineage: Eukaryota > Metazoa > Chordata > Mammalia > Artiodactyla > Delphinidae > Stenella > Stenella coeruleoalba. The sequence continues at coordinate 93,462,989 of NC_137150.1, forward strand.
GGCCTCAAACATTGAGAAGTTTAGTATTATAAACAGTTTATCTTTTCTGCATGGCAAAATTCTATGTCTCTCTTAAGACTGTTCAAATGTCTTTTTTTTTTTTTGGTGATAGCTTCCTGATGATTCTCTCCTATCTTCACTCTCATAAATTATCAGTCTTTCCTTATATATCCTGCACCTTTGTCTATTAAAATATCAAACCACTTGCAGTGATTAAGAAAATAAAAGGATGACTATATAACAAATGATATTGTTGGTGAGGAAGTTGTACTCAGCCTCCAAGATCCCTAACTCCCAGGCACTGAGTTTTCCCCAGCATCCAGACAATTCAATGACTGGGGAATTAAAATTCACTGGGATGGAGCAAAGTGTGTTACTCTTTGGAGTTCAAGAAATTATTTGACTTTTAAAATTATTTCATACTGGTAAAATTTTGTAAATAAGATATTTTATCTATATCTATATAAACAGAACTTAATTTCCACATTTTTCCTATATATTTTAATATAACATAACATATTTTAACATTTTAATCATGTTTATTTTTCACTATTTTGGCACTCTCACTTCTACAATTAGAACTTTCAAATTCATTTTATATATCCCTAAAAATAGAAAATATTTACTGGGACAAAATAATACATAACTTATGTATGTTACAAAGATGACAATACAAGCATAATATTTCAACTTTACTCACCAATCAGCTTTAGGATTGCAATATTACAGTTCTGATAAACCCTTAGAAAAAATTTTCAGGTTGCATTTCTCTCATACAATTACAGAATAACCATTAACCTAGGATCTACTGGAAGATTTTTGTCTCTAGCCTAGTATTTATATAGTAACCAAATTTATATAGTAACCAAATTTGTTTTAGTTGAGTCTTAAACTTTATAGATTTAAAATGTGCCTGCCTAAGTAACTTTAATTTTTTCATAGTTCACTGTTTTAATTATTTCTGTGCTTTTTGATTTCTCTTTAATTCTCCATTTATGAACTTTTATACCCATACTTAGTGATGGGCTCTTTGAAGTAAAAATCTGGATATTATTATTTTTTAGTTCAATAAGACATTTTACTTAAAAAAACTGCAAATTGACGTCAATTACATATATATTTGCCTCCCTTATACTAATCATGATCCTTAATCACTCCATTTCACTTAATTTTCTATGTAATCCTGCATGCACTATGTTATATTTTTCCTCATGTTATCATTATCAAAATCATGTATTCATCTCTATAAGAGTTTTGCTATCAATATTGTCTTCTTAGATACCTCTCTCACTTCTACATTTCTGCACATTTCCATAACATTTCAACCTACATTATAAGAAACTGATTTATAAGGATGAAAAATCCAGATGGTAACAAAGCATTTCACATATGTAGTATATGGATTATGTATCACATATGTTCATGCTCACATATCATACCAGGAAAGCCACTGTCTTGGATTTCACAAGTATGGATAGTAAAGATGTTGGGAAGATTCAGGAACTTTTCAAAATCTCTGACATCTTACCAGGGAACTCATAACTAAGCATGTGCTGTGTACTTGCCAGGGCCTAGGGAAACCCCAGCTGTGAGCAAATACAAAACTTAGGATTTGGGTTTCAATAACAGTTCCCTTGATTTCACAAGTACAAAAATACACATCATCTCCAAAGAAAACTGCCACATACGGTCTTCATTTAATTTGTGCATCAGAACATCCAAGGTCAACATATCAACATCAGCAATCATTGGATTTCATTAAAAGGTGTACCTTCAGAAGCAGTAGATATTAAAAAAAGAGAATGTTTTGACTCCACCCCATAAGACATAATGCAAGACCTGGTTTAATGTTCCTGGTTAATTAAACACATTCCATTTGATTTCCTGGGATGAAGTGAGAAGAACAATTTGGCTTAATGCTAAAGACATATGAAATTAATTGGCATATAAATACTTTCAACTTACATTTAGGGAATAAAATCAAATCCAAGACGAATGCTTCATTCTGGCTTTTGATGTTTTTAATAATATGGCTTTATCTTTTCTTTCCAACCTTCTCTTCCATTACTGTCCAGTATTAAACTTTCACTCTAGTCAGGCAGAATTCCACATAGTCATTCTAAACTGGGGATTGGCACATTGTAATCCACTGGCCAAATCTGGTCCATTGATTATTTAGGTACAGTCCTCCAGCAAAGAACAATTTTTTTTTTCACATTTTTATATGGTTCAAGGGAAAAAAGAAGGAAAATATACGATAAAGGCTATATGTAGTCTACAAAACTAAACTATTTGTTTTCTGGCTCTTTATCTAACATGCATATCTCTATACCTTCTTTATTGTTCTTTCTAGAAATCTGTGGTTCTCTCCATTATTTGCCAAGTTCTAATCCCAGTCATCATTTAAGACCAATCTCCATTATTCACCTTCAGGAATGAAGAGAGTGTAAAGTGTATACATTTGACTCCTGTTGCACTAATTGCTAGCACTATAAAATAGGACTTTAGTATTGAGTGGGCCAAAAGATTCGTTCATTTTTTTCTGTAAGATGGCTCTAGTAGCCCTTAGTAGTCTTTAACTTCATTCAAAACAATTTTGTTAGATTGTGACAGCTGTCATATCAGCGTGCATTTAAAAAAGACATTAAAATTGGTAAAATTTTGTGTAGCCATTTTAATATTGAAGATGGAAGAAAAAAGCATTTTCAGCATATTATGCCTTATTATTTCAAGAAAGGTAAAAATGCAACTGAAATGCACAAAAAGATTTATGCAGTGTATAGAGAAGGTGCTGTGATTGATCAAACATGTCAAAAGTGGTTTGTGAAGTTTCGTGCCGGAGATTTCTCGCTGGACGATGCTCCATGGTCAGGTAGACCAGTTGAAGTTAATAGTGATCACATCGAAACAATAATTGAAAACAATCAACGTTTTACCACGCAAGAGATAGCTGACATACTCAAAATATCCAAATCAAGCGTTGAAAATCATTCACACCAGCTTGGTTATGGGAATCACTTTGATGTTTGGGTTCCACATAAGTTAAGCAAAAAAAACTTTCTTGACCATATTTCCACCTGTGATTCTCTACTGAAGCATAACGAAAACCTTCTGTTTTTAAAACAAATTGTGACGGGCAATGAAAAGTGGATACTGTACAACAATGTGGAATGGAAGAGATCATGGGGCAAGTGAAATGAACCACCGGCAACTGCACTGAAAGCCAGTCTTCATCCAAAGAAGGTGATGTTGTGTATATTGTGGGATTTGAAGGGAGTCCTCTATTATGAGCTCCTTCCGGTAAACCAAACGATTAATTCCAACAAGTACTGCTCCCAATTAGACCAACTGAATGCAGCACTCGACAAAAAGCATCCAGAATTAGTCAACAGAAAACACATAATCTTCCATCAGGATAATGCAAAATCACTTGTTTCTTTGATGACCAGGCAAAAACTGTTACAGCTTGGCTGGGAAGTTCTGATTCATCTGCCGTATTCACCAGACACTGCACCTTCAGATTTCTATTTATTTCGGTCTTTACAAAATTCTCTTAATGGAAAAATTTTCAATTCATTGGAAGACTTTAAAAGGCAACTGGAACAGTTCTTTGCTCAAAAAGATAAAAAGTTTTGGGAAGATGGAATTAGGGAGTTGCCTGAAAAATGGCAGAAGGTAGTGGAACAAAAGGGTGAATATGTTGCTCAATAAAGTTCTTGGTGAAAATGAAAAATGTGTCTTTTATTTTTACTTAAAAATCCGAAGGCACTTTTTGGCCCACTCAATATTATGTCCATTTTTTTAGATACATTAGTCTTGATTCTCCAAACAACTTGTAAGGTCCTCATGGGCTAGGAATGCGCCTTCAGCCAAGCAAACAGCAAGAATTTCTTGAATACTAACTCATGAGTACTCACTGCTTTTTAGAACAATGCCTTTGCATCAGCATGCAATATTATTTTATAGATGCTTAACCTCTATCTTGTCTACTCTAGAACTAAACACATCCTCCTTTCTAGTCTAAGAATAGCCCCAAATGTTAAATATATCTCAAGAAAATGTCAAATCCATCATTTTTCCTTTACTCAAGGAAGGTATTAAAGCATAATATGCTTATGCAGAAGATATCAGTTCAAGCTTTTAACTCAGTGGATAGTTCTTTTCTATTTTCTAGAGATAGGATGTGGTGTTGATAATAGAAACAAATAATCCCCATTTCATTCCCAGTAGTTTGTATTGCACTGGGCTCTTTTTTTTTTTAATTTCAAATCATATTTTCTTTATGATATTCTATGGATGGTGATATTAAAATAAGATTACACTCATTTCATTTCATCATATCAAGAGATATGTGAGGCAAGCTAAAAGACTGGAAACACCTTTCTTTTTTAAATATTTGATATTCATAGTTGAAAGGCAACATAGCATAGTTATTAAAAGTAAATATTTTGAAGCTAATCAGCCTGGCTCCAGATCCTGGCTCTTCTACTCAGTGGCTATGTAAGCTATGAAGATTACCGAATCTGTCCATGTATCAGTTTCTTTTTGTATATTGAGGATAATAATAAAACCTACATCACAAGATGGTTATAAGGATTAAAGAAAATAATATATATATAATACTTAAAACAGTGTCTGACACATAGTCAATGTGTAAAGGTTTGATTTTTTGATCAATCAAAAAATTATTTGATCAATAATCAAATATATGTATCAAAAAATAAGATTTAACAGTGCTTTTTTTTTGGAGAGCATAGGTGGTATTTTTTAAAAATCCAAATAATGAATTGACCCATTTGGCATAGCAAGAGATTAGCAAAATGATCCTATTATAACTTCTGTTTCAGTTTTATTTGTTTGTTTTAAGCATGTAAGGTCAATATTTTCCTGAACGTTACTCTTCCAAGGTGAATTACTTTACTTTTATGGAATATGAGTGATGGGGGGAAAAGGAGACTAGAAATGATGATGTAGATGCTTATTAATTTTATAGGATAGGTCATTTATGATCTAGGGTGTTCTCAATAGGCCTTATACCCTTAATTAACATAAACTACTGTTTACCATTGAACACCATAAGTTTGAACTGCATGAGTCCACTTATACATGGATGTTTTTCAATAGTAAATACTACTGTACTACAGGATCCAAGGTTGGTTTCATCTGTGAATGTGGAATCAAGGATGTGGATGGCTGACTGTAAGTTATACATGGATTTTCAACCATGCAGAGGGTGAGCACCTCTAACCCCCATGCTATTCAAGGGTCAACTGTATTTCATACATTTTAGCAAACCAATTAATCTTCCTCTAGTTGTTTCCTCATTCGACTATTGAGAACATAAACTACATAGCATGAAAAAAGAAGTTTTGACCTTACAAACCAGATCTGAGTTATAAGTTCTAATTATGCAATGAAATCTCTTTGTGTTCATAGACATGTCACTAGGCTACTATTTCTTCAACTGTGAAATAAGGCTCTAGTAAGACTACAAGACTGTATGGTGAGAAGTGAGAAGACTGGGTTGAAAAGTAAGTATCCATAAAGAAATTTATCAGAGCTAGGGCTGACACTGGAGGTAAGGAAAGTGAGCATAACTGCAGTCTTTTTTTCTTACAAAGTCAGTGAGAATTTAAGAACATTTTCCTCAGAGTTAGCCAATAGGTACTATGTAAGAAAGATAGTGAAAGCAAAGTTACACAGTAACCAGAAAGTCCACCACCAGGAAAAATAAAATCGGAGGTTCTTTGAAAAGGACTTCATTGAAATAAAAATTGCTGCTCACTTCCAAAGTGTAGAACGTAGAATGGAAGATGAAAAGCTAAACACAGAAGTAAGTGGAACGCCAGGTTATGTGCACGTTCCCAGATAAAGGAGTCTAATATCAGTGAGTCAGAAGAAGGAAAACAATTTTTTTCAGACAGGTAGCTCAGCCATTCATATAGATTTTACCCAGTCTGTGGATATAAAGCTGATTATTCACTCCTTTGTTCATTTATTCATGCATACATTCATACAACAAAAAAATTAATCACAATGTATTTCATTTTGTCTGTTGTTTTCAGATTGCTTTTTTTGTTGTTGACTATTTTTGGTTTTGGAAGTACTATATGTCCCTCAAATCTCTTCCAATGACAAAATTTGCTTTTAATATCTCATCTGCTTTTAGAATTAGATCAATTTCCTCTAAAAGCACTTGTTTGGTTACCCTTATCTTGGTTATCCTGATCATCCTGCTTCCTTCATAGGTTCAAATGAAGTACTCTATTGGAACAGGCAATCTTCATGAGTTCATCTATATCTCTGAAAACCTCTGAATAAGGAACCTCAAGGACAATTCACTGAAAGAAGTCAGGAGTTATCAACTAGCTGAATTTGTATAGATAGGTAGGTTGGGGGATCAAGATTTGCCAAATTAAAGAGACCTTTACTCTGAAAATGAAGCAGTTTAAAATATTTTCCCATTTGAAAGGGCTGCCTTTTTAGTTTTTCTTTACCCTCTTTGAGACTTGCTTTGCATTTTGCTCTGTGCTCCACTCATGACTTAGAAGGACAGGTACTTACTTTCCTTAGTGAATTGCCTTTTGCAATTAGCCTGAGAATACAAATCATTGCTGATGTTGAATTTCCTCGAAGAGAGAAAGGGAGACTGTTGATTGATTTTAAAACCTCTTAGGGTTAATCTAAGAATTGCTACAATTAACCCAGTTTCTTAGGATGTAGCTTCATCTCCTCCTTTAACTTAAGTCTTACAAAATCTTCTTTCTGTAGTTTAGGAGTTCCTCAGATTTTATCGTAGCTGACTTTCATTTCCCCAGTTCTTTTATATTTTCATGTATTTTGTTTGGCTTTGGGTAGATGGAGAGATTAAATTTGTGGTTGGACATCTTGAAATGAAAGTATAAATCTGAAATTTAGACCATTCTGAACAGAAGTGTATAAATATGTTAGGAAAGGGCTAAATCAGAAGCTGATAAATCAAGACTATTGTATCAACCTAATTAAGAGATAATAACAACAATCTAAGGCAAAAACTACTAGGGATAGAAAAGAACAGCTGCATTTGGGATACATCTGGGAGAACACCACCAGGATTAGACAATTATTTTGAAGAAAAATAATAAGGGTTAGAAAGGAGTAAAGATTTACTTTCCAAGTTACCTGCAACAGCTGTCTATAAGTGAAATATCTGAGACATAGAATACAGAGTTGGAATAGAACGTGAGTAGGGTAACTTTTAGTGGAGAAATATATGAATTAATTACTGGAATTTTTTGAGTTGCATGTGATTTTAGACATACAGATGTTGTTGCCCCGAAGGCAGTTGAATATATGACAAATTCTGGTGTGGTGATTGTGTAACAACAAGGATACTCTCTAGGGAAGGGAATTGGTCATGGCTTCTATGAACCATTTTAAGCTCATCAACATTGTGATTATTAACTAGGTTTCTATAGGATGATTCTGGGACTTTATTGTACATACGTAACTTGTGAGCACTAAAAGAGGTAGCAGAACACTTACTGAGATGGAAGCCAAAAGTGATTTCCTTGACTTGAAACATCAGAAAATAATTTTGCCGGTTTGAACTTTATGTGAAAGATAACATACATTTTATAATCTGTTTCTGGTTTCTTTTATTCAACAATATACTTGTAAAATTCTTCTGTGTGGTTGTAGGTAGTTGTAATTTATTCACTTCAGTATTATACAACATATGAATACAACGATCCATTCTTTTGTTTGTGCACTTTTGTGTAATTTCCAGTTTTCAATTATAAACAATACTGGTATGAAAATTCTTGTACATGTTGTGTGGTAAACATTTGTACACATTTCTTCTGCATATTAATCTGAATGTGAAATTGCTAAGTCATTGGGTAAGCACATATTCAGTTTAGTTGATATTTCTAAAGAGTTTTCCAATGTGGTTGTAATTTACTAACAACAGCAATGTATGAGATATCAAATTGCTTTGCATCACCAAACCAGAGCACCACTTCATCAAGGATGATTATTCTCCATTACAAAGGCAAGACACTTCTGAATACTCTACACGATGTGCTGTGCATTATGAGGTTGCACTGGTGTAACAGGCACTACCCCTGGGCTCTTGAAAGTCTCAAATACAGGTCTCTGTTTTTTGGGTGGTTCTTTCCTTAATTCAGGAAGTTTCTCTGTATGTATACATAGTATGCTTCTGAATCCTCCACAAGGATCCTCTGCAAATACCCAGAGTCTCCTCTGTATGCAATTTTCTCTTCTTTGGTACTCTGTCTTGTGAAGTCTAGCCATCTAGAGATCTTGATATCCCTGGACACTTAGTTTCTTCATCTCTATTGAGAGGGTTAGTCAGGATCTGCCTGGGTTCTTTCTCCTTTCGGCACAGCCTGGAAATCTCCTCATCCTATAGATAGTGATGTTATTGGCTAGAAATGTCTGAGGGCACTCACCAAGGTCCAGGTTCCCCTTTTGAAACCAATGACCAATGTTGTAGCTGGACCAGTCCTTGTAGTTCTTATTATGATTGCAAGACATCTTCAGCAATAAGGAAGCAACAGTAAACTTTGAAAGAAACAAGTTTTATTACTCCTAGAGACTTCAGGGCATGACTGGGGCCACACAGCAAGGTTCACTCTCTCTCTCTCACTCTCTCTTTCCATTTCCAGAAACCTGGGACATCTAGCATTACTACAGCTACTATGGTCAGTTCATCATGTTACTCTTTCTTTCATTTCCTTTCTTGGTTTAATTTGGATTAATCATATATTTTTCCGCTTCTCCTTTAATAAATTGTTATTTTTCTTACTTTTAGTGACTAACTTAAAATATGACTTGAATGATTACTATATTACTTATATAACTTATTACTATATAATAAATTCTTTTACTTTACCACCCCCTGATAATGCCAGAACTTTAGAGCCTTTAAACATATTTACCTCCTCAGTTTTTGTTTCATGATGTCTGTTTGCACATATTTTACAGGCCAAGATATTAAAATATTTGTATTACTCAATATTCACTTATATTTCACTTCACGTCTTACTCCTCCACCATCTTGAAGCTCTTCTTGATAATTACATCTTTGATAAATTTGATAGCTTACATTTATTAATTTGATACATGATTAACATACAAATATTCATATATCTTTATATAATTGCCATTGATACAAAATTTCATTCCACAGATTCAAATACACAAGAATGATAACGTTTTTCTTTTAAGTTTTTGGAAACTCAACTTAATTTCTATTATGAGTCCTCATCCCTCCCAGATATCAAAACTGAATCCAAATCAATGCTGGGCTCCATCAACATCAGTCACTTCACCACTTCTCCAAGAGAACTGATACAATGAAAAGACTTTATAAAGACGTAGTGTGAGAAACACTGGACTTTTCATTCCTGTTAGATGTTTTCCTACATTGCCATCACATAAAGAGACACTGACCATTTGAGTTTGTGTCATTGTACCATGAATACTGCTACTGAGTTACCCTGGTTACCAGCAGCAATTTCTATGGATCTAGAAGGCATTCTGGTTCTTTAGGCATATTGGGCATAGTGAAAACCTCAGTCCTTACACAGCACTGGGAGTCAGAAAATGCAGTGAACTTGAGGGCCCTTTACATTAGAGAACTATTTCTTCCATAGAATGTTGATACAACAACTAGTCCAGCCTAGGAAATGATGCAGACATGTTTCACTCTTAGATTCCAGAAAATTATCTGAGAGTTCTGCCACTTCTCTCACTAGCATGTTCCATATCTCAGGGACCTCAGAGTTTCTCCTCTCCAGAATAAGAAACGTCTACATATTCTTGAGTTACAGAAGCTCTAGCTCATTAGAATTCTTTGTAATTTATTGCCTATGACCTAAAACCCTGTTACACTAAGGCCTTAGGCTTTTGAAAGACAGATTGAATCACTGACTTTTCTACCCACCTCTGTTTTCCACTACAATCCTTTCTCAATAAATAGTAGACATGTCAAACAGAAATTAGAAACTCTGAAAAAAATCCCCCAAACTAAAGCATCAATTAATACAAAAAAAATCACTCGCTTATTTATGACACATCTGTTTTGCCTTAATTTACAATTGTTTCCATTTTATTTTCCATATATTATATATATGAGTGTGCATATTTTAGGTGTGCTTTTTAAAAGCATCATAGAACACTTATCATTATTACTACTATGAGCATCACTATTATCTATTGAGCACTTACTTTGCTCCAGAACTATGCAAATATAAACCTATAAAATCTGAAAAATATTAATAATATAATTTTACATATTTATGTTAATAATTAATGTGCTAATGCCTTTATGTTTATGACTTCCATATTTATGTATCTTTGTGTTGCTTTATTTTCTGTTTTCTTCTGTATGGTCATTACTTTGCTTTCTTTACTATTGGAGACATTTGAGAGGTATGGCTTCTGCTTTCAATTCACTCTCTCTATATTTGAAAACCCTGCCTTTACTTATATTTCTTTAATTGGAGTATTCTAATTCCTCTCTGCATAGGAGGAATTTAGGCCAATTTGATTTTAGTTACTTTAGACAATAGACTGCTCAATTAGTTTTTGTTAAGATAAGTTCTTTGGGTCACCATTTCACAGTGTTTTTACTATATATTCAATATTTTGCAATTAAATTTTATCCCTCTATATAAAATTTTTGTTTAGACATTTTTGATATATGCCATTTCACTGTTTAGTAAAGGTATTATTATTTTATTTTTTCTAGTTAGAAGAATTTATTTCTTGATTCGGTTTCATCATCTTCACATCTTTCATAAACATTTGAACACTGCTAAAGACTCATGGATTGGGATATTTTTATGCTGTTCTAAGTTTAATGTAGGAAATCATACTTTAGGAACTAGACTAGGATTAGTTTTTCAACCACCACAGAAAACAATATAAAGCTGTCCCATAGGGCTTCCCTGGTGGCGCAGTGGTTGAGAGTCCGCCTGCTGATGCAGGGGACATGGGTTCGTGCCCCGGTCCGGGAGGATCCCACATGCCGCGGAGCGGCTGGGCCCGTGAGCCATGGCTGCTGAGCCTGCGCGTCTGGAGCCTGTGCTCGCCAACGGGAGAGGCCACAGCAGTGAGAGGCCCGCGTACAGGAAAAAAAAAAAAAAAAAAAGAAGTACACTAGCAAAGCACTTAACTATTAATGGCTGATTGACAAGACCAAGGTGACATATCTGAAGTGGCTACCTGGGTCAGAGAAACTGCTTCTGTCCCTACATGCCAGTGGATACCTGTATCTGTATGAGGAAAGCCACCTATGCACCTGGGTCAGTCCTGGTATCTGCTGAAGCAGGGCCAGGGCTTCCCTGTTTAAACTGCCAAGAGCAAAGGACCCATGACCCACTGCCAAGTGGGCCTTCCCAGCCCATGGCTTGCACCTAGCCTGTCAGCCAAAATGGCTGTAGGCGAGTCCCCACTTACACACCCTGCTCCTGATGGGCTCATACAGATCTACTTCGGGCGTTCTGCTCTGAGTGTTGTGGAGCTTTGACCGCCGCTATGTGGTGACAGGTGGCAAAGATTACCTGCTCAACGTGTGGTTCTTCACCGAAGGCCAAGTGGTGGCCTACTCCACGGCCACTGGTCCTAGATCAAAGCAGTGACCTTGGACCTCTACTTCGCTGGGGCTGAGCGGGCGGCGGCAGCCAGCACTGAGGAGGTGGAGTGGAGAGGAGGAGTTTAGGGCAGAGGCTGAAGGCTTTCTCCCCTCAGCCCGAGGCGGATTCTCTTGCCGGTTCGGCTCCAGCCCGGGCACACGCACGCGCGGCTCTGTGGGCACTCACTGAGCATGCGCCTTATCCTCGCCGCCCCTGAGATGATTGCTGCGCTCTTGCCCGGGCACGCGCACGCGCGGCTCTGTGGGCTCTCACTGAGCATGCGCCTTATCCTCGCCGCCCTTAAGATGATTGCTGCGCTCTCGCCCGGGCACGCGCACGCGCGGCTCTGTGCGCGCTCACTGAGCGTGCGCCTTATCCTCGGCACCCGTGCGGTGACTCCGGCACTGGCCCGTGCCTTGCTCTCTGTCCTGCTCCAGAAGCCCCGCACCCAGAGAGCGACCCAGGCTCAGAGGCTGAGCTGGAGATGTTATTCACTTTCTGCCGCGGCCACACCAGCCAGGGCGGCAATGGGGGCAGGGGCAGCAAGAACAAGCTGAGAGGCCCGGTCCTCTGAGGCCTGCAGGCCCCAGCCTAGGTGCTGGACGCACCGTTGTGGCAGCGCATACGTGAGTTACTGCTGCTAGAGGCCCTGGAGTGCAGGACGACGGCTCAGGGGCAGCCCGGTTATCCTCTCCTTGGAGGACTGCATGCTCACTGCCCACCAGGAGGGCCTCATCTGCTGCTTGGCCAGCCGGCAAAGCCTTCACAGAGAAGGAGACGAGGGCTTGGCAGGAGAAGGAGGTTGGCCCAGATCACCCAGATAGAGAACATCTCCTCACAACCAGGTAACTCCTCAGGCGGCACTGATGTGAAGCCGTGAATGTGGTGGACGCCCACCCCATGCCTAACCCTCCACACTGACCTGATTAACCAAGATTAACCATGGCCCATGAACTGCTAGGGTCCCCACCCTGCACAGACTTGGGGAATGGGCAGAGGATCCCCAGACTGACTCCGACAGACACAAGGGGTATGCAGTGCAGTGACCCGTTCCTCTGCCTGTGTCAGTGTTTCCTTCTTCCCTGTCCCTAGGATATGACTGGTCATTCCCCAGCTCTCTGCAGTGTGCACCTCTCTGGCCGGTGGGCGGAGCAGGGATGGGGGTCTACCCTTTGATACTACTACTGTCTGTGCTTTCAAAGAGTGTTCAATCAGGGAAGCCCCTCTGGGCCCTCTCTGTTCTCCAGGACCTTTATTTATACTAAAGTTCCCTGTTTTTTGAAATTGTGTTCTTGATACAATTTCCTCTGACTCTTCAAGATGATGTGCCCTTTCTTTGTACTTCAGTTTCTCATACATGCTTAGTTTTTAGGCACTTGTCAACATTTTAAGTGATTGATGTAACTTTAAAAAGCTCACATTCTGTTTGGTTGCTGGTAATATCTACTTTGCAGCTGAAGAGAAGCTTGATGTGAACAGGTCATGTGCATATGTTATAATATTTAGGAGCCATTCACATAGACTAGCTCCATAGGACTAAGGGCAGATATTCTCCTAACACACCCTCTTCCTGGTCTCTACACCAATGGATTATATATATATATATTAAAAAAAAAAAGACAAACTATGGCATTCTAGGACTCTTCTTATAATTCCTTTCTCTCTTGTCTGCAAATATTACTTATGGAAAACACGTAATTACATTCATCCTGAACTTTACCCATATCCAGAATTCCTGACATACAACAGATTGCCAGTCCCTCCACAATATCTCTGCAACTCTCACTCCTATCCATATATAAATCACATATAAATTTTCTCCTCAATAAGTACAGTCCCCCACTCCCAACCCTGCCAGTTATTCTTTTTACTGCTGCTTATGTTCTTTGCCAAATTATTCTCTACATCAAGAGCAGGATATATTTACCTAAAATGTAAATTTATGTATGTCATTTATTTGCTGAATATCTCCATAGGCCCACCTAGTGACCTATTATACTGATAAAAATGGCACAGGAAATGAAAAATGTCTAGTCTCGTCTCTTCTTCCCAAGTAATTGATGTGTACCTATTTATAAATAAGATTTGTTTATCTCTTAGACATTTACACTGTTTACACTATAGTGATAGTGCCAAGAAGTGGATGGGCTTGGAGTATTAAATCCATAATCTCCATTAATCCTTCCATTACAGTCCCCCCCAAATATACAGCCTGTGTAAATACAGAGTAATTGCTTTGCTCAAATAGGTTCAAAACAAACCTTATAATTCCCTTTCAAACCAGATTGCCACCCTGAGGTAACTCACAGCCTGGGATTGTTGAATCCTATAAAAATTGGAGCACTTGGCTAGTATCAAAGTTTAGTAATTTAAAAATTTCACAAATGACGATAAATGTGAGACATGGATGAAGAAGCATGGTGAACTGCAGGACTCCGCACAGCTCCCCAGGTTGCTACTTGCTGCATTAGGATGTACTCTGGTTTGATTTTAACATCTGTGGTCCCTAAATAATACATGTAGGTCATCATTAACACAGAAAGGAGCTAATTTATGAAACACCTACAAGTTATACCTTGATGATTGTAGTTTATATTACATTTCTCAAGGGTCCTAAAATACCGTGTTTATTTTCCATAAGCAATCCTGAACAGGCTAAGTACATCTTGTAAAAGCATCTCAAATATAAGGATTCTTCTTCTACCAAATACCAAGTATGTGTGATTACCACATACCACTTTGCATGTTTGCAAAGCGATTGGACCAGGCCATCTTTCTTTTTCCTTTTTTGCAGCATCCCTGCAGTTAAAGAGAGACAGTATAGTCGTATTTCCAATGTTTCCTTTTCCACACAACAATATCCTAATATATAGAAATTTAATAGTATCTGTGGTTGATTATCACTGATTGTTTACATACCCATTGCACTTCAATTAATTATGATATACATGATACTCTACAGCATTTCATTTTGTATATGTGCTTTATAAAAGTACAATTGAATGATCATTAAGAACAAAATTTAACTATCTGGAGTAACAGAGGATGAATGTAGACCATGGCATTTCTGATTTTTGCAGAGATATCTGCTCATATTTCAGGACAACTCTGGGATTTATTCAACATAGAGTAAAAGTGATCATAAAAATTATTAATTGCATGGATCATTTGATTGCCAATTTTATTCATATATTTTAAAAGGCGGACACCTAAATTAGAGAGGACAGCTGCCTTTGAAATGGTGTATTTATAGGAAAAAATCTACATTTTAATATCAAGTCATATTTTCTTTGTCATGATACCTAGTTGCCCTCTGTTCTAAGGCTTGTGTTCCTATTTATTATGTAACTGGGCAGGAATAATCTTTCTGTACTAATGGTAATATCTATGTAGATCTTGTCCTTTTTCCATCTGTTTTATCTTTGATCAAAACAAAAACTCATGATACTTGAATTCAAATAATTTGAGGGAAAGAACTTACTGTTACAAAAAGCCTCATGCTCCCGTGAAACATTACTATGAAAAAGGAAACTTCCATTGATTTGACAACTTACCTGTCAATATAAAATCATTTAAAATTTTTTTCTTAAAAAAAAAAAAAACCCTTCAAATTACTGCTTTGTATTTGCTGCCATATTTTAAATAACACATTTGTAAAGAACTTTTGATTCTTGTTGAAAAAAGACTATTCTGTGCTGTTTATTAATTATTTATTCCTACTTTATACAATTACTCTGTAAGCTACTATTTGTCCTTATTGTTAAATCTTGGTTCACAACTTTTCATTAAATTAATTTATATATGTATCTATCTATCTAATGGATACTGTATGTTACATATATGTATACATAGCAAAGTAGCATATCTGTTGAATAGTAAAATATGCACTGGGCACAATGAAACATTTCCAAATGTTATTGAGCAGGAATATTCAATCAATAATTCTGTCAAGTTGAATAAAACATTCTTTAGCAAGTATTCACAGAGAAACTTTGTTTTCAGCTAGAGATGTTATTCTGTTTCCATAGTTGTATAGAATATATAGGTTTAACTTTTGGTTCCCACTAATTCTTTGTAAATTTTTTCTTCTCATTTTAAAATGAAGGATTTTGATTAGTTTACAGTGAAACTTGTTGTGCTCATTTTGATTCACAATTACTGGTTTATTTTATTTTCCTAGTCACAATTTGATAGATAGTCTGTGTGCTTGTTTATTAATGCCTAAATAACAACCTCTGAAAAATAACTAAAAAGATTTGTTTTGGAGCCTAGCATGTAAGTACTGTGGCTCATCAAATTTGTTGGAATTCCAATTTCCTTAATGTTATAAATGCATGAACCAACTAGGTAAATAACTAATCAAGAGCTCTTTGGTTTGGTGCAATTAACAGGCATGAGGGTTGGAAGAGAGAGAGAAAGAGTAGGGAAACAGAGAGAGGGAGCGAGGGAGGGAGAGAGAGAGAGGAAGTGATAAAGGGAGATAGTTATTAGGCAGGAAATAAGAAAATGAACGTACATGAATTTTCCTATATAATTAGTAAATAAAACCAAACTAAATTATGAGTAAAAGCTCAGAAGCAAACAAAATTCAAGACACAGTAACAAGCAAGTTTTCTTTTTCATGGATAATGGTCCTTGCTATACTGTTACAGAGAAGAACTGTCTATTTCTGTGCAGATGGCATAAGAGTTAAAAAGTAGGCAATGTGTTTAGATGTGATGTCTAAGATTTTCAACATGTAGTATATGTCTTTTGAAAACTAGTAATGTATCCGTGATGCCTTCACATGGATGATGGATGATATCACTTGAATCAGCAAAACAGATGCACCCATCCATTTCAAAACTTAATGCAACTTAAAAAATGCAAGAGGAGCTAACTCTTGGTAATTTAGCAGCTTAGTACACCTTTGAGACAAGACAAAATGATTGAGAAGGAAAAGTAAATTTCATATGATTATGTATTTTAGAAACCTCTTGTTGCTTTTTTCAGTGTCCTAATTGTGCATTACAGGAAACGATCAATTTTGTTAAGATATTTATAATAAGCCCTTACATTTTCCAGTGTCTTCCGTCTAAAAGAATCATGTGGTGCTTTGCAGATGACAGGATATTAGCCTTAACCACCCCTCAAGTGAAGTTATCCTTAGGTTGAACAATGTAAAGTTCTTTGCCAGTTACATTTCAGTGCACTGAAGACTAACTTATCTTACTTATTAGTTTGAAACCACAGCCAGACTTTTACAGGATAGAATGTTGTCATCTGTCTTGGATCCAGAACACTGAAGCTAAAATTATTCTATATACAGAAAATAGTATTGATTTATCTGGCTAAAAGAGCATAATTAAATATTTGCTATTTCATTAATTATCAGCCAAACTAGTACATTCCGAGTAGAATAGAAAAGCAGATATATTACTATCACATGTGGTACACCTATATCTTTTGGTCTTCGATTGCACCTAAATATTCTTAAAGCACATTTTACTGATTGCAACCCATAAATATCTTCTCTGATGACATGTACGTAGAAACATTTGTTATATTTTCTGAACCAGTATCAACGTTGTTAAAGATATATATTCAAATTTTATAGCATAAAAACTATAGCAAGTAATTGAGGGGTTTTTTTTTTGTCTTTTTAACTTGTGACAATAAATGTAAATTTGATCATCTAACATTCAGAGTTATTTCTGCCTTAGAGATAAACTAACTAGAGAGTAATACAATGATGATATTTTTTTTTTCTAGGAGAAACTCTATTTATTTACTTACTTATTTATGCTTACGTATATACCTCCCTCCTAGAAACTTTCAGCCATTTGCCTATTGGTTTTTGTATTTATGTGACTGAGATAATTGCTCTCATGTACTCAGCAGTATTTACTGGCGGCCAGCACAAGGAGGTCTGCTTCTTTGCTGTGCTTCTGATGAGGCAATTCCAGCTTCTGAATGCAGACTCCCTCCCTGCACAGGCATACTTCTCTACTCGTACTCACACTGTTGAATCAAAGAGAAAGAGGGAGGAGGAGAAAGGGGTCAGGGCCACGATGAAAAGATAATCAATAGGGAGAGAGGTGGAGGACTAGGATGGTGTAGTGGGTTGAGCGGTGGCTCCCCAAAAGATATGTCCAAGTCATAATCCCCAGAACCTGTGAATGTGACTGTATTTGGAGAAAAGGTCTCTGCAGATGTAATTAAGCTAAGCATTTTGAGATGAGATCATCCTGGATTACCCAGGTGGGCCCTAAACAATGATGGTATTTTTGTTATCACGGTCTACTGTCTCTCTAAGTAACTTTTTGTTAAAGTTTTAATGAGATCCATTTTCCTTACATTTGTAGATTGCTAGAACCTTGATACGTAACCAATGTGCAACATAGGAAGGCATATCTGAGAAACACAGATTAGCTGAATTAAAATATGTTGACTCCAACCTCTTTTTATCTGCATTTATTAAATGTCACATTTTCTTTTAATTATATTAAGGGTTTTAATATTTCAGCATTAGTAATCCAATGACACATCTTTCATACCAAGTTATCTATTAACACCTTTGGACACATGCCCTTCAAGATTACCTCCCTCCCTACCTAGGCAATAAAAAGTAACATTTTTCTAGTGATGAGATTTTTACTCCTACCAAGTTGGAATGCAGTTTGATATTTATTATCCATGAAACCAGAATGCGTTTTAAACTAGATGAAGTATGTTCTTCTCTTCTTAATTAAAAAAATATTTTTTGCAGCTTTCTATTTCCTGTGTTTATATTGAAGAATATGTACTAAACCACATTCTATCCAGTTACGTTATGATTACTAGATTCTTCTTATACATGCCCATTAAGTTTATTTCCTCACTTAGTATGTATTATAATGGGATCACAGCAGGTCTCCATGGTGTTCTCAGATTATATAATAATTTTTGAATGGAATATTCTGATTCCCCATGTTTGACGTAATGCTTCTGACAGTATCACAGCCACACAAAGCCAGTAGAAAGCCAGATATACGTTATTCTCATGAAAGCTTTTACGCCAGTTCTTACAGAGATGACAGACATTCCTGCCCCAAATGAATGAAGAACAGTAGCTGGTGATTGCTCATTGACATGAATGAGACAGCCTTCCTGGAAGCCATGTTGGTATCCTCGCTTTCTTTTGTGTGGACAGAAAAATCTAATTTAAGACCTAGAAGTAAATGAATCCTTGTCATTTTATTTCCTGATTCATCATCTTATATTAGATAGACTTGGAGTTATATTCAAAATGATATTATGTAACCCAATGAAGCACAGCATAACCTGTCATATCCTAATATAATAAGATATGATGTATTAGAAATCATTTAAAGCAATCACTTCATTTCAGCTTGGGTACCTACTATTGATTCATGTGCATTCTTATCCTGAATTAATTTTGGTAAAAGTGAAACAATGTTATTAGAATAAAAATTCCTCTTAAATCTTTGTAAGTTGACTGAATGTTTTCATGTATTTGCTACAGTTTTATTAGTTTCTTGCATGGCTGTAAATACCTACTTTAATAATAGAAGTATTATGTATGCACTCTTGTCATCTTTTCTGTACATCCTTCTTTATTTTAATTTTTCTGTAGACATTTGAATGAAGCTAGCAGAAATTCAGTAAAGAGAACAATGGGGACATGCCCTATATTGATACTCTTTAGGGATGAGTTTTTTTTTTTAACTATTTACTTTTTTAACTTTTAACTTATTGGATGGGACGTAGGATGACATGAAAAAAACATATTATAGCCATAGTAACAGCTATATTATGGTAAAATAGTAGACACTTTAAAAAGAAAGAGCCTGTGAAATGCAATTCTCCTGGCTAAATTTAAGTAAAGACACAACTTTAAACAATTTAGTATTACATTTTATTTAAAAAATCTTATGTAAGCTATTAGATCCTTTGATTATGTGAATGAGACTTGGCACCTTTTTAGATCTGGCATTTCTTATGTGGAATGAAAGTGCAAAAGAGTGCTTAAAGGATTGTGATATCCCTCAAAGTTGTTTTATTTTGTGGGGGGGAGTAGATTTTAATTTTTGTTTGTTTTGGTTTTTATTAATTTTTCTTTTTCCCATGTGAAGGGAGAAAGCAGGAGTCTTTTCTCATGCATATGACATATTTCAAGATGAAGATAGGTGTTTCTTGAATTTCTGGAACTAACCATGAAAAGTAGAGGGTTGATGTCAGTTACACACTTGTGCCCCCTTTTCAGTTTTGTTCTTCTGAGGTCTTTAAAGATAAGGGTGTATATTGAGTAAGCATGAAGCCCACAGTAGCACTTGTCTATTTGGGAGTATATATGTAAAATACAAAATTTCTCAAGTTTCTTCAAAAATAGAAACATGAATTTTTGTTGTTGTTTTCTGTTGTTTTTGTTTGTTTTTACACAAAAAGACTCTGTGGTCTCTATACATTGTTCCTTATTCAAAATAGATAGATACATGGCCGGATATGAGTTTAACTCATCCTGAGTTATTTCATTAGGATAAACTATCTAGAGGCCCACCCAGCTCTTTAGCATAAACTATCCAGTGTAGTCCCCAGGGGCCCACTGTGAATAACAAAGAAACTCCTATCATTCTGGAAACTCGGAGTTTAGAGTCTTCCTCCCAGAAACAAGGGGCAAAGGCCAGCCAAATTTTTTACTTGTACATAGGCAGTTGCACAACAAATATTTACTAACTTTAATTGGGAATGTAATCTAATCTTTGTTCCTCAGTTTGATCATTTTTAATGTGGGGATAATATTAGTACTTATGTCAAAGAACAATTATGGAGTTTTGATAAATTAATATATATAATATATAGTTAATATATGTAAAGCATTTGGAATGGTGCCTGGCACATATAAGCCCCATTGAAGTGTAAATAATTATACTAGTTATTATATTTATTATTTACTAATAATACTGATTTTTATTATTTCCCAAAATGAGGTACTTTTTCTCCATAGACAAATACAAATAAAATAACATCAAAAGTTCTCTTTTAAAGCAAGAGAATTTGATTAGATGAAATATCCTGAAAAGAGCATATAATTTGTATCTGTTGGAAAAAGTAATTAGCATAAGTCCTTTTAAAAGGAGTTAATACATATGTATGTATCAATATTGTATATAAGCACTCATCTCTCTGATTATAACAATAAGAAGAATCCCAACCCAGATGCAAAACATCCAAGTAAATTGTACCACAGCAGAAAGGGCTTAACATCTAGATTAAGTGATTGGTTTTGAAGACTTTAGAGCTGTCACTTCACTCTAAGTTAATTTTTTTGGCTTTGTTTGAAGGTGAATGGTAAGAATATTATCAATACTTGAAATTTTAACTGCAATTTTTAAGTGTCAAAATTTCCAGTCAATTAGAGCTTATTCAAAAGGTACTAATTTTGTGATTTTTTAAATGAAGCATCATTTTATTTTCCCCTCATTTTTACATTTAATACTTTTTGATATAGTTAACTGCAATGATGCTGTATAAATATGAAAATATTGTTTCAATGAATAACTGAATGATTATGCTGAAAATTAGAAATACTTAGTGTTTGTTTATATCTTGACAATGAAAAACACAATGTAGAACTTAATTTGCCTTGCCATTCCAATTTCATCAGTATAGGAGGGCCAGATTTCAGTAGATAGGACTAGTGAAGTGGTTATTACCTCTACAAACCAGAGAAAATATTTCCAGTTTTATTTTTAAGTTAGATGGAGATGTTCAAGCAACTTGGGTACAATTTATTCACTTCCTTATATTTTTTTCCATTTCTTAAATCATGCTCTCCTTATTAAACTGTAACAACTTGCTGTCTTCCTCTAACCCCACAATTGTGAGAATCTAAGGCTTTTTACAATAATGTTGCTTTATAACACGCAAGATTCTATCAAGTCTGTTAATTTTGCAGTATTTGTATCTTCCTCAAAATTGTAGTATTTTTACATCTTATTATTTTCAAATGATCAGAAAATGTTTTTCTCATTGCTTAGGGAAAAACTATTGTAAACCTGTGCAAGACTGCTTGAATAACACACATTGCAGCAAACCTCAGAGGTGAAGGTTAGCAGGAGCCAAGTTTGGGACGTGTAATTTACCAGAGAGACTTTTTAAAAAAATAAGCTCTCTGTGTATTTCTGTTTCTTACAGTCTAAATTATCAGTATGTTACACCATTTTCTATTTATTTATTTTTTTTAAAAGGATATTGAGGCTTCCAATATATAATGCCTGATTTCTGATATCTCGTACCATCTTGTTAAAATACTCATAAAAACACAAACATAGATCCAAGAGATTTAACTGCCTGGGAGTATAGGCATATTGGTCTATTATATGCCAGAAACCATGAGAAAATTTTATTCAGTGAAGTAGAAGCTATGGGCTCAGGCAGAAAAGTGATGGAGCCCAAGCAATATTCTGTAGAAAATTATGTCTTCCCACTTTCACATATCATCATTATATCAAAGTGAAAGGAGTTGAGGCTTTTCACTAATGTTCACAATTAGTTTCCCAGATAATTAGGGCTTTTTCACCCTGCACTATAGTTCATTATTACCTCTCTTCTACAACAAATATGTAAGTGTAAATCTTAGAAATGTTGCCTAGGCAATTATGGAAGTGAATAATGAGTGAAGTTGTAGGTTGGGGGAAGTTAACAGAAGTACAGTGCTAACCCTCAAAGAGCCATTAGATTTTCAGAGGGACATATTTTGCCCTCCATTCATTCTCTGATATATTGAAATGCCAGGCACAAGCTACTTCAAATTATAGGCCTCATAATATCATGCAAATGGAAAGTAAGTATCTGCTTAAATCATCACTTTCCCAGGAGCTAAGTGATTTAAAACAAAAAGCAAGATACTTGGCTTTAGGGAATGGGCATAAAATTGAGTCTTCTAGTTGAAGATGTAAGAGGAAGATTCTAACGATAAATAGGTAAACAGAGAAGAAAGACCAAAGAAAATTCTACTTTATTCTTTAGCAATAAATTGCAGACCTGAATAAGTCTACTGTCGTTTAAGGATCAGTAACACCCCTGAAGTATTCCCAACTTAAAAAGTAGAACACAATACAACTTCCAACCAGAGATAAAAAGCTTACTTTTCACAAATGTATCATGTAGAAATTAACAGTAATCTTTTAAGTGGATAATTTGTAGGCTAAGTAGCAGTGAAGCATATATTGAAGCACATAATGGAGTCCAGACTTCCATAATGGATGTAGTAGAGCACTACCAGATCACCCCTTCAGGAGGGATTAGCTTCTGCTTTATAACAAAGTGAATCAGTTATACATATACATACATCCCCATATCTCTTCGCTCTTGCATCTCCCTCCCTATCCCACCCCTCTGGGTGGTCACAAAGCACCAAGCTGATCTCCCTGTGCTATGTGGCTGCTTCCCACTAGCTATCTATTTTACATTTGCTGGTGTATATATGTCCATGCCACTCTCTCACTTCATCCCAGCTTACCCTTCCCCCTCCCTGTGTCCTCAAGTCCACTCTCTACATCTGTGTCATTATTCCTGTCCTGCCCCTAGGTTCTTCATAACCATTTTTTTTTTTTTAGATTCCATATATATGTGTTAGCATACAGTATTTGTTTTTCTATTTCTGACTTACTTCACTCTGTATGACAGAATCTAGGTCCATCCACCTCACTAAAAATAACTCAATTTTGTTTCTTTTTATCGCTGAGTAATATTCCATTTTATATGTGCCACATCTTCTTTATGCATTCATCTGTCGATGCACACTAAGGTTGCTTCCATGACCTGACTATTGTAAATAGTGCTGCAATGAACGTTGTGGTACGTGACTCTTTTTGAATTATGGTTGTCTCAGGGTATATGCCCAGTAGTGGGATTGCTGGGTCATATGGTAATTCTATTTTTAGTTGTTAGGGAACCTTCATACTGTTCTCCATAGTGGCTGTATCAATTTACATTCCCACCAACAGTGCAGGAGGGTTCCCTTTTCTCCACACCCTCTCCAGCATTTATTGTTTCTAGATTTCTTGGTGATGGCCATTCTGACCAGTGTGAGGTGATACCTAATTGTAGTTTTGATTTGCATTTTTCTAATGATTAGTGATGTTGAGCATTCTTTCATGTGTTTGTTGCCTGTCTGTATATCTTCTTTGGAGAAATGTCTATTTAGGTCTTCTGCCCATTTTTGGATTGGGTTGTTTGTTTTTTTGTTATTGAGCTGCATGAGCTGCTTGTAAATTTTGGAGATGAATCCCTTGTCAGTTGCTTCATTTGCAAATATTTTCTCCCATTTTCGGGGTTGTCTTTTCGTCTTGTATATGGTTTCCTTTGCTGTGCAAAAGCTTTTGTTTCATTAGGTCCTATTTGTTTATTTTTGTTTATATTTCCATTTCTCTAGGAGGTGGGTCAAAAACGATCATGCTGTGATTTATTTCATAGAGTGTTCTGCCTATGTTTTCCTCTAAGAGTTTGATAGTATCTGGACTTACATTTAGGTCTTTAACCCATTTTGAGTTTATTTTTGTGTATGGTGTTAGGGAGTGTTCTAATTTCATTCTTTTACATGTAGCTGTCCAGTTTTCCCAGAACCACTTATTGAAGAGGTTGTCTTTTCTCCATTGTATATTCTTGCCTCCTATATCAAAAATACGATGAACGTATGTGTGTGGGTTTATCTTTGGGCTTTCTATCCTGTTGCATTAATCTATATTTCTGTTTTTGTGCCAGTACCATACTGTCTTGATTACTGCAGCTTTGTAGTATCGCCTGAAGTAAGGGAGCCTGATTCCTCCAGCTCTGTTTTTCTTTCTCAAGATTGCTTTGGCTATTCGGGGTCTTTTGTGTTTCCATACAGTTGTGAAGCTTTTTGTTCCAGTTCTGTGAAAAATGCCATTGGTAGTTTGATAGGGATTGCATTGAATTTGTAGATTGCTTTGGGTAGTATATTCATTTTCAAAATGTTGATTCTTCCAATCCAAGAACATGGTATATCTCTCCATCTGTTTGTATCATCTTTAATTTCTTTCATCAGTATCTTATAGTTTTTTTTTTTTTATACAGGTCTTTTGTCTCCTTTGATAGGTTTATTCCTAGGTATTTTATTCTTTTTGTTGCAATGGTCAGTGGGAATGTTTCTTTAATTTCTCTTTCAGATTTTTCACGATCTGTGTATAGGAATGCAAGAGATTTCTGTGCATTAATTTTGTACCCTGCTACTTTACCAAATTCATTAATTATCTCTAGTAGTTTTCTGGTAGCATCTTTAGGATTCTCTATGTATAGCATCATGTCATCTGCAAACAGTGACAATTTTACTTCTTCTTTTCCAATTTGGATTCCTTTTATTTATTTTTCTTCTCTGATTGCTGTGGCTAAAACTTCCAAAACTATATTCAGTAATAGAGGTGAGAGTGGGCAACCTTGTCTTGTTTCTGATCTTAGTGGAAATGGTTTCAGTTTTTCACCATTGAGAACGATGTTGGCTGTGGGTTTGTCATATACAGCCTTTATTAGGTTGAGGTAAGTTCCCTCTATGCCTACTTTCTGGAGGGTTTTTATCATAAATGTGTGTTCAATTTTGTTGAAAGCTTTTTCTGCATCTATTGAAATGATCATATGGATTTTATCCTTCAGTTTGTTAACATCGTGTATCTCATTGATTGATCTGTGTGTATTGAAGAATCCTTGCCTTGCTGGGATAAACCCCATTTGATCATGGTGTGTGATCCTTTTAATGTGCTCTTGGATTCTGTTTACTAGTATTTTGTTCAGGATTTTTGCATCTATGTTCATCAGTGAAATTGGCCTGTAGTTTTCTTTCTTTGTGGCATCTTTTTCTGTTTTTTTTTGTTTGTTTGTTTGTTTTTTGCGTTATGTGGGTCTCTCACTGTAGTGGCCTCTCCTGTTGCGGAGCACAGGCTCCGGACGTGCAGGCTCAGCAGCCATGGCTCACGGGCCCAACCGCTCTGCGGCATGTGGGATCTTCCCAGACCGGGGCACGAACCCATGTCCCCTGCATCGGCAGGCAGACTCTCAACCACTGTGCCACCAGGGAAGCCCCTTTGTCTGGTTTTGATATCAGGGTGATGGTGGCCTTGAATAATGAGCTTGGGAGTGTTCTTCCATCTGCTATATTTTAGAAGAGTTTGAGAAGGATGGTTGTTAGCTCTTCTCTAAATGTTTGATAGAATTTGCCTGTGTAGCTATCTGGTCCTGGGCTTTTGTTTGTTGGAAGATTTTTAGTCACAGTCTCAATTTCAGTGCTTGTGATTGATCTGTTTATATTTTCTGTTTCTTCCTGGTATAATCTCATAATGCTGGGCTTTTCTAAGAATGTGTCCATTTCTTCCAGGTTGTCCATTTTATTGGCATATAGTTGCTTGTAATAATCTCTCATTATCCTTTGTATTTCTGCAGTGTTGTTACTTTTATTTTTCATTTCTAATTCTATTGATTTGAGTCTTCTCCCATTTTTCTTGATGAATCTAATGGTTTATCAATTTTGTTTATCTTCTCAGAGAACAAGCTTTTATTTCTATTGATCTTTACTATTGTTTCCTTCATTTCTTTTGAATATATTTCTGATCTGATTTTTATGATTTCTTTCCTTCTGCTAACTTTGGGTTTTTTTTGTTCCTCTTTCTCTAATTGCTTTAGGTGTAAGGTTAGGTTGTTTATTTGAGATGTTTCTTGTTTCTTGAGGAAGGATTGTATTGCTATTACCTTCCCTCTTAGAACTGCTTTTGCTGCATCGCACAGGTTTTGGGTCATCGTCTTTTCATTGTCATTTGTTCCTAGGTATTTTTTGACTTCTTTGATTTCTTCAATGATCTCTTGGTTATTAAGTAGAACTAAAGAGCAAACAAACAATGATGAACAACACAGTAAATGAAATTTAAATTCTCTAGAAGGAATCAGTAGCAGAATAACTGAGGCAGAAGAATGGAAAAGTGACCTGGAAGATAAAATAGTGGAAATAACTACTGCAGAGCAGAATAAAGAAAAAAGAATGAAAAGAATTGAGGACAGTCTTGGAGACTTCTGGGACAACATTAAATGCAACAACATTCAAATTATAGGGGTCCCAAAAGAAGAAGAGAAAAAGAAAGGTACTGAGAAAATATATGAAGAGATTATAGTTGAAAACTTCCTTAATATAGGAAAGGAAATAGTCAATCAAGTCCAGGAAGCGCAGAGAGTCCATATAAGATAAATCCAAGGAGAAACATGCCAAGACACATATTAATCAAACTATCAAAAATTAAATACAAAGAAAAAATACTAAAAGCAGCAAAGGAGAAACAACAAATAACATACAAGGGAATCCCCGTACGGTTAACAGCTGATCTTTCAGCAGAAACTCTACAAGCCAGAAGCGAGTGGCAGGACATATTTAAAGTGAGGGAAGGGAAGAACCTGCAACCAAGATTACTCTACCCAGCAAGAATCTCATTCAGATTTGTCGGAGAAATTAAAACCTTTACAGACAAGCAAAAGCTAGGAGAATTCAGCACCACCAAACCAGCTTTACAAGAAATGCTAAAGAACTTCTCTAGGCAGGAAACTCAAGAGAAGGAAAGGACCTACATTAACAAACCCATAACAATTAAGAAAATGGTAATAGGAACATACATATAGGTAATTAACTTAAATATAAATGGATTAAATGCTCCAACCATAAGACATAGACTGGCTGAATGGATACAAAAACAAAACCTGTATATATGCTGTCTAGAAGATAGCCACTTCAGACCTAGGGACACATACAGACTGAAAGTGAGGGGTTGGGAAAAGATATTCCATGCAAATGGAAATCAAAAGAAAGCTGGAGTAGCAATACTCATATCAGACAAAATGGACTTTAAAATAAAGAGTGTTACAAGGGACAAAGAAGGAGACTACATAATGATCAAGGGCTCAATCCAAGAAGAAGATATGACAATTTTAAATATTTATGCACCCAACATAGGAGCACCTCAATACATAAGGTAAATGCTAACTGCCATAAAAGGGGAAATCGACAGTAACACATTCATAGTAGGGGGCTTTAACAACCCACTTTCATCAATGGACAGATCATCCAAAGTGAAAATCAATAAGGAAACACAAGCTTTAAATGACACATTAAACAATATGGACTTAAATGATATTTATAGGACATTCCATCGAAAAACAACAGAATACACTTTCCTCTCAAGTGCTCATGGAACATTTTCTAAGATAGATCATATCTTGGGTCACAAATCAAGCCTTGGTAAATTTAAGAAAATAGAAGTCATATCAAATATCTTTTCCAACTATAATGCTATGAGACTAGATATCAATTACAGGAAAAAAATCTGTAAAAAATACAAATACCTGGAGGCTAAACAATACACTACTTAATAACCAAGAGCCCACATCTATTGACTGATCCACACAGGAGTACAGGGATTCATCCTGTTTGTCTCAGGTGTGAACAAATCTGAAGGGCCCTCTCAGGTTCAGAACTCTCTGTGGGATCAAATGAGGTCTTTAATGCAATTTCTCCTTTGCCTCTTTGCCTCCTCTGCTTCCCTTATTCCATTCCAGTTGTTGTTTCTGAGTGCCCCCCCCCCCCCATTAAACTTCATGGACACAAATCTCCCTTGAGACCGTTTCCCAAGAACTAGACCTATGACATTTGGTACCAGAAGTGGTCTAAGGACTCACACTGCAAAATGGGTTTTTGGAGCTGAGTTACCTCTGGTTGCCTACCCAATAGCAATGCAACTGTTAGAAGTTTTAAAGGTGTTAAGTGGAGATGGTATACTAGGAAAAGTGAATGTGCCTTGGAGGTAAAATGTATCAGACTTCAGAACTGTGAGGAAAAGTTATTATAGGGACTGTAGAATTAGTTTTTTTGTTGCTAGGGGCAATAGATGCTTTAGTAAAATAAAATAAAAGGCTGAGCGTGATAATTCAGCAATTAAAGGCTAAGTGTGAAAGCCTCCTGGACAACTTAAAAAGGGAATCTCACTTCCTCCACCTACATGACAGAAAAGTAGAGTACTCAGTCAGACTTCATCATAAGGGTAGCTCCAGAGTTAGTTGAATTGTCAGAGTTAGTTGAATTATCAGGCCTATAAGTCATGCATACCAAGAAGGAATTGGACATTGACACATGGTATAGGTTAATGTGCTAAAAAATCTTGAACAACCACTTTCCTTTAATCTGAGCTTGAGCATGTAGTGCATTCCTCACTGCTAACCTCTACCTCTGCATTTCTTTAAAGAAGACAGTGATGTGGTAGGTCTTTTACATAAGCAGAATTTATAAATATAGGAGCACTTTTTTGGGATATATTATTTAAAAAAATGCAAAGGACTCCATGACATGGTACTAACATACTGTTAGGATGACTCTTGGAAACAGAGAAAACAATGGTCCTCATTATGTGAAGTAAAAATGCCAGCATTAGAAGAGGTCAAAAGCCTCAGAAATGGGCATGAAGTCAAAAGAATTTTGTGTAGCACACGACAGCCCACCAGATACCATTCTTCCCACAAAAGGCACTAAACAACCAAGTAGACAAAATGACTCACCTAGTTGATATCAGCCAGCTTCTGTCATCAGCCACGTCAGTGTTGGCACAATAGACACATGAATGCATTAGCCATGGTGGCAGGAATAGTAACTATTCTTGAACCCGATGGGCTTCTACTCATTGGTTACTGGTCTAGTTACTGCTGTTGGTGTATATCCATTTGTCATCAACAGACTGACATTAAACCCTTGATATGGTACCATGTCTTTAAGCTATCAACCAGTTATGTCTAGAGGTTTGATTACATTAGACCCTGCATCCCTGGAAAAGGTAGAGATGCATCTTAATTGAAATATGCCCATATTCTTTTTGTGGGTTTCCCTGTCCTGCCTATATAGCCTCAGCCACCTCTACTATTTGAGGCTTCTAAAGTGGTTGATCCACCAATCCAAGACCCACCATAACATTTCATCAACTCAAGTATTCTACTTTATAGGAAAGGACTTGGAATAGTAGTCACATGACTATGGTATTGTTCCACTGGTCCTATCAAATACCAAACTACTAAGATGCTGCTGGCCTGATAGAGCATTGGAATGACTTATAGCAGTTTCAACTAAAGCAAAAGCCTTGAGATGATACACGGAAGGGATGGAGTGTCATTCTCTAAAATGGAGTATAAACTTTAAATCAGTGGCCATTATATGGTGTTATATCCTTAATATGAAATCAAGAGACTGGCAACTAAGAGGTGGAAATAAGAGTGATATCATTTAACATTACTGCAACTCAGTCATTTGTGGGAATTTGTGCTTCTCATTCTCACAACTTTAGACCCTGCTGGCATGAATGTGCTTGTTAGAGAGGAAATGATTTCACCAGGGAAACTTCATCTTCCACTCTATCACTTTAAACTCCTTATGTCAACAGACCAGCCGACAAAGAAAGGAGTTGTCATTTTACAAGGGTAATTTATCTTGATCATCAGAAGGAGGTAGAGTTGCTGTTACATTCTTGGGGTATGTAATTTGGACCCAGGAAATCCACTGGGCCTAAAGTTCAATGGTAAATAGACAAATGAAGTAGCTATAACCTGAGAAGTACGTGGTATCTGTTATGAATTAAATGTTTGTGTCCCCCCAAAATTCATATGCTGAAATACTAACCAGAAAGCGACCCCTCACCATACACCAGATTTCTTGATATTGGCACCTGTGGCCTCATAGGGAGTTTGTTACTGTGAGCTGACAGAGGAAAGAAGATGTGGGACTAGTTAGCAGATGATTCTGTATCATGTGCAGGCACCAGTAGAATGTGGACAGCTGTGACACTATAGCCCCCTTTTGGGCATTCTTGAGGGACAGTGGTGAAGAGAAACCTCCCTGTAGGCAGAAGTTCGAGCATGCGTCACCTCTGGTTGTTCACTTTGCTTGGAAGGAGAAATGGCCAGTCACGAGATTATGTACTAACACATGAGCTGTGGCCAGTGGTTTATTTAGGTGGTTAGAGACTTAGATGATTATGACTGGAAAATAAGTGACAGGGAAATTTGGTAAGGAGGTATGTGTATAGACCTGAATAGGCAAAAATAAAGTCTAAATATCTGTATCCTATGTGAATGTTCACCAAAGAGTGACCTTAGCAGAGGAGAATTTTAGAAATCAAGTGGATGAGGTGACCCTGTCTGTGAATATTAGTCAGCCTGTTTCTGCAGCCTAATAAGCTTATGAACGAAATGACCAAGGTGACAGAGATGGAGGTTATGCCTGGGTTCAGCATGGACTTCCACTGACCAAGGCCCCTGCTGAGTGTCCAACTTGCCAGCAGCAGAGACCAACAATGAATCCTAATATGGCACCATTCCTCAGGATGATCAGCCAGCTATTTGGTGGCAAGTTACTTACATTGGATAGCTTTCATCATGGAAGGGGCCACATTTTGTTCTTACTGGACTAGACCCTCTAAAGTGGATTTTCCTTCTCTGCATACAATGTGTCTGCCAAAATTATCATCCACAAACTTACAAAGTGCTTTATCCACTGGTGTGTCATTCTACACAGCATTGCTTCTGGTCAAGGAATTCATTTCACAGTAAAATAATTGTGCCTGTGAGCCTATGCTTGTGAAATTCACTAATCTTACCATGTTCCCCACCATCCTGAGGCAGCTGTTTTGATAGAAGGGTATAAGGCCTTTTGAAGATTGAGTTACAGCACTAGCGATGTGGCTCTACCTTGCAGGCCTGGGAAGGGTTCTCCAGAGGGCTGTATGTGCTCTGAATCCATGTTCAATATATGGTGCTGTTTCGCCCATAGCCAGGGTTCAGAGACCTAGGAATACAGGCAAGGAAATGGGAGCGGCACTACTCACTATTACCCCTAGTGATTCACTGCAGAATGTTTGCTTCCTGTTCCCTGGCCTTATGCTTTGATGGCGTAGAGATCTTAGTTCTGGAGGGGGGAATACTTTCCACCAGAAGACACAGCAATGATTCCATTGAACTGGAAGTTAAGACTATCACTGGCTACTTTGGACACCTCATACCTCTGAATAAACAGGCATAGAAAGAGTTACTGTGCTGGCTAGGGTGATTGATCCTGAGCACCAAGAGGAAACTTGTATACCTCATGTATTCATGGGAGAAACCCAGGAAATTTTTCTGAAATGGCCCAAGCTGCCACCTTAAGTACCATCTTCAGCTAAGACAAAAAAAATGTTGGAGGTGGTGGAACAGTTATGCAATTTCGTAAATTAATTGTCGTAAATTAATTGTCCATATATGTGTGAATTTATTTCTGGGCTCTCAATTCTGTCCCATTGACCTGTGCATCTGTTTTTCTGCCCATAACATGCTGTTTTGATTACTATGGCTTTGAAATCTAGTTTGAAATCAGGAAGTGTGATACCTCCAGCTTTTTCTCAGGATTTTTCTGGCTGTACACAGTCTTTTGTGGTTCCATATACATTTTAGAATTTTTTGTTCTGTTTCTGTGAAAAATATCCTTGGGATTTTGATAGGGATGGCAATTGAATCTGTAGATTGCTTTAGGTAATATGAACATTTTAACAATGTTAATTCTTTTAATCCATGAGCATGGAATATCTTTCCCATTTATTTGTGTCTTCAGTTTCTTCCAACAACATCTTATAGTTTTCACTGTATACGTCTTTCATCTTCTGGGTTAAATTTATTCCAAGGTATTTTATTCTTTTTGTTCCAGTTGTAAGTAGAATTGTTTCCTTAATTTCTCTTTGTGCTAGCTCATTGTTGGTATATAGACAACTAACACATTTTTGTATGTTGATTTTGTACCATGCAATTTTTACTGCATTTGTTTATTATTTCTAATAGCTTGTAGGGTTTTGAGTCTTTAGGTTTTCTATGTATATAATGATGTCATCCACTAATAGTGACAGTTTTACTTCTTCCTTTCCAATTTGGATGCCTTTTATTTCTTTTTCTTGACTAACTGTCCTGGCTAGGACTTCCAATACTATGTTGAATACAAGTGGCAAGAGTGGTTTTTTTGGTCTTGTTCCTGATTTTAGAGGGATAGCTTTTAGTATTTCACCATAGAGTATAGTGTTAGCTGTGGGTTTGTCACATACATCCTTCATTATGTTGGAATATGTTCCTCTATACCTACTTTATTGAGAGTTTTTATCAGAAATGTGTATTGAATCTTGTCAGAGTCTTTTTCTGCATGTATTGAGATTGTCATATGGTTTTTATCCTTCAGTTTGTTAATGTGGTATATCATGTTGATTGATTTGTGTTTGCCAAAACACCTTTCATCCCTGGAGTAAGTCTTATGTGATCATGATGTATGATTCTTTTAATGTATTGTTGTATTCAGTTTGCTCATATTTTGTTGAGGATTGTTGCATCTGTGTTCATCAGGGATATTATCCTGTAATTTTCTTTTTTTGTGTTGTCTTTGTCTGGTTTTGTTATCAGGGTGATGTTGGGCTCATAAAATGAGTTAGGAAGCATTCCCTCCACTTCCAGTTTTTTGGAAGAGTTTGAGAGGATAGGTATTAAATTGTCTTTGAATGTCTGTTAGAATTCACCTGTAAAGCCAAGCCTTCTGGTCCTGGACTTTTGTTTTCAGGGAGTTTTTTGATTACTGTTTGACTCTCTGTACTAGTGACTGTTTTTTTTTGGATTTTCTGTTTCTTCATGGTTCAGTCTTAGAAGGTTGTATGATTCTAAGAATTTGTCCATTTCTTCTAGGTTGTCCAATTTGTTGGCATATAGCTGTTCATAATATTCTCTTATAATCCTTTATATTTCAGTGGTATTCATTTTTATTTCTCCTCTTTTGTTTCTAATTTTACTTATCAGGGTCTTCTCTTTCTTTGCTTAGTAAAGTTGAGGTAAAGGTTTGTCAAATTTGCTTATCTTTTCAAAGAACCAGCTCTTAGTTTCACTGATTTTTTTTCCTATTGTCTTTTTAGCCTTTATTTCATTTGTTCTTCTCTGATCTTTATTATTTCTTTTCTTCTACTGACTTCCGGCTTCATTTGTTCTTATTTTTCTAGTTCACTTAGGTGTTAGGTTACATTGTTAATTTGAGATTTTTCCTGTTTCCTGAGATAGCCCTGTATTGCTATAAACTCCCCTCTTGGTACTGCTTCTGATTCATTCCATAGATTTTGGTACATCATGTTTTCATTTTCATTTGTCTTCAGGTAATTTGTGATTTCTCCTTTGATTTCTTCATTAACGTGTTAATTGTTCAGCAGCACGTTTGGTCTCCACACATTTGTGATTTTCCCACCTTTCTTCTTGTAATCAATTTCTAGGTTCTTAACATTGTGATTGGAAAAGATGCTTGATATGATTTCAGTTTCTTAAATATATTGAAACTTGTTTTGTGTCCCAACATATGATCTATCCTTGAGAAAGTTTCACATGTACTTGAGAAGAATGTGTATTCTGCTGCTAATAATTATTTTATATATTTTCTTGCTCCCATCTTAGGTGCATATATATTAATAACTGTTATGTCTTGATGAATTTTCCCCTTTATCATTATGTATTGTCCATTTTTGTCTTTTGTTACCTTTTTTGCCTTGAAGTCTATTTTGTCTGATATGAGTATGGTTATACCCACTTTCTTTTGGCTGAATTTGCTTGGAGTATTATCTTCCATCCCTTCACTGTTAACCCTGTGTTTGTCTTTAGAACTGAGGTGAGTGTTCTGGAAGCAGCATATTGTTGGGTCTTTTTTTTTTTTTTCAATCCACCCAGCCACTCTGTTTCTTTTTATTGGTGAATTTAATCCATTTACATTTAGAATGATTATTGACAGATGAAGGCTTAGTACTGCCATTTTATCTTTTGTTTTCTGGTTGCTCTATATCTCTATTGCTTCTTTTTCCTTGTGCTTCTGTCTGCATTTTGGTTTGGTGGTTTTCTATGACGTTTTCCTCAATTTCCTCTTTTTTTATGTTTCATGTGTCTGCTCTAGATGTCTATTTGTGGTTAATATGGAGTTTATATAAAAGATCTCATGGACAAAATAGTCTTTTTTCTGCTGCTACTATCTTATCTTCATTTACCTGTAGGCAGACCATCCTTTTCCCCTTTCGTGTTTTTGCTGTCTCATATTATCCCTTTTCATGTTGTGAGTTTGTTACCAAATTGAAGTACCTATAGTTATTTTTTACCCCCCCCTTTAACCTTTATGGTGTAATAATATGTTTAAAAACCTATTCTGATAAAGAATTGCAATTTTCTGATTCTTTCTGTTTATCACCTTACTCAGAGTTTTGTGTACTTTGGCTTTTTTGTTTGTTTGTTTCTGGTAGAAGAGCTCCTTTCAACATTCCTTATAAGGCAGTTCTAGCATTGATAGACCCCGCACCAGATTTGGTTTGTATTGTAAAGTCTTTATTCCTCCTTCATATCTAAATGATAACTTTGCTGGATAGAGTATTCTTTGGTGACAGTTTTTATCTTTAAATATTTTGAGAATGCCATTCCACTTCTTCCTGGCCTGTAGAGTTTCTGTTGAGAAATCTAATGGGGGTTCCTTTGTAAGTTATCAATCTACCAACCATTTTTCCTGGCTGCCTTTAAAATTCTTTATCGGTTACTTTTGACAATTTTAATATAATGTGTTTTGGAGAAGTTCTTTTTGTATTGAAGTAATTAGGGGTTCTCTTAACATCATGGAATTGTATATTGAGTTCCTTCCCCAGTTTGGGAAGTTCTCAGCTATTACTTCTTTCAATAAACTCTGCTCCTTCTCCTTCTCTTCTCTTTCTAGGATACCCATTAGCCTAATGTTGCCCTTTCTAAAGGAGTGGGATTACTCTTGTGGAATTTCCTCATTTTGAAAATATTTCTGTTTTCTCTTCTTCTTGTAACATTTCTAGATTTCTGTCTTCAAGCTTGCTAATTCTCTCTTCTATATGGTCTGTTCTATTTCTAATGCTTTCTAATGCATTCTTTATCTTATTTATTGAGTTCTTTGCTTCAGAATTTGTTTGGTTCTTTTTTAGAGTTTCAAAATCTTTGGTAAAGTGTTCCTTCTGTTAGTTAAATGAGCTCAGTAATAAAATTGACAACCTTTCTGAGTTTTCTTATAGCTTGTTTAGTTTCTTCATGAAAGCTATTTTGAATTCTCAATCAGATCACAATATTCTGTGACTTTAAGTTTGGTTTCTGGAGAATTATCATTTTCTTTTTGTGGTATAGTGTTACTGTGGTTCTTCATGGAGCTTGATAAGTTGCTCCTCTTTTAGTGCATTTGAAGTAGCAAACACCTTTCTGAATGAGTCTAAGGTTTCAACAGAAGTTAGAGGCCTTTCTTTTGTTTTCCAGAAGGTGGCACTATAACACAAGTTTTAGGTTTCTATTACCTAAGCTGCCTCTGGTTATGTTTGAGAGTATACACTTTCTGCCCTCCATCATATCTGTCAGATGTGTGGCCCTGTGCCCTCATTATCACTTATTGTGCCTCTAGGGTCCTTGCTTCTGCCAGTGTTACTGGCATTGCCACCTGGTGCACAGGGATGATGGGTTCTTCCCTTATGTCTGGGATCCCCTGAGTTGCAGGCTATACTGCTGCAGGGGGCGGGGGGCAATGGTGGGGTGGGGAGCTGGTAAAGAATAGGCACCGCTGCCATATCTGGTGTTGTAAGGTTCATGCGCTCCAATGCTGTGGGCATGGTCTGGAGACATGGGGTCTTCACCAGCTGAAGGGATGGGGTCCCAGACTCAACTGCCATTGCTGCCCAGTTACCTGTGGCCTCAGGTGCTGCTATGACCATGAGGCTGGATATTTGTGTGCTGCCTCCCCTTCTATTACTGGCTTCTCAGTGGCTACTGGCTCAGCTACTGCAGTTGGGGGGCCAAGAACACTGACTACCTTCTCTCTTCCCACCAGTTCCACCCCCTCTAGGTGTTCTAGTCCACCCACCATTAGATGTACAGATGTGTGGAATTCTCTGGCATCCTGGTGTTTTGGGCAGAGGTACCTTTGATGTGCTCTGGAGGTTTTACTGGTTATAGATTGAAGGGGAGAGACAAATGTAGCTTTTCCCTCCACCATGTTACTGACCTCATCCTAGTTTTTCTTTGGTTATCTGTGCTTTTGGTGCCATATTCAAGAAATCATTGCCATATCAAATGTCATGAAGATTTTGACATGTTTTCTTCTAAGAGTATTAAAATTGTCAAATTCTTAAAAAAAATCACAAAAAAACAATCTAATTTCATAGATAATCTGAATAGTTTTATATTTATTAAAAAGTTGAATTCATACTCAAAAATCTCCAACAGGAAAAAAAGTTCTAAATAGCTTTGCTGGTGGATTATACTAATAATTTCATGGAGAAATGAACCTTCACACAATATTCCAGGAAAATAGAAGACAGGAAACACTTTCACCTCATTTTATGAAGACTGTGTCACTGTGAAACCAAAACTGAACAGATGTATTTCAGGAATGATATTGCACATGATAATAGATGCAAAAATTCTCAACAAAATATTAACAAATTGAATACAGCACTATGAACAAAAAAAAGCATACACTGTAAATTAGTTGGGGTTTCCCTGGGAATGCACACTTGATTCAGCATTCAAACAACAACTGATGTGATTCATCATATACACATACTAGGGAAAAAAAAAAAACATGTAATTAGCTCAACAGACACTGAAAAGCATTTGGGAAAATTATATTCTCAGCAAAGTAGGAGTACAAGGGAACTTCCTCAGTATGATAAAGAGCATATATAAAATCCCAACAATTAATATCGTAATTGATGATAGACTGAATGCTTTTCCCTAGAGGTTAGAAGTTAAGGATATTTGTCTCACTATTCAACATTGTCCTAAATATCTTAGCCAGGGCAAAATGCAAGCAAGCAAACAAACAAACAAACAATAAATAAAAAGACATATAGACTGGAAAGCAATAAGCAAAACAGTCTCTATTCATAGATGCAATATTATGTTCATGGAATATACCAAAGAATCTACAAAAAAAGCAAGCAGAACAAATGTATTTATCAAGATCATAAGATATGAAGTATATACAAGTATATTTTTATTTACCTGCAGTAAGAATTTCTAACTGACATTTTAAAAAGTATATTTTACAGTAGCAATCAGAAATATAGAATAGTTGGGTACAGATCTAACAAAATAAATGTAAGATGTGTAGGATGGAAAGTATAAAAAATTTACTAAATCAATAAAATAAGGCCTTAATAAATTGATAGATACACCTTACTTGTATATTGGAAGTCTCAACATTGTAAAGATGTCATTTCTCCGAAGTTGAGCTATACACATGGTGTAGCAACAATCACAATTCTAGCAGAAACTTTTTTATATTTAAGAAATTGACAAGCTGATTCTAAAATTCTAGTATAAAAAATCATGGGCTGGAATGACCAATATCATTTTGGAAAATACTGTATTTGGAGGACTCACAATACCTCATTTCAGTATCTTTTAAAAAGCTACAGTAATCAAGACAGTGTGGTATAGTAAAAGTTTAAATAAAAAAGAATAGAAAATCTAGAAATTGATCTTCACTTACATAATCAGTTGATTTTTGACCGTGGTAGAACAGTAATTCAATGATGAAATAATCTTTTTAACAAATGGTGCTGGGAAAAATTGATATCAATATTAAAAAATATTCAACCTTAACTCATACCTTGGAACATATACAAATATTTATTAATTCAAAGTGGATTATATAGCCAGATATAAAACCTAAAAGTGTAATAATACTAGGAGCAAACATAAGAGGACTTTTTCATGACCATGACTTATTCAAATATTTCTTAGATAATACAAAACATGATTCATAAAAAATATAAATTGGAGTTTAACAAAATTTAAAATGTTTGCACTTTTAAAGACACTAAGGTAATGTAAAGACAAGACACATACTGGAAAAAAAGATTATAAAACATATCTAATGAAAGGATTGTATCCAGAATACATAAGAACTTTCAAAATATCACAAGATATCACAATTTTTAAAAAAGGTACAATATTTGAAAGCCTCTTCACCAGAAGATTTACAGATGGTAATCAAGCACTTGAAAATTTGTTCAACATCACTTGTAGTGAAATAAGTCCCCATTAAAGTAAAAATGAAATATCACTACATATAGGCATACCTTGTTTTATTGTGCTTCAGTTTATTGTATTTCACAGATATTGTGTTTTCTTACAAACTGAAGGTTTGTGGCAACCCTATGTCAAACAAGTATATCAGCACCATTTTTCAAACAGTATTTTCTCACTTTGTGCCTTTGTCACATTTTGGTAATTCTTGCAATATTTCAAAGTTTTTTTATTAATATTATATTTGTTATGGTGATCTGTGATCAGTGATCTTTGAGGTTATTACTATGACTCTCTGAAGGCTCAAATGGTGGTTAGCATTTTTTAGCATTACAGTATTTTTAAGTTAAGGTATGTACAGATTTTTTTAGACATAATAGCATTATACATTATAGCATTATACATAATAATGCATTATAGCATTATACATAACTTTTATATGCACCGAGAAACCAAAAAATTCCTGTGACTTGCTTTATTGTGGTTGTCTGGAACTGAATCCACAATATCTCTGAGGCATGTGCGTACTTCTTAGAATGGCTAAAATAAAATAAAACAAAAATTCTGACAATAAGAAGTGTTGACAGCATGTAGAAAAATTGGAAAACGCTCATATTCTGCTTTTGGGAATGCAAGATGGGTTAGCCTTTTTAGAAAACAGCCCCTGGAATTGAATGCAAATTTTCATAGCTTCCTTAATAATTGCCAAAATTAAAAAAAAATTCTTTGCTGAATGGATACACACACAAAATGGAATTCTACTCAGTAAAAAGTGGAATGAACTACTGATATCCACAACAACAAGGATAAATCTCCAAAGCATCATGCTAAGTGAAAGATACCAGACTCAGAAGTGGTTAGTGGATTAAAAAGAATGTCCTTTTTAGGCCCTTTATATAGGTTTTTATTGCACGTTTTTAATGCAGGTTTTGTTGCAGCTGTTACAAATTACCATATACTTAGTGGCTTAAAACAGCACAAATTTTTCTCATAGCTCTGGTTGTTGAAAGTCCAAAATGGTTCTCAGTGGGCTAAAATTAGTATTGGCAGGGCTACCTTTCTTTCTGGAGGCTCTGTGAGTGAACCCATTTCCTTGCCTTTCCCAGCTTCTAGAGGCCACACACATGCTCTGTGACCCTCTTTCATTCTTAATCTCTTTCTCTGACCATAGCTGGAAAGGTTCTCCACTTTTAAAGACCCATGTGATTAGATGAGCCCAGCAGAATAGTCTGGGATAATTTTACATTGACAGTTAACCTCAATCACACCTGAAAAGTTCCTTTTGCCATATAAGGTAACATTTCACAGGTTCTAAGAATTAGGACATGGGCATTTTGGGGGGTGAGGATATCATTCTGCTGGAGCATAGTTCTTCCTAATTCATAAAGAGACGGGTAAGCAAATAATAGACCAGTTCACAGTTGAAACTTTATATACAGGAATTTCATCTCTCCAAGAAAAATTGACCATAGCATTTTTCTAAACTTGCTTCTGCAACATTTCTTCTCAGATTGTGTTTCTTAGAGGTAAAAATTTCCAAAATACCTAATCCTTAAAATTCAAAGAAATTGAATAATTATTTCAGCTGATTTGAATTCACAAGGAATAAAGATTTGTCTCTCTTTTTTTTTTTTTGGCTGTGTTGTGTCTTCGTTTCTGCATGTGGGCTTTCTCTACTTGCAGTGAGAGGTGGCTGCTCTTCGTTGTGGTGCACGGGCTTCTCATTGCAGTGGCTTCTATTGTTGCAGAGCATGGGCTGTGAGCACGCAGGCTTTAGTAGTTGCAGCACGTGGGCTCAGTAGTTGTGGCTCACAGGCTTAGTTGCTCTGCAGCATGTAGAATCTTCTGAGACCAGGGATCGAACCCATGTCCCCCGCATTAGCAGGCGGATTCTTAACCACTGCAAATCCACAGGGAAGTCCCTGAGATTTGTTTCTAAGTTACTGATTTGTACAACATGCAACTTGGTTTAGCAAGACCCAGTAAATACAATAAGAGAGAAGTTACCTCTGGTTCACAGGAGAGATTTTTTTTTTAACCTATTTTTGCGGTCTTTCTGAATAAAATATACTGAACATATTTGGAGGCTATCAGTGTGGTTTACAATATGCTTGATTTATAATTATGAATGATTGGCAGACTTCTAACTGGAGATATGACATCTTTGAATAAAATTGAGTTTAGAAAAATTTCCATAAAGCACTAAATATGGACTTATTGAAAAACAATTAATGTGTTTAATCATTTTCCTTGAATTAGCTATAATTTAAATTATTATAACAACCATGTTTAAAGTTTTTTGAATGCTGGTTTATAGGGAAAAAGTGATGAACTCACCTGTATACCATTTATGCTGAGGCAAACTCTTTCACCATGTTCATTCACCACGGTTATATGGGATGTGATAGGGTATTGCTCTTACTGAAGTTTGACGAATTACTGTAATATTAGCAGTGTATATAAGGAGTGTATTATCATGGCACTTCTTATTCCCAGTACCCTGATAAAAATGTCACACTTGCTTTGTTACTTCCTATTTTTTATAGTTGTTTTGAGAACATAAATGATGATGATATGAGACTGCAATTATTTAATATGCTATTAAATAAGGTGGAAGCAGCATCTGCTCATCATCCTTGAATATTATTGAGTTTAATAAGTGGTAGAACTTCTTTTCATAAAATATTGATAGCTTTGCAAATGATTCTGGCTATAAAACTAAATGCAATTATGTGCAAATCCAAAAACAGCAGTGAATTTTAAAACTTGAAAAAACTAGTCCAGTTATTATCCAAGTTTCCTTTTCTGAAAATGTCTTTGCTCAGATGCCAAAGAAAATAATTATTTTAAATGGGAAAAAGATAAAGCAGTCTATAAAAGAACTGGGAAGAAGGCTAACTAGATTGTCTGATTTATCAAACAAACTGATCACTAGGAGTGGTAGGGGTACATGCAACTTTAGAAGAGATACAAATTATGTGCAAATATTGCTTCAGGGTATTTGAATGAAGCAGAAACTGAGGGTATGCTAATGCAAACAGATGTAGAAATCTGAAAAATGAAGGATTCAATCAATGATTTTAAAATTAAACATTTCTCCTGTCCAATTCACAAATACTTATATAGTATAAAACACACACATTAAGAATCAGAGCTAGAGGGATATATTGACAATAAAAGACAACCAAAAGAAAGATGTAGACTTTTGAATTTGTATTTTCTGGGTTTATATTCAATACTTAGGAAATACTATGTGTAATGGCATGGTGGGGGAGGGATCATTTCACTATGATGACTTCTTGTTTCCCAGAGCATTATTTTGTAGTTTTTAAAGAAGTAAGATGATCTTTCCAGGTTAATTCAGTGATTATATGCTGGTGAAGAAATGTTTTCCCGAGGAAGGTGATACAAGTCTCATTTGACAGGATAGCATAATGTGTCAAAAGTCATGGGGCTCTTTAAGGTATTAATTAGTTTACTGTTTCTATAAATATATTAGTATAATAATATGTATATTATATAAATATATTAGTATACTGTTTCTATATATTCTTTTTTTAAATAAATTTATTATTTATTTATTTATTTTTGGCTGCGTTGGGTCTTCGTTGCTGCACGGGGCTTTTCTTTAGTTGCAGCGAGTGGGGGCTACTCTTGGTTGCGGTGCACGGGCTTCTCATTGCGGTGGCTTCTCTTGTTGCAGAGCACGGGCTCTAGGCACGTGGGCTTCAGTAGTTGTGGCACGCCGGCTCAGTAGTTGTGGCTCGCAGGCTCTAGAGCGCAGGCTCAGTAGTTGTGGCGCACAGGCTTAGTTGCTCCGCAGCATGTGAGCTCTTCACGGACCAGGGCTCAAACTTGTGTGACCTGTATTGACAGGCAGATTCTTAACCACTGCGCCACCAGGGAAGTCCCTATAAATATATTCTTGTTGGCAGGTGTTCTATGAGCCATATATAGTTATGTTGACTGCCCCAATGCAATTGCAAAACCACCTACAAAAAAGTATAATTATTTATTTTATTGACAAAAAAAGATGATCTTAACTGTTTGCATTTTAAATTGACCTGCCAAAAATATAGTTTGACATTTTAATTATTTGAAATTTATTTAATCAAATCAGTTATTTTAAACAATACATTAAATTTACTACTGTAATAAATATAAGAAGATGTTTCTTATTTAAAGTTGGTATAATTTCTCAATAATATATTCTATAAGGCATAAACTTGAAGTGGACATTAGATCATGTTTTCAGAATTTTTATTTGCACAAATATGAATACAGCTTTTAAATATATGACATTAAGATCATTAACATGGTTTGCAGGTTATACTATTTTCATAATATTTAGAGTCTTTAAATATATGTTACATTGCATTTGCATTACACTTGCATTTATATTAATCAAATTATCATTATTCTTTTTCCTGCCAAAATACATAGAAAGATGGAAAGACAGTAGGAAGAACTTAAAATAGTCGTGTCAGTCCATTTCAGTGAGTTGATGCCTGTAATAATGAGAGAATACTCAAGCTTGAAATAGTCAGCACAGGAGGCTTGATTGACTTGATTAAAGGTTTCCAAAATATTGATTAAGAAGAGAAATGCGTTGATCAGATTCTCAAGCAAATGGGAAGTGGTAACATCTTTGACTTTCTTGAGGAAGAAATTAAATATTAATTGAAAGCCAATGAAAAACAATTTAATTGAAAGGTTGATAAAATATGTCAACTGATTTGAATTAAAAAGTTACCCAAATCCAAAATGTGTTTGTTCCACTGTTAATAAATCAACGTCCTATTCATATATAAGCTTACCAATTTAAACAACTGGCCACTGAGGTGTTGCCTGGTGCTCTGGGGTATGATATCACAAAAAGAACTTGTGCTTATTTGCTGCTGCTGTCAAGATGGAACAGAAGCATAATTTAAATCCCTGACACCATGAATAATTTGTTAGCCCAGTGAAGATGAAATAGGCTTATTGTGAAAGAGGATGACTGACATTTTAAGCAGGCAATATTATCTAACTTGATTGGTTTTCAGTTATATGAATATGAAAAAAAGAATAGTTTAACATACTGCCATGAACCCAAATCTCCAAATTATCAACATTTTCACAGTCTTATTTCATCTAGTCCTCTGAACAAAAATATATTTTGTTTTGTATATATATTTTTTGTTTTGGTTAGAGATTTTTGAAGCAAAACAAAACGTCCTGTTGGTTTAACATTTGAAAATCAACCAATGTAATTCATCACATTAACAGAATAGAGAAAAGTCTTATGATCATCTCAATGGATGCAGATAAAAGTATTTGCAAAATTTGATGTCCTATTGTCTTGACTAAGAACCAGACAAAGGAAGTAACCATGGACCTCAAACAACAAAAAAAACAAATGTAATAACATAAGAAAAGGAATCAGTGAAGTAGAGAAAAGAAAGGAAGCAAGCTAAGATAAACTAACTTTTGGAAAAACTAACCAGAAAAATACCAAGAGAGAAATAATGCAATGAACAAAATATAGAAAAGAGAAGAAATTAAAGCATTAAAATTATTTTTAAAAATAACTATGCAAATATATTTAAAAACTTAAATAATTCTGATAAAGGGGAAAAATATAATATTACAATATTGGTCCAAGATGAAATATAAATCATTAATAGAAAAAAA
The DNA here is from genome assembly GCF_951394435.1 of Stenella coeruleoalba. NCBI lineage: Eukaryota > Metazoa > Chordata > Mammalia > Artiodactyla > Delphinidae > Stenella > Stenella coeruleoalba. Next base: position 93,507,430 of record NC_137150.1, read on the forward strand.
TAAAATAATTGTAATGGCAATATTTTAAACTATTCACAAGTGTCCCAAGTCCAGGAAGTCTTGCAGTCAAATTCTGTCAAACATTTAAGAATAGATAACTCTATTCCACACTTTCTGGAAATAAAAGTAGAGAGAAAACTGCTGAAGAAATTATATGAAATAAGTATAATCTTGATAACAAAACACAGAAGTATAATACAATAAAATTAAATTATAATTTCACTTAATGCCATATAATTTTAAATATGGACTTAAGTGCAAAAATCCTAAATAAAATATGTTGAGTTTAACTGCATGTCAAAAATGACAACATATCACATAAAACAGTATTTGTCACAGACATGCAAAGATAGTATCACATGAGAAAATCTCATGTCAATTCAACACAGTTTTGGTCCTAATGAAACGCAATGCCAGAATATCTACAAACTCGAACTCCAACACTCATTTAAAGCAAAAGCCCTAAAAACTGCTTTAGAGGAAGCTACAGAACATCTTTTTCAACACAGGATAAGTAAAGATTTATTAATTAGGACATAAACATGGTATTAATAAAAAGAAAAAAAAGTATTGGATTATTTTAGGAGTAAGACCAAACATCACAAGACTTTAACAAAAGAGTGAAAATGCAAGCCACAAAGCAAGAGAAATTAATTACATGCAAAAAACAACTATGTAAAAAAAGAAATCCTAAAAATCAATAAGGAAAAAGCAGACAATAGAACAGAAAATGGTCAAAAGATCTAAAAGGATAGGATATCCTTAAAGAGGATATCTATATGTATGAAAGATGTGTGAAAATGAATTCAGTTGTTTAGGAAATGCAAATTAAAACCACAATCTGAAATTATTGCTCTATTAGCAGAAGAGCTAAAATGAAAAAGACACAAAACTACTAGAACTATAAAATAACCAATTTGACAAATACAAGACTAACATGAAAAAGCATCATCAATTGTTAGCAGTAAAAATTTTAGAAAATATAAATATTATATTCTCAGTAGAAACAGAGCTATATAGAAATTACATAACAAATAATACATACAACCATTATTAAAAAGCAATGTAAACTCTATTAAAATAGTTAATAGAAGACCTTGATAGGGAGATATGTTTTTAATATCAATAGATTCTAATTTAAAAATTCAACGAGAGTTGACAAATGATTCTAAAATACAGGTGAACATATGTAGTCTATGGATATCTAAGGCAGTATTATAAAAGAATAATAAAGAATAAGACATATTACTAAGCCATATTAAGTAAGATATTATCAGCATACCTGGGGCTTGTAACAATAGTTATATACATATGTTAATTATGCATGTGATTCTTAATATGTAGTTTCTAGAGGAGCAGCAGCAGCAGCATCTCCTGGGAACTTGTTTTTTATGCAAGGACTTGAGTCTCACCCCAGACCTGGGAAATCAGAAACTCTGGTGTTGCACTCCAGCAATCTGCGTTTAACAAGCTGTGGTGTCTTTGTAATATGTAAACTTGACTGGGTTGAAGTAATTTCCCAGAATACTCTTTTCTGTATGTTTGTGGTTAGGGAGAACCCAACCAAGGTTGTCGTATGAGATTTAGAGGGTGGAATTGAAGCAGCGGCCATTTTGTAGCTCACACATCCTGTAGCTGACCTGCTGACTGACTTCACTGGCCTGAAGCAGTAACTGAGCTTGCACTGCTCTCCCTTCCTTGGATCATCCTTCCTTTTCTCCAACTTCTCAGCAAGGTAGGTGGGTATTTTTAGTACCCACTCCATCATGGTGAAAGGCGACAAGAACTGATCATGGGTTCCAACCCTTCCTTGTGATCTCCAGTTTGTGCCTGGGGTATCCCATTTGTTCTTATTCTCTCCTACTTTGTGTACAACTTTATTTCTGATTGCCTGTTCTGTAGACTTTAAATTTCAACATCAGACAGATAAAATAGTCTTACAAACTGTTTAGCCAGCTTCCACAATTACATAAAGTCAAGTTCCTGTGACAAATCCCTGCTCATCTATTGAACCCTAGCTAATACAGAAGCACTCATAATGGTGCTTCTGATACTGCTAAAGTTTGAGAACCACTACCACAGAGGTATTACAAAGCATTAGAGAGATTAGTAAAATGTGTTTGAGGGAATTGGGTCATGTTTAGGGTAAAAAACACACTAAATTTTCATACAACAATCAATAAACTTCAGTGGATTAAAGGCTTATATATGAAAAATAAAACTATAACACCAATGTGGATAATATAAGCGCATTCTTCATGGCACTGGACTGATAAAGCATTTTTTAAAGAATCCAAAAGCACAAATTATAAAGGAATAAATGAAGGATTTGAGAAATATACAAAAAGAAGGAAACAAAATTCATTGCTTAAAGCAACCAATAATTATTGTCTCACAGTTATGTAAATTGGAACTTGGGTTTGGCTCAATTGGCTTCTCTGCTCTGGGTTTCACAAGCCAAAATCAAGTTGTTGGCAGGGTGGGATTTTATTGGGAGGCTATGGTAAGAACCTGCCTCCAACTCATTAAGATTGTTGGCTGAGGTCAGTTACTTGTGAATGTGGAACTGAAGTTCCTCTTTCCTTGCTAGCTGGCAACCAGGGGGCTACTTTCAGCTTCAAGAGACCACATGTATTCCTTGACTCCTGATCCCTTTCTTCCATCTTCAAAGCCAGCAAAAACAGGTGAAGTCTTTCTTGTGTTTTAAATCTGTCTGATTTCCCTTCTTCCTCATCTTTCCTCTGCTTCCTACCTTTCAGTCTCAAACTTTTGCCATCCTCTTCTGCTCTTAAGGGTACATGTGATTACACTGGCCCTGCAAATCCTTATCCAGTATAACTTCTCTGCTTTAAGGTCAACTATTTGCAACCTTAATTTCATCTGCAAAGTCACTTCACAGCAGTACCTAGGTTAGTGCTTGACTGAATAACATGGGAAACTTGGAAGGGGGAGCATCTTTATAATTCTGCCAACCAACACACCTTATGTCTGTAATATTAGCAGAAATTAAGGGTGGCGATAATGAATTATAACATGAGCCTTCAAAATGTTTCTGTTGGGAGTGTAAATTATTGCATCTATTTTAAAGAGCATTTAAATATCATGTGTTTTTCTTGTATGCATACATAAATAACATGTGCATGTGTGTGTATTGAAAGAAAATTTGGAAGACATACATTAAATATATAATAATGTGTATTTATAGTTGATGAGAGAGGGATAAAATAAAATAAAGGGTAGAACTTGTTATGCTGATAGAAGTTTGCCCTGTCCTGAGAATTATGGTCAAAATGATTCTGTGCACCTGAAGGAAACAGTCACATAAAAAACAAACAAACAAAAACATAAAACAAAACAAAAAAACATAAACCCTTCTGGGAACACAAAATAACTAGGAGAAAAATGTGGTGGGACGATAATCTTCTTTTCTTTTTTTTTAATTTACCTATATCTCTTGTCCTTCCGTCTTATCTTTCCTCAATTCAAGCATACATTTAGGGCTTCCCTGGTGGCACAGTGGTTAAGAATCCACTTGCCAATGCAGGGGACACGGGTTTGAGCCCTGGTCCGCATGTCAATGCAGGGGACATGGGTTAGAGCCCTGGTCCACCTCTCAATGCAGGGGACACGGGTTTGAGCCCTGGTCCGGGAAGATCCCACATGCCACGGAGCAACTAAGCCCATGCGCCGCAGCTACTGACCCTGCATTCTAGAGCCCCCAAGATACAATTACTGAACCCACGCTCCTAGAGCCTGTGCTCTGCAACAAGAGAAGCCACTGTGATGAGAAGACCTTGTGCTGCAATGAAGAATAGCCCCCGCTTGCTGCAACTAGAGAAAGCCTGTGCGCAGCAACGAAGACCCAACGCAGCCAAAAATAAATAAAATTATTTAAAAACAAAAAAGATACATTTAATGCCGTGCTCATAGACACAGGGAAACATGAAATAGGTGGAAATCAGAAATATGTAGCACATTCTATATTTTGTCTTTTAAATTCCAAAGCACTTTTTTGTGGTGAGGGGAGTAGATGAAGATGGGGGCAGGTACCAGAGGAGATCATAGTTGGGCATCTGTGGGCATAGATTAAATTCCTTGAAAAAATAGACAAGGAGAAATATTTTCCATTATCTTCAAGGTTTTTCCCCCTCATGGGCTTGCAAGAAAGAGGAAAAAAAATAATTAGGGCAGGGAGTTCACAAAGTACTTTATAGTAGTTATCAAATGAGAGGTAATATGAATCCAGGTACATATTGCAACCAGTCATGTGAGAACTTACACAGCCCTACAATTGAGATAGAAAAATCAGAGACGTCAGAGCCCTGTGGACATGGACTAAGACTATCGTAGAAACAATGCAAATGTATTGTTATTAAGGAATAGTTGGGGCACCAAATCTTCCATGGCCCAAATGCCATGCCATTGCATAAGATTACAAAACTATGTCACAGTTCAAGGGAGTGGAGAACCTCGTAGAGGATAACAGTGGTTACATTTGCCACTGGTATGCTGAAATGAGGTCCAGAAGTCAAGTTAAAGTTGCCATTAATAGAAAATAAAGTTACATAATCACACATATAGATATTTGAATTGGTATTCATACTTATCACATGTTTCAAGAATGATGTTGTAACCAAAAGTTTCAAACTTGATATTCATTGAATTTTACAATGTGGTCATTGGTGATGTTAGTAAGAGATAAAATGCATTGTAAAGTAAGAAGGAGATGAGAAAATGGAAATTCATGATAACTGTCTCTAAACAAGATTGTGTCTGAAGCATGGCAGAGAAATTAGACAATGGCTGGAGAATAATTGTGGATTGAAAAGCTGTCAGATTTCATCTACAACTGATTTATGTCAGTGTTAAATCCTAAGTCTCTTTCAAATCTATTTACCTTTCTCCATTGCTTCCACATTAACACAAGCCTAATCCAATCTACAATATTCTGTCCACTGGAGTATGAGCAATATCTTCCTGACTTAGTCTAAAAGTTCCTTAAAAAAATAAAACAAGAAGATAAGAACAGGAGATTCACACTGACTGCAATTCACCACATAGGATGAGAGTAATAGTGTGGAGGAATGAGGTGTGAGATGAAAATAGTGCAGAAAGAGTTCTACTCTTCCAAATATATTACTCTCACTCCTCACTAATAGAAATGTATTATATTTTATCATATAAATTTGAAGAGCATGTGCTGCTCTCAAGAACCTTCAGATTTGCAGTGAGTATGAAACAAATGCATAATTCTAGGTAGATTAGCCAGGGAAAAGAAAGGAGGGAATTAAAAGTAAATAGAACCATAAGGGAAAGCAGGAAGCCCAGAAAGTAAGTGAAACATTCAGAAAGTAACCATAGACTAGAAAAGGGTAAAGTAAATACAAGAGAATTTAATAAGGATAAAGTCAGGAGAGGGTTGCATCATAAATTTTGGAGAAACTTGTAAGACATGGAGAAATCTGTACTTTATTTACCTAGAAATTAGGAAACCTCTAAAATTAATTACAGGAAGAAGCCATAAAAGAATTACACATTGGCAAGATCATTCTGGCATTATGCCATATGATTACCCTGACGGATGATCACTGAGTAGTGATTTTTGAAATTGGAGTTTGATTTTTTTCTTTCTCTTTGCTGTATTTTTTATGATATACAAGAAGAGAAAAGAAATAATGATGTATTTATGTTTTTAAAAAACTTGTTTTGGAATAGAGTTTTGGAATAATTAATTTTCATTATGGTTCTTTCTTTAAATACACATAAGCAGAGATTTTGGAGGCAAGAATATAGCTGACTTTGCTGCTACCAATTTAAATGTAGAAAAGGAAAAATGGAGTTAAGAATGATTGTGAAATTGCTAACGTAGGAAACCATGAGAGAGATCATTTTGAACTGTGGAAAGTTTTCTCATCAAACAGGATAAATCAGACAGTAACACTGATCAGATTCTCACATATATCAATATGAAATCAGTAGGATAGGAGTAGCACAATATAACTAGATCAGATATTTAACAGAAGTGGCTAAGCATTTGTTAAGTGTAGTTACCTAAGGAAGTTTGTTGTTGTTAAGATACTTGACCAAGATTTTCTGAGCGGAAAAGTAGGTATTTGTGGTTAGAAGTGCTTAGGTACTTGAATCATATTCTTAAGTAAACCATTCTTGTCAGTGTTGTCTCTTTGAATGGATAGCCACAGTTTGTGAATAGCCTGCTATTGGAATAAAATATATTTTAAAATTTAGTTAAATAGTGCATTGCTCAAAGATATGTTACAAAAAAAGTGATTTTCAAAGTTTTGTAACCAACTTTTAGCAATTTATTTTTTTAATTTAAAAGTTTTATTAGAATTATGAGTTCTTTGTGCTCTCAAATATCAGTAGAAATAAAACAAAGCTAAGTTATTTTAAATTGAATCAATCTGAGTATTGTTTATGTAACTTTGAAAACTCACACTTTTTGGGGCCTATTCAACGTAATTATTACTTTCAATTATTTATGATTTTGGGATTTTTTTCCAGCTTAACCTCAAGACTCTTTTTATTCCACTTTTTAAAAAGTATATGTTTTACTGTTTTCTATCTAGAATAGTGGCACAGTTCTTTCTAAAATACATGAAAATTTTATTGAGCGTCCATGATTCTGCAATACTAGAGTTAAATTATTGTTTTCTTCTTTAAAATATTATAATTTTAAGATATAATTTTACTAAAGTTTGTTATCTGTATAACAACCACTGTTTTCCCTTCCTAGTATAACTTTTATTATTTATTATTTATCTCATAATTTGTTGAAGTTTCAGTCCTGTTCTTCTTTCATATTGATGCATTGCTTTGATAAGAGGAAGATACATTACTCTTGAAGATAGAAAACTAAAGAGAAAAAAATATATATATACATACACATACCATATAATATCATGTATGTGTGTTTGTGTGTGTATATGTATATAAAAATGCATAAACACAAAAATAAATGTTATGGTTGTTGTCTTGTGTGGCTGTGGCCCCAGCCATATGAGCTGTGTCTTGGGCTGCTTCTCCATTGTGCTTTTTCTTTAAAATTTATTTTTAATTTATTTTTTATACAGCAGGTTCTTCTTAGTTATCTATTTTATACTTATTAGTGTATACATGTCAATCCCAATCTCCCAGTTCATCCCATCCCCCCCACCCCCCACCCCCAGCTTTCCCCCCTTGGTGTCCATACGTTTGTTCTCTACATTGGTGACTCTATTTCTGCCTTGCAAACCAGTTCATCTGTACCATGTTTCTAGATTCCACATATATGTGTTAATATACGATATTTTTTTTTCTCTTTTTGACTTACTTCACTCTGTATGACAGTCTCTAGGTCCATACACGTCTCTACGAATGACCCAATTTCATTCCTTGTTATGGCTGAGTAGTATTCCATTGTATATATGTACCACATCTTCTTTATCCATTCGTCTGTCAATGGGCATTTAGGTTGCTTCCATGAGCTGGCTATTGTAAATAGTGCTGCAGTGAACATTGGGGTGCATGTGTCTTTTTGAATTATGGTTTTCTCTGGGTATATGCTCAGTAGTAGGATCCACGGTGCTTTAAGCCAACCCTAAAGGTGGAAGAATACAGAGTAAAAGTTTAGTCCATTATAATCACACAATTACTAGAGAGAAGAAAATTGAGATATTAAGTTGAATCAAGAGAATTTGTTGCCTTTTCTCCTTTCTCCTCCAGTTATTTTCAACCATTTTTTTTTTGTAGCTGTATTCTAACCTTTCTTCAATGACTTTTTAAGAAAAGTCTGACTGTACATTTCTAACAGTCACAGGTTAGTAAGCTTCCTTTTATTCTGATAGAACAGATTTGTGGGAGATTCATACGTAATTGGATTTTCGTCACCGTCTCCACTGGTCTTCTTCAGAAATGTGACATCTCTCATCAGGGTGTTACTTTTGCCTCTTTGCCTAATGTGTGGAAGCCCATTTGGTATAGAACAGTAGTTATTTTAAGCTCTTCCTAGTTTGTGAATCATACATATGATCCTCACTATTGCTCCCCATGCATCAAGCAGTGAAGTAAAGGAAGTGGGTGTGTCTACCAGTGACATTATTGAGATTTATATGGCTAAGTAGTTCTCTAGTTAATAAGATGGGCACAGCAGAACTGCCAGCTGAAATCACATTGAAAGAACAGTGTACCCATCCTATTTTCCAACCACTGAAAAGGCCTGGCAATGGCATTAAATCATATGAAAATAATCTGTATCCTACAGGATGAGACCAGAACTCAGGTAGTCTGACTTCAGCTCTGCTTACCGTTGATTCATTGCTTCTTTCATTTTTACTTTGACCTGGGTGAGTAACAGCCTTGACCACAAAACAATAAAAAAACAAAACAAAACAAACAAACAAAAAAAGGTTTTAAGGGACAAAGGCTTTTTAATAAAAATTTGTTTAAATTTATTCACTTTAAATTCACTCATTTGCAACAACTGAAATGTTTATTTCTATGTAATTATAACTGTTATCACCTTATGTTGTATTGTGAAGGAAGGAAGGGTTTCATCTTCTCTTTTTTAGTCAGGATGCATAAACCGTTGTAAGTTCCATTCTGCTCTTATTTTTCCCTTTACAATGGAGAAAACTACCTCATTCCATAGGAAACTATCAAATACAAAAGAGGGCACAAAATTGGTTCCTGAAGTCCTAACACCAGTATCTCTAGTCATTTTCTTAAAATATTTCAGTGTTATTAGCAGAGATGAAATCTTGAGCCATAATGATCCAACTTAAAAAATTCGGGGACTTCCCTGGTGGCGCAGTGGTTGAGAGTCCGCCTGCCGATGCAGGGGACACGGGTTCATGCCCTGGTCCGGGAGGATCCCACATGCCACGGAGCAGCTGGGCCCGTGAGCCATGGCCCCTGAGCCTGCACGTCCGGAGCCTGTGCTCCGCAATGGGAGAGGCCACAACAGTGAGAGGCCCGCATGCTGCAAAAAAAAAAAAAAAAAAAAAAAATCGAATAGCAAGTCATAAATATTTTTAAAAATTTAATAAATGATGGATATCTAACAGGCTTCTCAAAATTAACATTTATTACTGAACTCCTGATTTCCACTCAGAATCCTTTTCCACTTAACCTTTTCCTGTCTCTGGAAATAACAACTGCATTTCACAGTTACTTAGTCAAAAAAATCTTGGAGTCATCCTTGACTTCTCTCTTCCTATGACACTAATTATTCAATCACTCACCTTTACCTACAAAATATATCTGGACTCAAACTATTTCATACCACCACCTTGACTGCCATAATGTTCAAAACACCATCTTTTCTGGCTAAGGTTACTGGAATAGCTCGATGACTTGTCTTTCAGCTTCCAATTTTGTTCCTTTTGTCCTTCTGGCAGAATTTGTCCATTCTGACACATGATCCACAGGGAAGCTTGATCACTTCTCTTTTCAAATTCCCAAAAGACTCCTCATCTTGCTGAAAATAAGAGGTAAGGTCCTTAAAATGACTCAAAAGGTCCTATAAGTGCTAGACACACTTAACCCACTATCTCCCTTTCTTTACTTTCTTTGTTCTAGTGAGATTAACATCTTTGCTGTTCTTCAGATTCACCAAGCAGTCACGTCTCTGACTTTGCACTTAATACTCTTTTTTTCTAGAAAGCATGTTCCTTAAATATCTTTACGGCTTTGCCTTTATTTCATCAGGCCTCTGCTTAAATACTGGATTATCAGAATGTCTACACCATCCATCCTGTATAAGTTGTATTACTTCCATTTTCTATCTCCATTACCTAGCTTTGCTTCCTTCATAGCAATAATCACCTCATGTCAAGTTGAATAATCATTTGTGTGATTACTGGTTATTCTTCCCTCCTAGAATATGAGCCCAGTGAAGGTGAAGGCTTCATTTGCATGCTTCACTTCTTTTTGCCCTTCATCTCAGAAAAGTGCTAAGCATGTTGCATAATTAGTATTTTTGAAGATTGAATGAAGTCCAATTGTAGGATACATGCCTTTTGAATCTCTACATAGTAACAGATAATTAACTTGTTCTACACCAGAGAGAGTTACCAACTGACTTTATACTCTTCTCATGTTTTTATTCTACATTATTTTTTATTAAAGTAGACTTTTCTCTGTAGTTTTCTTTTCTTATAATGTCTTTGTACAGTTTTGGTATTAGGGAAATGCTGACCAGTAGAATTAGTTAGGAAGTATTCCCTATGCTTCCATATTCTGACAGAGATTGTAGAGAACTGGTATAATTTCTCCCTTAAATGTTTAATGGAATTCACTAGTGAACCCTTTTGAGCCTGGTGCTTTCTGTTTCAAAGGTTTTAAATAATTGATTCAATTTTGGTAACAGATATAGGTCAATTCAAATTGTCTATTTCTTCTTGTGTGAATTTTGGCAGATTGTGTCTTTCAAGGAATTGGTCCATTTCACCTATGTTATTAAACTTTGGAGCATAGAATTGTTCATATTATTCTTTTATTATACTTTAATATCCATAAAATCTGTAGTGAGCCTCCTCTCTTATTTCTGATTATAGTAATTTTTGTCCTTTTTTTCTTAGTTAGCTATATTAGAGACTTACTGATTTTATTGATCTTTTAAAACAATCAGCTATATTAGAGACTTACTGATTTTATTGATCTTTTAAAAGAATCAGCTTTTGGTTTCATTTATTTTCTGTATTAATTTCCTGTTTTCAAATTTTTTGATTTCTGTTTTAATTTTTATTATTTCATTTTCTGCTTGGTTTAGTTTTAATTTAATTTAATTTTTTTAGTTTCCAAAAAATAACAGCTTAGATGATTGATTTCAGGTGTTTCTTCTCTCTTAATATATGCATCCAAATGCTATAAATCTTTAAAAATCTAAGCACTGCTTTTATTGCATCCCACAAAGTTTGAAATTTTGTATTTTCATTTAGTTAAAAATATTTTTAAATTTCTCTTGATATTTCTTTTTTGACCCTTCTAAATGTGTTATTTAGAAGGGTATTATTTAATCTCCAAGTAGTTGGGATTTTGTAGTTATCTTCCTGTTATTGGTTTCTAGTTTAATTGCATTGTGGACTGAGAACAGATAGCATATGATTTCGGTTCTTTTAAATTTGCTCATGTTTGCTTTATGGTCCAGAATGTGGTCTATCTTGGTGAATGTTATGTGTGAAATTGAGAAGAATGTGTATTTTGCTATTGTTGCTAGAAGTAGTCTATTGAAGTCAGTTATACACATTTGATTGATGGTGTTGTTTGAATTCAGCTACGTACTTACTGATATTCTGTTTGCTGGATTTATCCATTTCTGATAGAAGGGCTTTGAAGTCTCCAACTGTGATAGTGAATTCATCTATTTCTCCTTACAGTTTTTTCAGTTTTTGCCTCACATATTTTGACATTCAGTATTTAGGTGCATACATGTTAAGGATTGTTATGTCTTCTTGGAGTATTGATCCCTTTATCATTATGTAAAGCCCCTGTCTCTTTATCCCTAGTAACATTCCTTGTTTTGAAATATGCTCTGTCTGAAATTAATATAGTTACTCTTACATTCTTTTGATTAGTGTTAGGAGGGTGTATCTTTTGCTATCCAATTGCTTTTCATCTATGTGGCTTTTTGTTTAAAGTAGATTTCTTGTAGACAACATATAGTTGGCTGCTATTCTTTTATCCACTCTAACAGTCTTTGTCTTTGAATTGATATAGTTAGACCATTGATGTTTAAAGTGATTATTGGTATAGTTGGATCAATATCTATCATATTTGTTACTGTTTTGCTTTGTTCTTAGTTTCTATTTTGTCTTACTGTTTTTCTGCCTTTTATGGTCCTAATTAAGCATTTTATATGATCTCATTTTCTCTCCTTCCTTAGAATATCAATTATACAACTATATATATATGTGTGTGTGTGTATGTATGTATATATATATATATATATATGTATATATATATATATATATATATATATATATACTTAGTAGTTTCCCTAAGGTTTGCAATATACATTTACAATTAATACAAGTCTGCTTTCAAATCACACTGTATTGCTTCACAGGTAGTGCATATAACTTATAATAACAAAACATTCCTAATTCTTCCTCCCTCCCATTTCTTGTGTCATTGCTTTCATTCATTCCACTTATATAAAAGTACACAATTTGAAGGGTGCATCATGAGAGAAAACATATCTATATTTCGTCTTTGTTTCTTTGCTACAGGAGATCATAGGTATTTCCTAAAGAGAGGAAAGGGAGTTGAATATAGAACTAAACTAAGTTGAACACTAACACTATGAAACAGTTTTCCCACAGTGTAAATCCTGTGATATTGAAAGCTACACTGCAAAAAAAAATTTTCTGTGAACTGACTCATGGTGTATATTTTGCAACTGTTGCTTTCTGAAAAGACTGATGGATAAAATTACTGGTTAGACTTACTGTATGGTTTTCTTTTCAGTCATTTACCCAGCATGGAAGTAATAATGTGTTGTTTCACGTTATTACTTTTTAGCTATATATATATAAAATGTTATACAGTCAAAGCTAAGTAAATGACTTCAGAATACATTAACAATAGCATTCACTAAGAAAATTGCTCAACACTGGAACAGACTACGTACAGCAAATTTGGGAAGAAACTGAGTTTTGCCTGCAGGACTAATTTAAAACTGTCAGGCCCTGAGTTTGACAGTTTTCATTTTAAAATTTCTAGTATTTTTGAAACAAGGATCTTTGAAGAGGGCATTAATTCTTTTAAAACTATATCAAGCCTTCAGATATCAGGTGATTTACAGATTGTACACAATGCACAAACATGTAAATTTCCTTTTCCAGTGATACTTGTTATACACTGATTAAATAGGTCATCATTATATGATCAGCCAAAGAGACAGTTAATGTTTGGGTTGTCTGGTGATCACAATTCTCAGGTGATTGTTAATGGTGTAGCACTTGTTTCCTGTCTGAAAGAGAGCATAATTTGAAGCAGGGGAGAAGGTAAGGCCCAATTAGGGATTTAATAAGCAAAGTTTCACTAGAATTGTAGTGTTAGAGTGCTTTTAATTGCAATCAAAAGAAACCCTGCACAATTGGCAGAAAAATAAAGAAAGGTATTATCTAAGAGAGATAAAGGTAGGACCTAGCCTCTGATTTTGGTTTCCTCAGCAGTGTCTTCATAAAGAACCCAGGAGCATTATCACTTCTCTGCCTTCATAGCTTAGAAGACTGGTTTCCCTGTGCATAGAAGGCTGCCTACAGAATCAGTCAGTACTTCCTTTATCATATCCAATGGAGAGACAGAGTCTGACTTCAATACAATGGAGTATAGAAGTCCAAAGTAAAAATTCAGTTAGGTCTGAATAATAAAGTTTGCTGGCAAAACTTATACCTATGTGTTTACAGATATTGATAGGGAAGAAAATTTCATGTTTGGGTGATCAAACAAGTATATGATGATGACTTCCTCAATAGTCTTGAGAGAAGTAAATGAAGAATTAACCAAAGACTTATGAAAACTTGGAAGAATAGGTTTGTCTAAATACAATACAAATAAGTGCAAAACAGGAAAAGAAAGCCAATTGGAATCTTCAGTAATTTGAAGAAATATTCCAAGGGATAAAACACTTGAAGAATTGAATTTCAGTATATCCATCCATGGTATTATATCATCCTATGCCTGTATTTGTTGTACACTTTTACCTAAATGTTACTGTGTAGGACTACATAAACAAAACAATGGACTATGTATTTTGTAGCTCATTTGAAGAGGCTTTAAAAGGACAGTTGGGTTGCATTCTGCTTTCTCCTTATCTGTTAGCTATAACAACAAATGCCCTTGAAAGAAGCCTCGGTATTTGGAAGTCTTTCCAGGACAAGTCCTTCCATGCCTCTTCCCTCTCAAATTCTGTGTCTTTCTGCCTTGTATTGCATATTTTACAAAAGACTTAAACTCTTAAGACTTAACAAAAATTAAATCTAACTTCTTGAAAAGTTGTCGAGACTTCTGATACTAGGGCTGGACTAAGTAAACATATTTATAACCTGTTTCTCTCCAATTCCCAGTGAATGAACAGAACTTCCACTAAAATAATGAATGTGTAACTATGTGTAGAACTAGAAGGAAGAACAAAAAAAGCAATAATTCTAATAAAAATTGTTAGAATAGTGATAAATTAGTATTCTTTATTAGCAAAAAGCTCTAAGCTCAGAGTAAAGAGTGTGTACATGAATGAATATAGCATTGGCTTTCTAAAAAAATGTATTTATTCAACACTACTGTTTTTTTTAATTACGTGCTTTTTGGGAAAAATATATACATACAAATATTTAATTATATATATGTGCAAAAATAAAGGTGGTTTTAATGATTTTTAATAGTCTAATACTTTTTCTAAACCCTGATTAATCATCTTGCTCCTAACCCCAGGATTAGAGCCCTATTTTGTAGATTATAGAGTTATAGAGAACAATTAAGAGAAGCTAATTCAAGAACTGTATTTTGGTGTCCAGTTTATTTCTCTACTCCCTCTCCGCAGATGGTGTTGCCAATTTGTATGATCTCATTATGCTTACATTACTTCATTCCTAATGGAAGGGCCTGTCTGAGAACAGATGTATACAATAACACAGGAATTCCAGGCCTATATTTATCTACCTAGTTTAGACTTCCATTTACAAATATAATTGGATTGCCAAGTACCACTGAGCATTTGAAGAAAATCAACAGAAAGACAATTTAAGAAGAAAAAATGTAATAGATCTCAGAAAAATGAAATGGAAATCAAGGAAGAGAAGACCATTTAAAAAAATTATATCACTAGAATATGAAAAAACGTGTCATTCAAAATACAGGAAAAGACTGCTAAAAATATGAGTGAGCTACCATGTAACAGAGTTTTAGCAATAAAAAGTATAATTGCTAAAATTAAAAACATAAGTAAAAGACAAAAATGAAAGCAAGGAATTATATGACAAAGATATTTGATTCTTATAATGATGGGGTGAAAGCCTATCTATTATTTCTAAAGGAGAAGAGAAAGTATTTAGAAATCAGTAAAGGGCCAAATGCAAAGAAACTAAAATATGTTTTAATTTAGAACAACTATCAAATTGTGCATAAGAAATGCATTTACTTTGATACTTGGAACATTCTCTTTAACATAGTGGTTTAATGATTTACTTTTTATACTCTTACACATTGTTTATGAGCTAAAAAATTTAATGACATTATTTCTGGTTTTTACAATTAAATTATAGTGAAAGCATAGGTGGTTTGCTTATACATACTGATTATGTATATGCATGTGAATATCTTGGCTGTGAAAATATTCTAATTTAATGGACATCAGATGAAATTTGGGAGCAGAGAAAACTGGGTGAAAGAATGGCAAGAGTGGTAGGTTTGTCCTATTTTGGATAATCAAGGCTTAGGATAATGTGTTTAAAATTGAGAGATAAGAAAATGGAGATTTAATATATATTTTAGAATTATAAAGACAGGATCTGAAGACTGGGTATAATTTGAAAATATTGAAAGGAAGATGAAAAATAAATATGGTATGTAGGATCAATTAAGTAAATTTTCAAACTTCAAATAGGAGAATTAATAAATAAAAATAATAAATCAATAGAGGGAAGTATCCTCTTGAAAGCCCCAAACAAGAAAAGGTTAAAATGTTTAATTTGTGGATTAAGACTAAGCGTCAAAGTTCAGGTGGTTAGTTGGTGTGAAATTGGCTACTTTTACATTTCATTTTTTTTTTTACTCTTCTGAAACACTGAATTTTTTTGAAAACTGAATTCTTGTGTTAAATTTATAATAATTTTAAAATTAAAATGATGTGACCCTTGACAAGAGCATCATGGAGGGGCATGAGAGAGGGAGTAAGGATAATTTTCCATTCTATATTTCTTGCATTGTTTTAATTAAAAAGAAGGACATTATCAAGTAATATATTCAGCATTGAAAGTATAACATTCCATATCAGTATATGAAAGATTGCTTTTTTCCCCCTATTTTCCAGTTGCTCCATTTCCACTATCACTTTCAATATTGAAATATTCCTGTGTGCCTTCAATTACTACCATACTTGGCATTTCATTTCCAGGACAAATAACTACCCAGTAGCTCTTTAAGGACCACAGTACACAAGGGAAGGACAATAATGTTGCAGGAGTAAGAGAAGCAGGACATGTTCTATGTTTAAATCCTGCTGTGCATAATTCCCTAGGAGGAGGTTAGTAAAAATTTCAGAAAATAGTGCTGCCCTGTTCCTAGCCTCTTTTTTTTTTTTTTCAGTATAAATTCTACAACAAAAAAAAATTTGCCATTTGGGAAAACTGTACATAAATTTTGATCACAAGTCATTATCAGTAAAACTGCCTTCAGTTTTTTTAGTTGTGCCAGGGTCACCCAAGTAAATGGCTTACAGAGAATTGGTTTGCTGCCCCAATTACACTATCGTAGATGCTTCTGAGGTTTGAAACCAAAACTTATTATTTAAATATTTGAAAAAGTAATGATACTTTCAATCTAAAATGATTAATGTAGACACAGAGCAGAGGAAAACCAAAAGCTCAGGAATCAAATTAGGATTACCATTTGATATCAAATATATTCTGTAAAATAAAGCCCAATTTAAGAATAATTTTTGATCCTTTTTTTATAGAGAAATTATTTGAGTGTGACCTATGCAACATAAACAAGGTTTGGGATTATAAATCATGAGAATGTATTAAAATTCAATGTATGTCACTATCATGTAACGTAACTTTACTCTCTTTATTTCTGTATGTCCCTCAGTTTTCGTCTCTGAAAATCAAAAATTAACTGATGCACATGCATGATTTTAGAAAAGAATTCCATAAAATGGCAAAGAATTATTTTCTGTGTTAGTAATTCCCAGGCCCGCCCACTCTTAACTCCCCAGAGGAAATCATGGTTAACATTTCTAAGTTTAATTTCTTCTGATGGCTACTTCCATTATAAAGTGAAATAATGCTAATGCCTCTATATCTCTGTTTATGAGTGCATCAGCTATAGAAGTAAGTACTGATAGTCCAGAATGAAAAAGCACAGAACAGGATGCACTTAAATTACCTCCTACTTTTTCTCTCACCTACTCAACTCCTCATTTTGTTGTTGCGTATGCGTATTTTAGATCTCTTAAAGTTGTTTTAATTATTATAAATCATTTTTCCTTCTTTTGTCTACCTCCTAATTTTCATTAGTTACATTTTTACATTGTGATTTATAATACTTGCATTAACTTTTATTATTAGAGAATAAATGTAGCACTTCATTTAATTGTATAACATATGCTGTAATTTCCCAGCCCTATGCAAATCCTTTCTCATCTGGAAGTTTAACTGCTGCTGCAGTGGAAATTCCTATCTATGCTGAAGGCTTCCCTCCTCAAGAGTTTGCATCTCTCTACTTCTCTTCCTGAGAAAGCTCAGGAGCTTTCTCCTGAGCCATGGAGGCTGGCTCAGCCCATAGAGAGGGCAGCCCTGAAGTGCTGGGATTTAACATCCCCAGGTACAACCCTTAGCCAATAAAAGGTGGGAGTTGATGGATAAATTATCCAAGGAATTTATCCTCAAGGAAGCAAGTCTGAAATGTGTTATACACCATTCTTCCCCTCCCCAGGGTCTCCAGAGAGATGAAACTTCCAGGTGGTCAAAGTGGTGACCTTTTCATTAAGGCACCCTTGATTGTCTTTCACTGTCTAACTTTTCCAACTCCCTCGTTTGTTTTCCCTTGGATCATGTTCCACATAAACTACATTCAACCAGAATTTTGTGTCAGGATCTATTTTCCAAGGTACTCAACTAAGAAAGGGTGTTTTATTATACATTTATCTCTAAATTCTAAATATTGAAAACAAAATACATAGAGAGAAATTCAGAAATAGTATAGGACAGAATATTATTTACTGCTTATTATTGTAATTATAGATTAGGAAATGAAAATCCTTTGATTAAAATACATTTGTTTGGAGGATCATTTTTTAACACTTAAGATGTTACAGATTCCTTTAAAATATCTCTCTTGTTTTCCTTCAAGTTTCCTAGGGTCTCTGAATATAATCGTATGTTGCAGTGTCCCTTTAAACATCATATTTAGACATATTGCTCATAGGAGAGACAAACACTTCAATAATACTTTGTGTAGTATTTCTAAGATGCAAAAAATCAGATTTATTAAATACTTTGCCTAAGGTCATATAGAAGATAATAATGAAACCAGGAAGTAGAATACACCAATCTTTGACTGCTTTTCCAGGACTTTCTAATGTTTTCATTTTTGTTTTTAACTTATTTTGAGGTATAAAGTTACAGTAATTTAATTCTGTGGAAGGACTATATGCAATCAGATATGAAGCCTTTAAATTTGTTACTTAAATTCAATTTGGGAACAACTTTTCAGACCAATTCCAAATGAATTTAATTCTTATTCTTTATTAGGAAAACCCCAAGGTATCTTCCTGATGTAAAGGGAAAGAAGAAAAGGAATTCAGATGTAAAACATGAGAAACAGCTATGGGTATGGTTCTGCTCTCACAATATATAGAGCAGCATGGCCACACATTTTATTATACTATTTGCTGCAAAAGCAGAGAAAAATTGTAGGTAGTATGGAAGGGCACTGAACCATTTTGTTATCCACTGACCCATGTGTTGGTGCAGAGGGCTTTAACTTGGACAGACTTTACCAGGTCTGTAAGGAGGTACACAGAGCCCTATTTTACCCACTTTTGTTTCTTTGAGGAAAGATGAAGTGGCCTGACTTTTGTGCTTATACATTTTACAACATCTTCTATACAACAGTAAAATATACTTATAGAAAGAGGTATAGATTTGTAAAAGGGAAAGGTAATATACTTTCTGGCTCCATTATTTGGTAGAGGTAATTAAAAACTAATTTTAATTTCATTCCCTTCACATTTTATGTAAATTGCAAGGCAGCAGTGAGTGTCACTGTACTTTTACCCACATCAGGGCTGGAAGCCCAGTTCACTAACCTGGGATTGCCCTGTTTTTCACAAGACGACAGTTATATCTTGTAGCTCCCTCTTTTTAATAATAGTAGTCGTGGAATTGACAATATATTATTATATGAGTCTTTTTATTATAAATACTTGTGTGCTTTTTTTCATAAACTGAGACAAAGTCTTTGAGGCCAGACATTGGGCTGACCTTGTATCGCTATGAGCCTTAACATAGTTGCCTTAAATATAGATCATGCTTACATCTGTTGCCTGGAGCACAATTTACCAATTGAGATTATTAGTCAATCATTAGAATTTAAGCCTCTAGCTTTTAGGGTTCATCTTTGTTGACTTTTTTTTCCCATGGTTGGTAATATTCCCTCTGGATTTAAAGACTTCAATGACTTTTTCCCATCAAAATCAGCTGAGAAGCTTTAAAAATATGCTAGTGTTCTGGCCCTAACCCTGGACTGATTAAAGTAGAATTTCTGGAAGTATTTCTTAGATGTATTTTTTTTAGAGCTCCACAGTTCATTGTAATGTAGAGAGTCAGGAATCAGTGATAGACTGTTAGAAAAGGTCTACCATCTCCCATCTCTACCTCCACTACAAAAATCTTTTCATTCTCTGCTTTTATTGTACACTCTTTGCAGCTAAAATTTTTGTCCTCTTTGCTAGACATAGTAGGAATTGCCTTTACTAAGGCCTTAAGTGGGTGCTCACTGCACTAAGTTGTATATATTTATTATTGAATTTTAGACATTTTCCACAATGTACAGGTGTAGAGTATCTGGGAGGGTGTTTACTCAAGGTAAAACAACTAGTTACTGTTTTCAGGATTTTATTGTTTGCTTTCTTCCTCTTTGTGTCTTAAGGATCGCTTCAATCCTGAGCCTTTCTTTCACTAATGGCGGAAAGTCTTCATATTGCCTTTTTTCATACCTATAAAGAACTAATGGAAATAATTGATGATCTTCTCTTGCTTTGATTTTAAATACATCATGGATATATTGACAGTTAAATCTAGGACATCCCAACTTTGAACTGAATTATCTCAGGGTTTACTGGAACATAGAAATATGAAGAAAGTAAGGTACAGAGAGAATAAGTGACTTGTCCAAATGCACAAAGATTGTAATTGGCAGAAATAGCATTAAAACTAAGAGTACCTTCTTTATTTTTCTTGTGAAATACTTCAAACATATGTACAATAATGTATAGAAAAATAAAATAGTCATATTCTCACTATGCATTTTTAAAAACCTAGTATTTTTGGCCATATTTGATTCAGTTTTAAAAGAAATTGAATATTACATATGTCATTAAAAGCCTATTAGGAATCTCTCCTATGTTCAATACACATCCCTTGATTCCTTTGTCACTGCTGGTTCCAGATCTCTTAAATGTGGTATTTATTATTTCAAGACACACTACTTCTAAAATAATTTGGATCCTTTGAATTCATAGTGATTTCTACATTCTCTATCATTAATTTTTACCTCTGATTTCATTTATACACTTAAGACTATAGTACTTTAGCAAATTTAACTCCACAGTAAACAGCACTAGTTTTGCTTTTTTTTACCATCTTAGCCAAAAAGTTATCTGAAATTCAATGTTTAATTTACATCATAATTCTTTCAATATAATCTAGATATTAAATTATTGTATTGCATCCTAACGAATCTTTATTCTCTTATTTCAACTATTTCAATGACAGTAAAAGTTATTTGTTATATCAGTAATTTCTTATATCTTTTCTGTCTTCATCTTCCATAATTTTCCATTATCTATCAAATTGAGTTTAAAACCTAATAATTGGCTTTACGATTGCCTGATACTACCATTTTATTTTCTTTTTTTCATATCTTACAATGGCTTTGAATGCTCTTTCTGTTACAGGCATGCTAACATTTTGGGCATACTGGTTTATCCCATTCCCCAGGCTTCTGTTGATACTATCCCATCTATCTGAATCACACTCTAAACTTATCTCTGATAGACATACTTCCATCCATTGCTGTGTTCTTTCAAGGAAACAATAACAAATAACTCAATAATTTGTGAACTCAGAGTCTGATTTTATATTTGGGAAGACATTTTCCTAAATTAAGCTTTCAAAGTGTTGCAGTGAGCTAAGTTAGCCAGCTTTCAGTGGCACACCAACTAGAAGTGCTCAGCACCACTAGAAGTGCTCTGAACTCTGCTTTGACTATAATTTGCTTGTACCATATCCCTGAATATAGTTCTTCCTCTCCAAAGAACAGAGAATTTGTATAATCTCACTAAATGTTTGAGCAGATTTTGGTGATCCTTTAGCAGCTAAAATACTAAAAAATGTCTCCTTTTAAATCCACTGCCATTACTCTACACATACTAAATGACAAAGTATTGAAGCATCTACTCAGACCTCCAAGTAATTACCTAGCATTTGTGATTCTTGATTTTTCTCGAGTTACCTTCAATGTAAAGGAGAAGATAGTTGAGAGATAAGTATCATTTAAGGAAATTGGAGTGATAATCATATCCTAAGTTACTCCTGGTTATATATGGTTTATGGACATTCCAAACTAAAACAAAAGAAAAAACAAACAAAAAAACACCTATGTGTGTGTGTTTTTTTAATCCTGAAGCTTTTCTGTTAATGATGGCACGCACTTCATAGAAATCAAAAACAAAAGTTATTTTTAAAAATTGAAACTGAATTTATACCAGAAGGAACCTCTAATCCTGTCTTGGTGGTAGGATAATGTGTTGAGGTCAGATAGGGAATAAATACATTAACAATAAAGCTTGTGTGATGAGTCTTATCTGCAGAATGAAGATATATATACTGTGCTGCTGATTCTAAGTTAGAAATATTATCCTAATGCATTAGAGTCTCAGTTGCCAAGGGAAAAAAGTCGTGTATTATTTATTAAGAGATAGGATTACAAGTGTTAAAAATGTTATTAACACCAATGCAGTTGCCAGCATTGGGTTGGGTCACATTATTTTTCTGTTCTCTTTATCAAATTAGTGAGGAGGCCACCTCCAGCACAGGAGGCAAAGTGATATTGTATACACTTCAAAAGGGAGACACTGGGGATGAGGAAGGCCCTGTGTTGTTTGGCCAAGCCACATTCATGTAATTGGATCTGGGGGCTGACAACACTAATGCACCCAATGACAGGAGGTGATGGAGGCCCATCTGTGCTGGGCTGCTGAGTTGATCATATCAAGGAAACTGCTGATCAATTTTCTGAGAGTGACTCAGAGCCAAAATTAGGTAGCTGAAAATTTCCATCCATCTAATCTGAAGACAGGAAGAAATCTGCTGTTGAAGAAAGAAAATAAATGTATTATGTTAAGAAGCTCTCAAATTACATGTAATTTTCAACTGATTGTTTTGTCAAAAACATATTCTCTTTCTAAAGTTTTTGAAATGCACTTATTTATTTACTATTGGATAACTTTTTTTTCATATTCTGATTCCATGATTAGATAGCATAGCAAAAGTATAATGTAGGCCCAAAACCAGACGGGCTAGATTTATATCACTTATGGTAGCACCTGTGTCCTTATGAAATATGTTTAGCTTCTCTGTGCCACAGTGTCTTCATCTTTAAAATGGAGCAAATAGAATTGTTGCATTAAATATTATGCATCTATGTCCTACTAAGTGCTCCATAGCATTTCAGGCACATACACAAGATCAATTCACATAAATGCAAACATTTTTATTAGCTTAGTAATGTTAGGAAAAAATATATCAGACCTGATTTTGCCCAACCTGGCTTTATGTGATCTGTTTGAAGAAAGCAGGTAAAGAAATAGAGGAGTGTACTCATGATTTCCTTAATGCAAATAAATGGGTCCAGTGAGCTCATCAGGAACATTGTCATTGGCTAAGAAACTGTTAATTCCTCATACTCTCTTCTCTGTGTAATTTCTATTTGTCCCCTTAGTGTTACTCCCTTACAATACTCTATGTTATCTATGCTGTCTTTCTCATCTTCACTTGAAACCTATTCTCATAACTTTAAATCATCCTAAGTTAGATATGATCTTTGATGCTTTAAATGTGTCGCAAGATTACTGGCTCTTTAAGAGTGTGTAAAGGGTCAAATGCAAAGAAATAATTGAGAGGATGGAGTCAGGTGTCTGTTACAGGATGTCACAATTTCTTCAAGGTATAGGGCCTCCACTGCCTGCCCCATCTGACTTACCACTGGGGACTGTACCCACTAGTTAGGTAGCTTTGTGAAGCAGATTAGAAGCTGTTCCTTTGCTAACTCTTTCAGCAATCTGAGTGGATATTTATAATTATGCTCCCTATCCCTATTCAATCCCCTTTATCATCCTGTCATGTAATAGATACTTTGAGAGCTCTGCTTTATTTATTTCCATATTTATTTATTTCCATATTTTAATACATTTTCACACTCAGTCATTTTCCAGCACAACTTGATAAAGCTTTCTTGGTTCAGAATATATGTTTTCCTACCAATTAATAGGAATGATTCAATAAATGGAAACAGATATTTGTGGATCTTCTTTCATCTGCCCATCATCTTTCTCCTGAAAATTTCTCATTATGAGCTTATGCCAATGTGGGGGCTTCCTCATGGTCAGGCTACCTAGGTGGAAGTTATATCCCATTGGTTATCTTATGTTGCCTAGAGCAGGGGTCCCCAACCCCCTGGCCACGGACCAGTACCGGTCTGCAGCCTGTTAGGAACCAGGCCGCAGAGCAGGAGGTGAGCAGTGGGTGAGAGAGCAAAGCTTCATCTGCCGCTCCCCATTTCTCCCCGTCGATTACATTACCACCTTGAACCATCCCTCCCCATTGCTCTTATTACTGCCTGAACCAACCCTCCCCCTGCCCCCCATCTGCGGAAAACTTGTCTTGCATGAAACTGGTCCCTGGTGCCAAAAAGGTTGGGGAACGGTTGCCTACAGCCCTCTGCCCTGCACTTAACAGACATTAAAATATCTTGGTGTTGCCATACCCCAGAAATCACCTGTGTAAATTAGTGTGGATTTTAGTAACCAGCTAGAAACTACAAAATCAAGAAGAGTGTCTTGCGTCTAGTTACCATTTTAAATAAATGATATATTGAGCAAACAATGCCATAGAGGAAAGGATTTATTGATCAGTTCATCTAATCACTTCATCAAATGAGCAAACTGAGGCTCAGACCTTTAAAAATAAAATTAAGGACTTTTGTTTTACTTACAGCAAGAGACTGCTTTGAAAAGATACATAAATGAGTAGAGGAATGAATGAGTACAAGTTATACTGCACTGTCATTCCTTTAGGAGTTTTGAATTAGATCATCTCCCTTTTTTTATTGTTTTGTCTTAGTCAGTACATTCCTCTTCTCCAGATGAGTTTCATGAGGAATAAATTATCCATGGAACTCATGTGTATATAGTAGCTAAATCTCTATTCAGTTAATTCAGATGACTTCTTCCCAGATATTGAATGTCAAATTAGGTCAGGTGAGTAATAATTTGATCTAATTAGCTTCCCCAGAAGCTGTTAATTCCCTTACCTAGAGCCAAATAGAAGACTGGTGATAGTTTAACTGCCTGTGTGAATGTATATAGTGTCAGTGTGAGGAGCAGCAACGTCCTTTGCCGCTGAAAAATGAAAATATAAAATTTGTTTTTTATTGTGACCAAATAATATTGAAACCTGGGTTTGATTTCTTGGTATAACAACCTGGGTTTGATTTCTTGGTATTAATAACAAAGATATATGGGACAGTTTTTGTATCATGTTTCCCTTTTAAGGGATAGTATATAAAAATGAAATTTAGAATATTTCATAATCAAGGATTAATTTCCCTGGTCGTGCTGGGTTTTTGCAATATAGAAATCAATAGGGCTTATAAGTGATATAAATGAGACCATGGTTACTAAGAACACATTCAGGGTAAGGAACTAATCCGTAAGGAACTAATCCCAGTTGCACTTGTCAGAAAAAATAACATTTTGACAAAACCTGCTGTATTACTTTGCAAGCACATATTACCAAATTTCCCCAACTGGATTTAAAAAATTGTAAAGGGTAGAGGATGCAGAACTTTATAAAAAGATGATGAGTGTCTCAATGACTTGAAATCAAAGAAAGGCTTGCCAACCAATCATACATGATTTCATCTACTGCTAGTTCCCTAACTTTTTATTCCAAATTTAAAATTTTGGCCCAGTCTAGGTCAAATATATTCCTGAAGAATCAGCTAGGACAAAAATGCCGAGTTGTGATAATTGGGACATCACTATAAAGGCTATTCTCAAAGGTTGTTTTGATATAGCTAGCTAGCCCCAAGAGAGGTCCTTCTTAGCTTCTCTGATTACATTTACTTGTGGTAGGAAGGGCAACATTTTGAAATGAAATGTAGGCTGGAATAATTAGGAGTCACTGCAAAACTAGTTGTTTCTAACTGTGTTTTCCTTCAGCTCAAATCTGAACCAAATCTGGATGGCCTTTTATTAAACTTTGTTGATGTGGTACTACATTTTTTAAGAATGTGTCAATCTTACCCCTGATAATCTATATGATTGAGCATAAGTTTCTGTATTTGATAACTCTGTTAGTTATTTCTTTGATAATACCAAAGAGCAAGCAGTCCCTGTATCTTAGGAGCTTATAACTATACACATTTCACTCATGGGTTTGAAAGTTTTTTAGGCTTTGGATCAGATCAGTTGCACAATCAGTAACATGGCAAGGAATAGGAAGAAAGAAATTTATAGGCTATCATAATACAAAAACACCCCACAACTAATTGCAAAACAGACTTAGTATATTTACCAGGCAACAGAATTTTTAATGAAATGGTACTCAAAGGTATAAAATGTTCAGGTGAAGGACACAATTAATTATGGGGAATTGTTGAAACTTACGATGATTACTATATCAAAGAATATAAAATTATCCTCTAGTAACGAAGCCAACAAAATCTTGGGTAATTACAGTTTTTCTTACTAGTCTTCATACAAATGTATTTACTCATTTGGGCTTCTATAAGACATCCCTGTTTTGTATTAAGAGAAATTATAAGACTTGTCTACTATAAGAAATGCGTTGTTAGAATTGTTGCAAATTCCTCATTATGAGAGTGTTTGGAGAAATATATTTCTGTTATAATACTGTTGATAGTTGTTCTTTCCTTGAATAATTTGTGTGATTTTTATCATTAAACACTAAAATTATTTTGCTGATCTGGTCTTCCTATTCAGATTGCTGCTAACATTTCAGAGACAAATTAACGTCCCACATCTAGAAAATTTATGATTTCACTGTATTTTTATTTTAGGCATATTTCTATCTCTTTTCTATTATTGTTCATGTCATTTACCTATTTTCTTTTTGCATTCTTTTTCATTAAACTCTCTTGCTGTGTTTCAAATATTTTTATAGGCTACCCTAAATCTTTTCTAGATTGCAACAGGATATGCATAAACAAATGTAAAACATTGCACACCTTTGGATAGCTTGATTGATCTCCTTGGACCAGCTCTTTCATTTTCAGTGAGGAAGTTCAGACTACAGTGACTTATCTAGCTCATTTGAGGTTTAATACGTTATTAGGGGTAGATTCCAAAGACAATGATTGGGGCTAACACTAAGCTATGGAGATAAGGGGACCAATTAGTTAGCATTTTCGTCAGCACACTGAAAAGTGGTAAGAACATAAAATGAGTCAACCAGCAGTGCCTCCTCAGGATGAAGTTAGATCCTGATTAGGGAAGAGAAAATGCACAATTAGGAAACTTAGAACCAGAAGTAGATTTTGGCAGCTATTATTGGATGTCATAAACTGAACAGTTAAGAGGCAGAGTCACTCAAAATAAGATTTATACTGTTAAACTCAATCCTTCCGTGTCTGAAACTATGACCAGTCACAAGCTGCTCTTTAAAATAGTTCACATCCAACCACCAATCTGCGTTGTTTGACATGGTGATCAACCCTCGTGTAGGATTCTGAACAATTCAAAACTCTTCCCTAAGAAACCTCATAAGTACCAAGCATTCTGCATCAGTGAGTAGGTTAAATGGCTCCTCCCTGAAGGGAGATTAGGAGGTAAGACCCTTATATTTCTTAACAGTCAGTTCTGCTTTCTGACTATTAGATGTCTTCTTCAATCCATTGCAGAGGCAGTCTGCATAACAGGCATACTTCAGAGATCTCAAACTTAGGAAAGTTGTCATTTTCCTCAGTTCATGTCAGTTTCTAACAGGAAAAGTTTACAGAGTGCCACTCATCACATAACTGGGTATGGTAATTCACTGCTATGAGCTTTCCTTTTAAATGCCTGAGCATCTGTCACCCAGACATTTTTGGATTCAGGCAAAGGACCTTTTGTTCCCTTATATTTGAATGCACAGTAAAACAGCTTTAGTCAAATGAGTATTGAATGGAGTCTGAAGATTCAGCACTTTCAACACACCTACTAGTTTGTATCATTATTTATTCATTTATTTATTTTTTAGTTTCCACTTTCTACTAATTTTTAAACAAAGTAATAAGTAAAATGTTCTAACAGAGTCAAATAATTACCCTCTATTTGTGTACAAGTAGCAAAGATGTATAAGCTGAACTTCTGACTAATAGGTACCACTGTCTTTCAGAAGCCCACTGTTATATTCATTTTACCAGAGACACCTTAGAGGTGACACTGTAGAGTGTGAAACTGTGAGCATGCCTTGTGGTTGAGGCCAGCCTCCACTAGTGCATGTGAACAGTTGTGTTACCTTTTGAACTTTCCTTAACCAGAGGAATAGGTTTGGAAGAACCTGGGGTCCCAGATTGTGCTGATAAAGCAAAGCTGTATTATTATATTCTGTTGTTGTGAACTTTATTTAAAGAGACATTATAATATATTCTGTTAACTTTTGGAGGCGTTGTTAGTACCAGGACTTTTAACCATATGAATTAATACATTTACTATTTTGTATTAATAAATGCACAAAGAACTTTGGTTGTGAGCATGATTTTTCCTAATTATTCACATAACTACTCTGCAATATATTGTAGGTATAGGGAGTACAAATCTGGGAGGCATACTTCTCTGGTTCAGATCTAAATTTTGTCATTTATTAGCTGTGGGATTTTAGGGAAATTTCATAACCTCTCTGTTTCTCAGTTTTCACATTGGTATATGGTATTGTGATAATAATGACTGAGTAGGTGTGGAGATAAAGTTAATGCACATTTTATCAAAAGGAAAATAGTCTAGATATTTAAGAAAATCAGAGTATTGTTTTTTAAGTTTGGGGTTAAAGGACAATATGGGGCTAAGGACAAAATTTGTACAAAATTCAACGGCGAATTTCTTAAAGTATATATCAAAGATTGTCCAGGGGATTCTGGGAAGATGGCGTAGGTATCATCAGGAATCTCTCTCTACTTAGCCAATAATTGCACTGGCAGAGTCTTTCTGATGGAACTATTTTGTAACTCTGGAGTCTGTTGAAGGCTTGAAACTTTCAGGGGAAGGCTTGGACAGTAAATTGTGGTTAATTTCAGTCAACTTCAGCTCTTAGCACAATAACAGCTACTCATTCACCACTCTTAACCCTGTGGCAGGCAGCTGTGCATGTGTTCCTGAAGCAGTTTTCACATAGTTTGTGGGAGTGAGGGTGGAAAAAAGACCCTGTTCCCCAAATATTAGAGATCTCTGCTCTGATTATTTTTTTGTTGTTTCTGATCACAGAGGTGCAGCCAAAGAGGTGGGCAGTCGTTGTTGCACCGCCTCCCATTGTTGCAATCCCTACCCCCCTGCTTGAAGTGACTTTCAGAAGATTTAAAGGGATGAGCCCTTCCTCCCCTTACATTTTGCTTTTAACCTCTTCAGCAATCATGACCAGGACATTCAAAAATGATTGCATATACAATGAAAATTAGAAAGTGTGCATGCCTGGGGAAAGGCTGAGAAGACCTTAAGTTTATACCTAAGACTGATCCTCAGCACAGAGACAGCCTACAATTAAAACCAAAAATAAAACAAAAACCCCAAAAAACAAACAAAAAAGGCAACAAACCCCCTCCAAAACCCTGGGAAAGAAGGAGAATCTGATTTCCAGAATTACCACATTATTAGATTTAAATGTTCATTGTTCAACAAAAAAACATAAGGCATCCAAAACTACAGGAAAGTATGGCCCATTTAAATTTTTTTCTCTTTTAATTTAATTTATTTTATTTTTTTAAACGTTTTTATTGGCATATAATTGCTTTACAATGGTGTGTTAGTTTCTGCTTTATAACTAAATGAATGAGTTATACGTATACATATATCCCCATATCTCTTCCCTCTTGTGTCTCCCTCCCTCATACCCTCCCTATCCCACCCTTCTAGCTGGTCACAAAGCACCGAGCTGATCTCCCTGTGCTATGCGACTGCTTCCCACTAGCTATCTGTTTTACATTTGGTAGTGTATATATGTCCATATATACACTACCACTTTCTCACTTTGTCCCAGCTTACCCTTCCCGCTCCCCGTGTCCTCAAGTCCATTTTCTAGTAGGTCTGTGTCTTTATTCCTGTCTTGCCCCTAGGTTCTTCATGACTTTTTTTTTTTTTAAGATTCCATATATGTATGTGTTAGCATCCAGTATTTGTTTTTCTCTTTCTGACTTACTTCACTCTGTATGACAGACTCTAGGTCCATCCACCTCACTACAAATAACTCAATTTCGTTCCTTTTTATGGCTGAGTAATACTCCATTGTATATATGTGCCACATCTTCTTTATCCATTCATCTGTCGATGGACACTTAGGTTGTTTCCATGTTCTGGCTATTGTAAATAGAGCTGCAATGAACATTGTGGTACATGACTCTTTTTGAATTATGGTTTTCTCAGGGCATATGCCAAGTGGCCCATTTAAAGAAAAAAAAGAAAGTCAACAGAATTATCCCTGGAAAAAAACATAATGGCAAATATACTAGAGAAAGATTTTAAAACTAATGTCTTAAAAATACTGAAAGAACTAAGGAGAGATGTGGAGAAAGTCAAGAAGATGATTTATGAACAAAATAGGAATATTAATAGAGGTAGAAAACCTAAAAAGAGACCAAAAACATTTCTAGAGCTAAAAAGTGCAATAATAATTAAAAATTTTACTAGAGGATTTCAAAGACAGGATTTGAGTAGGTAGAAGAAAGAATCAGCAATTTAAAGATAGGATAATGGGAAATTATCCTGTCTAAGGAACAGAAAGACAAAAAGATTGAAGAAATGACCAGAGTCTAAGGGGCCTGTGGGATGCCATCAAATGGATCAAAGTATGTGTCATGGGAATCCCAGAAGGAGAACAGAGAGAGAATGAACAGAGAGTATATTTGAATATATATAGTATATTTGTATATATACAGTATATTTCAGTATATAATGGCTGAAAACTTCCAAAATTTGAAGAAAGACATGAATATGAACATCCAGGTTCAATGAACTCCACATAAGATTAACTCAAAGATGCTCAATAAGATAATGAACAGATTTTTCGTCAGAAACTTTGGATGCCAGAAGACTGTGGGCTGATATGTTCAGAGTGCTGAAAGAAAAAAGCTATCAAACAAGAATCCTTTAACTTGCAAAACTGTCTCTGAAGAGTTAGGGAGAAATTAAGATATTTCCAGATAAACACAAGCTGACGGAGTCTGTGACCACTAGACTTGCCCTGGAAGAAATGCTTAAGGGAGTCCCACAAGGAAAAATGAAAGGATACTAGATAGTAATTAAAAACCATATGGAGAAATACAGATCTCCATAAAGGTAAATACATGGACAATTGTAAAAGCTAATATTATTGCAACAGTGGCTTGTAACTGTACTTTTTGGTTTCTACATGACTTGACTAATATATTTAAAGAGAAATAATTAGAGTAAAATCTGGTCTTACTGTAACTTTGATTCATAACTCCAAATCTGGGTCTCCCTTATTTTTAAATTTATTGAAGTATAGTTGATTTACAAACTCCCAGGTGTACAGTAAAGAGATTCAGTTATATATCTATATCTGAAAAAAATATTTTTTTTCAGATTCTTTTCCATTATAGGTTATTACAAGATATTGAGTGTAATTACTGATTGACCGGTACACGGACCAGTACCGGTCCGTGGCCTGTTAGGAACCAGGTCGCACAGCAGGAGGTGAGTGGCAGGCTAGCTAGTGAAGCTACATCTGTATTTACAGCCGCTCCCCATCACTCACAATACCGCCTGAGCTCCGCCTTCTGTCAGATCAGCAGTGGCATTACATTTTCATAGGAGCGCAAACCCTGCTGTGAACTGCGCATGCAAGGGATCTAGGTTGCGTGCTCCTTATGAGAATCTAATGCCTGATGATCTGAAGTGCACCTGAGTCAGTGATGCTAGTGCTGGGGAGCGGCTGCAAATACAGATTATCATTAGCGGAGAGGTTTGACTGCACAGACCCTAATAAATCAATTGCTTGCAGACTCATATCAAAACCCTATCAGTGAGTGGAGTGAAAATGAGTTCAGAGCTCCCACTGATTCTGCATTATGGTGAGTTGTATAATTATTTCATTATATATTACAATGTAATAATAATAGAAATAAAGTGCACAGTAAATGTAATGCACTTGAATCATCCCCAAATCATCCACCCCCTGGTCCATGGAAAAATTGTCTTCCACAAAATCAGTCCCTGGTGCCAAAAATGTTGGGGACCGCTGACCTAGATGAAATGGACAAATTCCTAGAAGCACGAAACCCGCCAAGACTAAATCATGAATAATTAGAATATTTGAATAGAGTTACAATTAGGAGATTCAATCAGTAATTAAAAATCAGAAAAACCCCTAACTTGATGACTTTACTATTGAATTCTACCAAACATTTTAAGAACTGATACCAGTACTTTTCAAACATTTCCAAAAAAATTGAAGAGGAGGGAATACTTCCAAGCTCATTCTATGAGGTCAGCATTGTTCTGATACCAATGCCAGACAAAGATACTGTAAGAAAAGAAAATTACAGACCAATAAATCTTCTAAATATTGATGTAAAAGTCCTCAATAAAATACTATCAAAAAATTCAGCATATTATAAGGATTATACACCATGATCAAGTGAGGTTTATTCCTGGAATGCAAGGATGGTTTAACATATGAAAATTGATTAATGTATTATTCCACATAAGCAGAATGAAGGAGTTAAAAAGCACATGATCATCTCAAGATAAAAGAAGCATTTGACAAAATTCAACACCTTTCATGATAAAAACACATAAAAACTTAGAAATAGAAAGAAACCAACTCAATATAAAAGTTCCTCCTTAGTAACTGAAAATATGTAATCTTTGCATAGTGGAGAAATTTACAAATTTAAAGTCAGTTCTTATTTAGAAAACAAAACAACCCTCGATTTATAGATTTATTTTACATGCTGGTCTCATGGGCAGATGAGATGTTATATGATTAGATATTACTGGCTGTAGTTCAGAAATAGCTCCTCTTTCCAAAATATCACTACATCTGGTCTACAATCGTCAACATCATGCAAATAAATATATCCAGCAAATAACTAAGAAATTATTAACCACCATTAAAGGCATAGTATAGTAAAGTACCTAACACAGTATCTGGAGACAATATCATATGTTTTCCCTGTTTCAAGGAGGACTGATTGATTAGAAAAGAACCATAAGATATGTTTGCAGTGGTGGCTAGGTTAGGATAAATGTAAGAGTCTTTCTAAGAATCTATTGTATATTTCTCATTGGCAATTTTGACAAAGACAGCACAGCTTATATTGCTTCCTCTTTACAGTTTCTTTGAGGTTAAGAAGCCCTAGTGGGGCTTCCCTGGTGGCGCAGTGGTTGAGAATCCGCCTGCCTATGCAGGGGACATGGGTTCGTGCCCCGGTCCGGGAAGATCCCACATGCCACGGAGCGGCTGGGCCCGTGAGCCATGGCCACTGAGCCTGCGCGTCCGGAGCCTGTACTCCGCAACAGGAGAGGCCACAACAGTGAGAGGCCCGTGTACCGCAAAAAAAAAAAAAAAAGCCCTAGCTAAACCCTTTTACTCACATGTTCTTACTGTTTATATGAGATGCTCATTTCTAATTCACATACAGATTTTGAACAATTGCTCTCAGACATTCTGAAAAAAGCAACACTGCCCTTCAGTTTCCAGGTCATTTGTTTATAATACAAATTACCAAATTTTGAAAGACTAAAGCAAAAGTTAATGACTGAATCACATAGCATATGCTATCTTCATGTTAAGGAAGAATTGCGAGATCTTCTCTTCCCCTATTTACATGTTCTGACGTGTTGTATATGTTAAATGAATCTTATGTGGATAAGAAGTGGATATAATAGAGGTATTTGGGTTACAGAATAGATCATTGTAAATTTTAAATGAGATGATACTTATAAAACTCTAAGAAAAATATATATAATAAACTGTTATTTAATGAATATAAGCTGTAAAAACACTATCAGTGATCATAATGATAATGAGATTTGGAGCATGGAGTTAAGTCATACCATTTCTCAAACCTAGATAAAATGCTTAAGATTCAGGGACACAAAGAATATCAGAGGGCTAACTACTTCAGCTCTGGAAGTTTCTGAGGCTTATTTGATTTTTTTCCTTATCAGTTGATTTGCACAGATATCTGTTCTGGAGCAAGCTGGTAACATTCTACAGAAGCCAAATAAAGAGAATTCTAGGTCAGAACTCCAACAGAGTTTGAGGACAAAGACAATGTGGAATAAACAGATATATGCCTTTCTTCAGCAATGTAGAAAGTCTGTTTCTTATTGCTTTCTTTTCAGTTATTTTTCTGCTTACAAATCATTTGAAGCTTTTAGCTATTGTAGGGTGCCTATTTGGTCAGTGCATGGAATGTTTATATGTTTGGTTGGTTTGTTGGAAACAGTTACTTGCTTATTTGCCAACTGTCAAAAATATTTGCAAAAGGGAAAGAAAGTAGAAATGATATTCAATAAAAAATGCATTCTTTAGGAAAGGCAATTCCTGGAGTGCATATTAAATTACTCTTATGCTTTCTAAAAGAAAGTAGTACTGGTAACCTAATTTACTTCAACTCCTTCAACTTTCATCACTAAGGAGAACAGAATTGTTTGCTTTGTCTTTCTGATTTCTTAATCAAGTACTATACTCAAAGAAACATGTAAGGCATAGAAGCAAGGAAATATGACTCAAAAGAAAAGACTGGGGAATTCCCTGGGGGTCCAGTGGTTAGGACTCCGAGATTTCACTGCTGAGGGGGTGGATTCAATCTATGGTTGGGGAACGAAGATCCCACAAGCCAAGTGGCATGGCCAAAAAAAACCCCCCAAAAAACAAAAAAAAGACTGCTTGACTGGTTTTGAAAGATGATGATTCCTAAAACAAAAAAAAGAAAAGACTGGTTGACTGGTTTTGAAAGGTGATGATTCCTAAGTAGGTTTAAAAATGCCCAAGTGAAGTGACAAGGAAATAAGGGTCCTTTCCTTTGGATGCTTTTGCCATTTAGAAAGAAGGTGTACACATATTTACTGTGATGAATCAAGAACCTACAGAAGTTTACCACTTCTGTTGATCAGATGAGTCAGATCAAATTGAAAGTCATTAAATATTTGAATACATTCATTAGTGTTCCCTGAAATGTATAGATTCAGGCATTAAATATGGTAAATAGGAAATTGCTATTGTCCTTGTTATTTGTTAATGATAGTAATAATGTAGATAAGATAATTTACATTGTCTTTTAATGTCTTTTGACTCTGTTTTATTCAGAGTCCTTGTTTCACTGGTTAATATGCATGCCCACATAGGATAGGGTATGCGACACAGTGTTACACTTCTACACCCTTACGAATCACATTACATTTCATAGTGGCTAAAAGAAAAAAAATATGCAAAAATATTATCAATAATATTTATTTCCTAGCAACGTTTCAGTGTTCTGATTGTGTCAATAAAAACATGCTTTAGTCATTGATTTGTTACTTATGTGCCTGTTTTAATGTTTTTCACTCTATCTCCAATGACCAGATGAGCTTTCTGGCAACATGCCATCCATCAAAAGAAAATTTCTAGATATGAAATTGAGCTATGAATCCAGGCAAGTTCTGTCCAATTGTGTACTTGAGTCTGATTACCAATATGAGTAGTAGAGCCTGTGTAGAAACAGCAGGGCTATTTTTTATGAAATGTCACTCTTTGAACCTTCTTAATTTAACAAAGAGGCAATCTATCACAGTCTCTTGAGAATATATTTATATATGGGATTTAACTTACATAAGTGGCAGGCAATAATGGTAATTGCCTTCTCTTACCCAGATGGGTTGTTTTTTAAATGGCTATATACTGTTTTAAACCTCACTGTGTAGTCAATACAGCACTCAGGTGGCAGACTCTAACATAAATAATATGTCAAGAATATGGATATAAACACATAAATATAGACTCAGTATGAACTGCCTAGAAACAGCATATTTCAAGGTGAGTTTGTTTGTACATATTTTCTTTGCAGATTTAAGGTTACAGTGCACAACTGAACTAACCAATGTGTTTTAGATCTAAATTCAATAGGGCACCATTAAAGGCTAGCATCACTCATGCATTGGATCAAATTCATAGTTATGACCAGTAGCTCATTCGTTTGTAAGAAAATGTTTTTTATATCCCCTCAGGGTTTAATCCAGGAAATTCAGAGGATTTCCAAAGGTTAATCACAAAGAAATGGACACAATTGGGCATGAAAATAAATCTTATAGTGGAGAGTACATTGAATACATCATGCCTCTCACACCTAAATGCTATAGTGTGCATTCCCTTGACCTAAAAACAAGGACAAGGACATTCTTTTTAAAACCACAGTATTTTTATCAAAATAAAAATTTTGATATTGCTCAAATGTTACCCACAGTTCATACCTAAATTTTGTCAGTTGTCTCAATAATGACCTTTATAGGTTTTGTTCTTTCCCTGATCCAGGATCCAATACAGAATTACTCATTGGATTTAGTTGCTATATATCTTTAGTAATTTTAATTTGGCAGAGTTTCTTTAATAATCTTGCTTGACCTGGATGTTTTTGAGGAGTAGAATGTCTTCCATTTTATGTTTGTTGGATGTTTTCTCAGGATTTGATTAAAATTATGCACCTTATGGAGGAATATCACAGACATGCTATTGTATTATTCTCAGTATTGTTGATGTCAATTAAGATCACTTTCTTAAGGTAGTGTCCCTCAGGATTCTCCACTGTAAATTTTCTATTTTTCCTTTTGTAACTGATAAGTATTTGGGGTGAAATTCTTAAAGATCATGTAAATATCCTTTTTTTCATCAAATTATCATTAATTTTATGATTATTGCTGGAAGATTTTCTAACTTCATCATTTCGTCTATATTTTTAAGTTGCCATTCAAAGGAAAAGAAGGGGTTTCCTTTCTAGTACATATATTTATTTATTCCTTAATTTAGTAATACTAGTATGGACTCGTATTGTCCTATGTTATTTAGAGCATTATAATCCATTATTATCTTTATTTTGGTAATCGAATTTTTCCAAATTACACTTGTGAGAGTCCCTTCATGACAGCAACTATGTCCTTTTGATGTCTCTATCATTTTTTGAGCACTTTTAGGCACAATATGATTAACATATTCCAGGATTATCTTGTACTTTCCCTGCTTCAATATTGGATTTACCCCTTACTCTAAGGAGTATTGATTCCTTAAGTGGGAAATGAGATTTTGATAGGAACATCCAAGTGCTAGAAGTGTTAACTGTTTCAGTATCATTGCTTCAGGGTACTCTCATTGGACACAACTAAGAAATGTAAATATTAATAGATATTACTTGTATTTGGAGATTCATTCTCTCTCCCTTCTCCCTTTCCCTCTTGTTCTCTTACCCCTCCTTCCTCCCAATATAATAAAAAACCACAAAGTGAACTCTAGTCTTCTCCCTTTCTGTTTTTTCGACTTAGTTTTCCAAAATTGAGAGACCTGGCTCCCAGATTGTCAATGCATTCATTCAATGAAAAATAATTTTAGAGTTCACATTTATTTAGGAAGATGCGTATCAATAAATGCACAAATCATAAGTATATATCAACAATTTTCACTAAGTAAACTCACTTCCTGTAATCAACACAAAAAGCATATTACTGTAACTCTAAAAGCCCTCGTTCTTTTTCCTACTCAGTCTTAATCTCATAAGGTAATCCATATCCTCATTTTAAATAATTCATGTATGCCCTAAAACTATATAACAATGGAATTGTACTGACTGAATTATTTTGTGGCATTATGTTTCTGATGTTTATCCATGATGTTGCATATAGCAAGTTCATTTGTATTCGTAGTGGTATAGCATTACACTGCATGAATATATCACAGTTTACTCAATTTGATGGGTCTTTTTGTTTTTGTTTATAATTGGAGCCATCATGTAAAGGGCTGCTAAAAACACCTTTGCACATGTCTTTGTTGAATAAAGTACACATTTATCTTAGGTAAGTAAGTGGAGTTGCTGAGTCACAGGATGTTTATATGTTTAGCACTAGAAGATAGTGCAAAGCAATTGGTTGTGTGACCCTATTTAAATTGACACCAGAAGTAAATGGGATTTTCATTTGCACTGTATCTTTTCTAACATTTGGTATTGTCTTTGTTTCATTCTAGTCATTCTTTTGGGTGTGCAATTATATTGCACTGTAATTTTAAATTGCATTTTCTGATGACTAATGATTTTAAACATGTTTTCATAAATTTATTGACCATTTTTATATCATTTTTAATAGTGTGTAAATTCAAATCATTTGCCCATATTATCTATTGCATAGTGAGTAATTTTCTTATCCATTGTAGGAGTTCTTTATGTATTCCAGATAGGAGTTCTTTGTCAAATATGTGCGTTGAAAATATCTTCTGGTAATTTGTGGCTTCACTTTTGACTCTCAGTGGTATAATTCTTAATTCTAATGTAGTGCTATTTGTCATTTTATGGCTACCTTTTTTGTCTTGATAAAAAGAACTTTTATTGTTTTGCATTCACATTTCTACAATACAACTAAAATTGATTTTTACTGTGTACTATATGAAGTAAGATGGAATATATTTTGCCATATAAAAATCCAATTGACTCAGTGGTATTTATTGAGATCATCTTTTCCTTTTAGCACTGTCATGTCATGTATAAATCAAATGGCAATATATAAATAGGCAATATATATATATGCTTCTGGAAACCATTCTGACCTATTAGTTTACTATTTATTCTTTTATCATTGCATTTATACTGACCATGTTAATATAGCTTTATAAAAGCCTTGGTACCTGTTAATGCGAGTCCTTCTACTTTGTTCTTCTTCAAGAGTGCTTGGTTATTCATAAAAAGTATATTTGGGTGGAAATTTGAGAGTCTATTTGGCTGCTTCAGAACCCCTGCTGGGATTATTATTATTGTGTTTGTATTGTTTTTATAGGTCATTTTGGGTGGAATTGACAGCTTTAGAATATTAAGTGTTCCTTTTCATAAGGATGGTATATCCTTCTACTTATTTGGTTTGTCTTTAATTTCTCCCAATGATATTTAATGACTTTCAGAAAACAAATTTTACCTCTTTGTTAAATTTGTTCTTAGCTATTAGAATGTTTTAAGTTTTTGTAGATAGTATTTTTATTTCATGTTTTTTGGTTTGTTTCTGGTATTTGTAAAAACCATTTCCAGAAAAAAAATTACATATTTGTTCTAATAGTTTGTAGAGTCTTCCAAATGTTCCACATATATCATTGTCATTTTTATATAATGACATTTTTATTTCTCCCTCTTCAATTCATTCATATTTACTTATCTTATCACTGTGGATAGGAACTCCAGTCAATGGTGAATAGAAATGGTGATAACATTTTTATCCTAGTCCTGATATAATGGGGGAAAATTATGAATATCTCAACATTAAGTTTGATGCTTACTGTAATTTTATTTATCTTTTTTCCAGAGATTCTTTATTTTAATGTTCTCTTTCTACTTTCCTAAAAATTTACAATATATATTTTGAATTCTACATTAGTTTTCTATTGCTGCATAAAACAAGAGGCTTCAAACAACCACCATTCATTAGCTCACAATCCTGTATGTAAGAAGTCTAGCACAAAGTGTTTGGGTTCTGTTCCCAGGACATCATAAGACTGAAATCAAAGGTTTGGCTGGGCTGAGTTCGAGTCTGGAAGCTTTGGGGAAGAATTTGCTGCCAAGCGCATTCAAGTTTTTGGCATAATTCATTAGATCTAAGTTATAGAACTGAGGTCCCTGTTTCTTTGCCTGCCTGCTGTCAGCCACAAGTTGTTCTCAACTCCAGAGGCTGCCTAAAGTTTTTGCTATAAGGCTTCCATATCTTCAAGCCAACAGTGGCCCACTGAATCCTTCCCAAGCTTTGAAATCTCTGATCTCTAGAACTAGATTTAAAGGACCCATGTAATTAAGTAAGGCTCACCTAGATATCTTTTATAAGGTTAATCGATTTGGAACTTAATTAATTTTGCAAATTCTTTTCACAACAATACCTAGATTAACATTTGAATGAATAACTGGGAGAAGTGTGTACAACAGAGGCTGGGAATCTTGAGAGTCATCTTAAAATTCTGCCTACCCCAAATTATATTACGCAGCTTTTTTTCTCCCACATCTATTGAGATGACCATGTGACTCTTTTGGCCTTTATTTAATTAATGTTGTGAATTACACTGATAGATTTTCAAAGATTAAACTAACATTGCATTCCTGGAATAAACGCAAAATAGTTTTCACATACTGTACTTTATTTCTAGATTTAATATGCCAAAATTTTAAGATTTTTACATCAATGTTCATGAAGGAAATTGTCTTATGCTTTTTTATTGTAAAGTTTGTTTTTTGTTCCCAAGTTACTGAATTAAGGAAATGCTGATTTCATCACCTGAAGTTTTTTATTGTTCATTCTTATTTTTTCTATTTTCTGAGAGATTTTCAATGAGATTGACATTATTTCGTACTTAAAGGTTTGGAAGAAATTATCAGTTAAGCCATATGGATTTGAAATTTTCCCTTAGTGGGTAACTTTCTTTTTTTTTTTTAAAAAAAAATATTTATTTATTTATTTATTTATATTTGGCTGTGTTGGGTCTTCGTTTCTGTGCGAGGGCTTTCTCTAGTTGCAGCGAGCGGGGGGCACTCTTCATTGCGGTGCGCGGGCCTCTCACTGTCGTGGCCCCTCTTGTTGCAGAGCACAGGCTCCAGATGCGCAGGCTCAGCAGTTGTGGCTTATGGGCCCAGGTGCTCCGCGGCATGTGGGATCTTCCCAGACCAGGGCTCGAACCCGTGTCCTCTGCATTGGCAGGCAGATTCTCAACCACTGCACCACCAGGGAAGCCGCGGTAACTTTCTTTTAAGTGAGATATAGAACAGTTGCAGTTTTCTTTTACTTTTTGTTTTGGATTTGTATTTGGGAAATTCTACTTTACTTAAATCTTCTAAAATGTTATTGGGCTTCTGGCGCAGTTGTTGAGAGTCTGCCTGCCGATGCAGGGGACACGGGTTCGTGCCCTGGTCCGGGAAGATCCCACATGCCGCGGAGCCGCTAGGCCCGTGAGCCATGGCCACTGAGCCTGTGCATCCTGAGCCTGTGCTCCGCAAGCCTGCGTACTGCAAATAAATAAATAAAATGTTATCTTACTGATAACTGTTGGCTTTTGTTATTAACTGGAGTTCTCCAGATAAACAGAACCAGTAGGCTATCACTCTATCTCTCTATATCTATCTATTTATTTGTAAGGAATGACAAATTGGCTTATGCAGTCATGGGGTCTCATGTGTCTGCAATTTGTAGGGCAAGGTATGGGCTGGGAATTTAGGTAATAGTTGATGTTATAGTTTTGAATCCAATAACTACAGAAAATTCCGGTAAACTGGGAACTCAGGCAGGATTTTTATGTTGCAGTTGAGACAGATTGCTTCTCCTTCAGGATACCTCAGTCTTTGCTCTTAAGACCTTGAACTGATTGGACAAGGCCCACATTCTGGAGAGTAATCTGCTTTAATTAAAGTCCCAAATCAATTGACATTATGATAGAGAGGTTATCTGAGTGAGCCTGACCTAATCATATGAGCCCTTTAAATTTAGGTCTTTAATGATTGTGTGGTTGTGTTTTATTTTATTTTCTTCTCTGATCTTCAGTTTGGACATTTTATGTTAACTTTATACTTCATTAACTTTTTTTTTTTTGCTCTGAGTCTAATATCCTGTTAAATTCATCTGTTTATTTCTTAATTTCAGTTCTTTTAACTCTCTTAAAATTTTCATTTTATTATTTAATGTAGATCTCAGAATCTGGTGCATTTTTAATTCTTTCTTCTCTTTTCTCTATATTTTCCTCTACAGTCTACTATTTCCAATATCTCTATCACTTGTAATTTACTTTTTTTTTCCTTTTCACTATTTTAGAAAAAAATATTTTGCCTTTTTCTGTGCCTGGTAATTTTTCCTTAAATGCCTGTCATTGTGTTTGAGAAATTATAAAGTATATAGATGTTCTCTTCCTACAGAGAGTGTTCACACTTTTTTCTTATAGAAAAGAAAGGAATATGGGTTGATTACATTAATCTAATTAGGGTAAGACTTGATTGTAGGATAGTTTATATTTAGATCTTTGGGGGTGTTTCATGAAGCCCCTCACTCACCTACACACAGGTCTTGAACTCTAATTATTATCTTCAATAGCTATCTTCTCAGAACTACAAGCTGTCATACCTACTCTGACTTTTGTAAACATTTTGACTGACTTTTGGCCTCATACATTTGCAGTTTCACAAGTTAACAAATATCTGGGGAGAGGGGCACATCAGATAGTTTATAGCACTCTTTTCCCTACAGTTTATGGCTCTATTTTTGGAAAACTGAAACTGAAAACTCTTTTTCCCCCCCCAGGATCATTAATATCTCTGCTGGTTTCTCTGCCTCTTAGTAGAGGTCTTTAGTCCTTTTTTTTTTTTAACATCTTTAATGGTGTATAATTGCTTTACAATGTTGTGTTAGTTTTTGCTGTATAACAAAGTGAATCAGCTATATTGCAAAGCATGCTCAGAGTCTTTCCTGGCGCTCAGAATTTTAGGCCTTATAAGAGAAAACAGTTGTTGACTATCTCTTATATTAGCATGTTTATATTTATTCATTGATTATTTTCTTCCTCATGCTACTTTGCCTTGATAATTCTCTAATTTCCAGGTTACATTTAGTTGTTTTTAAACATTTTATCTGGCTTTTTAAAGCATTCTCTCTGAAAGCATGGGTCTACTACAAGCTACTCATTTGTATTGAGATGTGGATTCCTGAAGGCCTCATCCTGCATGAAATATACATGAAAATGAATAAATGTATTCATCATATATCTCAATGGGATTTAATAGGTCTTTAAATACTTCATTGCTGTCATGAAAATGGAAATAAAATGTCAGCCATCTAAAATTAATAATATTGTTACTTAAAATGTATTTTTCATTTAAGAATCTTAGTGTACATCCTTAAAATTGGTCCTTGTGTGTGAAGACTATGCAAGATTCCTTTTTTGTTTTAAAGAAAATAAATTACCTGAGAAGGGTTCATGAGAGATTTCATTTTTTTCTAGTGGCAGTGAAAAAAACATGTTTAGAAAAATAATGTCTGAAGCAAAGAATGGTTTAAGTGTCAATGCAGAATAAAGTTTAATTGGGGCTGTTTGCTCACAATTAGTTAAATTTTACCTCAGTTAAATTTTGTCCCTGTAAATAAATTACGTGTTATTCTAATTTTAAAAATTATAATCTTGTCCTCTCTCTCCAATTTAATACCTTCTTACTTTTTATAATGAAATCACAGAAATTTGTTATCCCACTGCCATGATTATAAAATTAAAAGTAAACAATCTTCATTTAAAAAAATAAACAGTAGAGAGAATGGAAATAAATGCCTTACCCTCTTTGCTAAAGTTTTATTTTTCCCCCCTCAATTAAAGGGTAATTCATAGTTTGTACATAGTGGTATTATTTAGTGTCTGACTTTATGTGGATTATTTTATAATGTAGCTGCCTAACTTATTATTAAATCAAGACAGCATACAAATGGATAAAAGATTATTTCACTACTTTTTTCAGTGTGGACTTAATGAGAGGCATATAGTTTTTATTATTCATACATTTTATAATTAGAGTTCTGAAGTTCTGTCCTGAT
This sequence comes from Stenella coeruleoalba, assembly GCF_951394435.1. NCBI lineage: Eukaryota > Metazoa > Chordata > Mammalia > Artiodactyla > Delphinidae > Stenella > Stenella coeruleoalba. The sequence continues at coordinate 93,550,661 of NC_137150.1, forward strand.
AAAGCTAAAAATAAGGAAGAAATATTTGCTGATTGAAAACAAATAATCTTTTTAAATTATCTGTGCATTCACAGAGAGTATCCTAATGCCTAGAATATATGAGATAAAGAGTAGTACATCTCTTAGTTAGCCACATAGTGTATAATAAAAAAAGTACAGGAGGTGAGTGAAGGAAGATTTAAAAAAAAAAAAAGTAGGTTGTTCAGGACTGACTGTTTAGGGAGTAATCTTTAATTTGGGCTGTATAGAATGTGTAGGTGTTTACGGTATTCTAGTTAAAGAGTCAATAAAACAAAGACAAGTATATAGGAAAGAACACTTGACATCTAAGTCACATGTGAGTAGTCTGGTTTAATTTAAATGTTAAGTATAAATAAAGGAGTGTTATTAGATAGAAGTAGAAAAGATGGAAAGAGACAGGGTTATGGAAGGTCCTGACTGCCAGACGAAAGGGATAATACAGGTGTGACAAAGAAACAATAAGAATTAAGCAGATGAGAGAAATAGTTATGAAGACACTTAAAGCAGCTAGATATTTTGTATAAGATAGAAACTTGAAGAGTGAGATTAATTCTACCAGTTAGGAAATTATAGTATACTAAAATTAAGTGCTTATAAACTCATGAGAACTTAAAGCAATGCAATGATGGTAGGAAGGTAATCATGTGATATGAAAATTATCAATTAATAATTAATCTTGAATTAAATTGATAACTAATTGAGTGTAGAAGAACAGAGTGAAGGGGAAAGTTTGCGCTAAGATTTTAGGCTTACCTTCCTGGAAAAACCATATTCAGATATAGTCATAAATGGAAGCGTTAGAAGAATAATCTAGTTTTGACCAGTTGGTGAAGGTAGCAGGTAATATAATGGACTTTTTGCAAAGTCAGCTTTGATGATCCATCATGATATGGAAATGAAAATGATTACTAGACCTCTGCACCTGCAGAAGAGATTCTTGAGGTCTGAGAAGCCACACTCTAAGTGGCTGGGTACTACAGGTTTGCTAGTCAAAGATGAGGAAATGTGTGGAAGAGGGAAAGAAAGATGAGATGAGACATCTGTTTCCTTGAGAGAGGTTTGGTAGTATAGGTGAAGAAAAGGAAGACATTAAATGTGAAATGAAAATAATGAAGTTCAAGTAACTTTTTTTTCTAATTAAAAAAAATCAGATTCTTTTTTGACTTAAAGTCACTAGTTGGATAAAGATTAGTTTCAGTTGGCCAGAGGAAAGAGCTTCTTATGCATCTTTGATATGTAATCAAATTATTGATTAGCATTATCGTGTTTGAATGAACTGTGCCCACTTTTAAGCAGCTTATTTATTGTTTACTTTTACCAGTTATATATGTCAATGACTTCTTAAAATCTTCTACTCACATGACTTTCCTTTGAATAATAATATTTACTCTATTGCCTGGAGTCACACAGTAAGAACATGAAATAAGACATGAGGCATAATTGCTATGTTCTTTCTTTTCTTAAACTACTAACAGGGAAATCCCTAGCTGGTCTTAAAGGCCACTAGGACAACATGTATATATTTCTTTTGAAGCATAAAGGTTAAGAAAAAATGTAGTTCCCAGCAAGCAATGGATATAAACAAGATTAGGACCCCATAAGTGAGTTCTAGCAATCATGTTCCTGCTGAAAACCCATAAAGCTAAGTGTCTTTCAAGGCATGCAATATCCTTTCTAAATCTTTTAGAGCACACATATCATTATACAATTTGGCAATCTTTAAACCCCATGGGGATCAATGTTTTCAGTGTGCTACATTATACTTTGCTGTTATAGAAGCTCTAGGTAATAAATGTTTCAGCATCCAATTTAAAGAATATCCATTATGCAAATATAATAATACTTGCATAAAATTCTTGATGTTACAGTTTAGTATCATGTATCAAGCTGACTAATGACTTCCCCAAATAAGTTTGTTCAAACAAGGGAAAAAATAAAATACTGTTAACTTGCATGTAGCCATTATAATAAAAAGGAATAGGGGCACTTAAATCTCTAGAATATGTCTTTGAAAATTATTTTAATTCTGAATATGATTATCAAGGCATTCTTCTAACTTTCTGATGAGAACATTTTTTTTTTTTCTGCAAGGTTTCTGGCATCTATTTTTCCCTAAAATATCTGCCTATATATCACATGAATATAAATACAACCATATGTAAGAATGATATTAGTATGTATTTGTATATAGACACACACAGAGACACATGCAGAAATACTTCTTACATCCTACTTTCCTCTGGTTAATTGAAATAATTAACTCCTCCTTTGCTGGACTATTCCAGGATGAATATGTTGAGCTGTATGTTAATTTTGTAATGACATGATATTATTAGTTAATAGATCTAATCTCTAAGTGAAAAGATAGGGATGAACTAGAAAAACATAATTTTTAGTTTCTAGAATAAGCACCAAAAAAAAACCTGGTGTATGACATGGGAGCCCCTGTTACTGGATCTGACTTGCCTCTGCAGGGGTCAGTTGGCAGCCCCAGAAGCCAACCCTCTGCTGGCCTTCATGTCTCCCATAGCACTTTGATCCTGGAGAGTTCCCAATACTCCCCTAATATTCACAGCTTCACAACCATTATCTGCCTTGGTTCTTTCAGCACAAGTATTACTGTGCCCTCTGTCTCGGTTTTTTTTTTTATTTTTTATTTTTTGCGTTATGTGGGCCTCTCACTGTTGTGGCCTCTCCCATTGCGGAGCACAGGCTCCGGACGCGCAGGCTCAGCGGCCATGGCTCACGGGCCTAGCCGCTCCGCGGCATGTGGGATCTTCCCGGACCGGGGCACAAACCCATGTCCCCTGCATCGGCAGGTGGGCTCTCAACCACTGTGCCACCAGGGAAGCCCCTGTCTCTGTTTTTGATCAATTGCTCATCATCACAAGAACATACTAGACTCCCAGGCCTTTCCTCACACCTGGAATATAGTGTCTCTCCTCATTGTCTTTTCTGTCCTGTCACTCCCCTAGAACTCCTGAAACTTTCTACTCCATTTGCAGGACCTATTAAAATCCCCTAAATTATTTATCTCTTTTTTTAAGGTTCCCCTGTATCCTTCCTCTAAAGAAAAATTGTCTAATCTAGCTTGGATAAATAATAATTTTTTTACACATACTTTGGATACGCTGGGCCGGAAAATGAGTATTCTGGCATCAAATCACTACCTTCTTTCATGAAGTCATCTAACAATTCTTAAGCACTTCTTGGTATTCCTAGATTCTATAGGTTCTTAGCTCACTGTCTTTCTCCATTAGTATAGGCATCTTCTTTCTTGGTAATTTCAGTACTGATATAGATGATCCAACTAATGCTGTGCAGTCGGAACCATGGCTTTCCCTCTTCCAGTAACTTTCTTGAACTAATGTCCTCCAACTTACTCCATTTTAGTCCCTCCAGCTTCCTTTTGGTTCCTAGGACACACCAGACATGCTTGCACCATAGGGATTTGGACATACTGTTCTTTCTGCCTGCATACTCTCCTGTGCATATTCACATGGCTTGTTGCCTCATCCTCTACAAGTCTTAGTTTATTTGTCACCTTCTTACTGAGTCTTCTCCTTTCTAATTTAAAACTGAAAACTCACTTGTCCCTGCATTCCTTATATTCCTTCCTTGATTTATGTTTTCTCTATAGCACTTCTCACATCTAATGTACTATATATTTTACTTATTTTATCTATTTATATTCTTCGTAGTCTGACCCCCATTTTAAAAATAAATTCCACAAAGGCTGACTATTTTCTGTTCCCTTCACTGTTGTATCTTCAGTTCTAGAAGAGTTACTGGCATATGGCAGGTTTGAAAATAAGAATTAAAATTATCCTTATTTATAAGAAGTAAACACTCCCAGTGTAAGTAAATACAACCAGTGACTTAAAACAGCTTAATTTACTCACTGGCTGATTTATAAATTAATGAATCCATCTTTTAAATATGCACATTTACCTTCTGAGTAATACATTCATCAAAATAAATCTTTGGAAAATTGTTTAAACCATATAATTTAAATGATAAACCTGAATTTGTTACTGTCTTTTCAGTCTAACCATGAAAGTTCATAATCAGAATGGAATAGTTATGTTAGAGCAGGCAGATAGCTAGATATGAGCAGAGAAAGGGGGGCACAGGCCAAGTGGCAGGAAACCATGCATCTTGTGAACAACAGGGTCCTTGGGTAGACAAAGAAAAGCCGGAACCTCTGGACTGACAGGAAGCCATACAACTTGAGGTCACAGGGGTCTTAGAGGCAGACACAGGAAGGTGGGAAAAGGAGGGAATCTCTGGCATTTGAATGTAACCTTTTGCTCATTTTGCCATCGTTACAATAAAATTAGCCTTGCAGATAAGAAGTACCCATCATGCACTGATGCCATGACACTTCCAATGAAGACTAAATAAGGACAAAAATTCCTCCTCCCCTTGGGAAGGTGGAGCTGGGATGAGAATCAGGGAATATGACCCAAAACCCCTCCCTCCTCAATGAATATCCTGCCCCTTCATTTTCACATCTCATATAACCAGCCTGCCAAAGAAACTCAGGGCAGCTACTCAGCTGAGTCTGCCTGCTCTCACCTTGGAGCATACTGTTACTTACTAAATCCTTTCTTTGTTTTCCTGACCTCTGTGTCTTGTCTCTGAATTCTTTCTGCGATGAGTCAAGAGCCTACTCTCCGGTAACAATTATATGATGAGTAAATTATCTAATGAGTAAATAATACTCAACAGAACCAAATAATACCATCTTCCAAAATGAGAAGGAAATAATAAACAAAAATATATCATTTTTAATGCATCCTTCACTTTCTAATAAATTATAAAAATATCCAAATGGAAACCAACCAAATTATTTGTGCTCAAATAACTCAGTCCCTAAGAAAAGTCTATAGTTTAACATAAAGGAAATCTTTCTATACTTATTTTAGCTAGATGGATATGAGTATTTATAGAAAGCTAAATGGAACTATAAATTTCCTAGTACTTATAGAGTCATTGAGATAAAATTCCTAACTAGGAATGTACCTAACTAATAATATCTCTGCCAGCAAATAATATTCAGATTTTAAAGATCCTCAGTTGTATATCCTTCTACCGTAGACTCATCCAAGGCAAATTTGAGTTGTTTACCATAATCTCTACATCTCTCACTTTTAAGCTTGTTTTCTTCTTGCCCACTATAGCAATTGATAGTCTCATGCTGGGCCCTTGGTGCCTTAGACCCGAGGATGCAAAATTTGCAAAATATTAGGATCCCAGTTAAATTTAAACTTTAGTAAATGGCATGTATATTTTTAAGTCTAATTATATCTCAGGCAATATTTAGAACATACTTATTGTACTAAAGGTTATTTACTGTTTCTCTTAAATTAAACTTAACATCCTCTATTCTATTTGGCAATTCTACTTAGGTCTCCTACTTATCCCCAAGTACTCCATATATGTATACTTTTACCTCTAACTCCTCAAACTTATTTATCTGTGCCATATTTTCTTAGAGGCCTATGGGATATTGCCTTATGTGTCATGTAGTCCAGTCCAGTGTAAATCAGAATGTGGGTTAATAAATGAAGTAGATAATTTAAGTCTGCTAATATTATAGATTAGGCAATTAATTACCTATACTATTAATCTTGTTTGCCTTCCCTGAAAATCACACAGATTATAAAACACATAAAGGACTTAATTCTGTATTTTTCTTTAAGAAGGATTTTTTATTAAAAATATTTAGCATTTAGATATGTTTGTAGCCAATTAATATGGGTAATTTTGGTTTAGTGTAAGAATGGGTTTGGGAGTAGAGCAAGGCTATTTTGGTGCTCCTCAAAAATTTATTGAAGGCTGTTGCCTTCTTAGTGTCAATCATAACAGCTCTTTAAAAAATGAGTATTATAGAACCTTATCTTGAAAACATTGGAAAATTATTAATAAATTGATTTTTGAAATAAATAAAACTTGACAAATGATAATATATTTAGCTAGTCAATCTCTAGTAATTATTTTTGGCTTCCATGAGTAAAGCAATAAAAAGAACTAAAATCAGTGAACTTTTAAGTTCTTGAGAAGGTTGCAATTGATTAGTGTAAACTAAATGAACAAATATAGCAAAACTATATAATATATGATGAATAAATGTAGCAGAAACATAGATCTACAAAATTGACCTACCAATAGATACACCAAATTGTCTTCAATAGTTTAATTCCTAGCATCTTCGAAAAGGTTCCATTGAAATACAGTTTCCTTTTTATGGAACAATTGTGCTACTCCTTTAAAGAAGCTAAAATAGAAGATAGAATATATACATCTATACACACATATACACATACATATGGGTCATATATACATACATATACATGCATATACATATGTGTGTGTGTATATATATATAGTTGAAAATTTGCTGTAAGAATTATCCCTAGAGTAAAAGTAGGAAGGCATATTTAACTGGACTCTTGAGAGTTTTCCTGGAGTTTCTTCTTTTCTTCACTTCTAATTATCCAATATGTTTGACAATTTTGATTTTTGTAGACATACGTTATAGAGAATGACTGAGTCAAATTATATTCAGTCAGAGCTCCATTCTTTCATCTCTCCTACTCACATAGGCAGACATACACATGCTGCATACACACATGCACAATCTTATACCTGAATAGTGTACAATGCCATTCGTTCCTATTGTGAAAGAGACTGAAACAGTTAACTCTCAAGATTCCTTAAGTACAATTTTAATGGATATGAAAATTAAATACACTTTGATCACATTCCTTCCTAATTTTTATTGAACTCAGATTTGAGACACCATTTCAGCGATTATATATCTTTCTCATCTATAGTAATAACATTCGCATTTTGCATTCTGCCATTGAAACTGTAAAACCAGAGTCTGAAAAAGCCCTGAAATCTGTTCATGATTTTTGGTTCCCTATAAGTTAAAACAACAACAATAACAACAAACAACAAAATAACATTAAGATTTTTTTCTGATACATATTGCTGTTTTTTTTTTTTTTTTTAGTATACCACAGGGCCAGTGCCTCTCTCAATTTAGAGCCTCAAAGAAGTCAACAACCCTTTAAGTCCCAGTGCAGGTTTCCCATCTGTTGGGTGAATGGACCTCAGAGAAAACTGAGGTAAGTGCTGGGTTTAAAGTATGGCAGAAATAATGGAGATTTTAAAGCAGTCGTCACCCCTCCAGCAATACTGATGTTCACATAACTCACAGAATTCTTTCTATCCGTCATTTTACCTTCAAAAACTGTATTTCTCCCAACAAAAAAAGCCAGGTTACCCTTTTTGCAATTACTGTGACTTGTGTTTCTTACCCTCCTAGAGGCATCTTTCTACTGGCAGCTTGGGAGCTGTTATCACTAAGTTGGACTAAGATGCCTGCTCTCAGGGTGCATTTCATACCTTCAGTCTTATATAAACATCCTTAACAACCCTCTCCCTGCCTCCTGGTATTGACATCAGACTGATATACATACCTCCCACAACCAACTGAACAATACATTACATTTGTGACTAACTTGGGAGTTTCAACTATTGTTTGAAGCATAGCTTTTAACTCAGTCATTTATGTTTTCAGTTTCAAAATGGTTAGAAAACTCACTAGACCCAAGTATTTTATTAATTTGAGATAAAATCGTATAGACAAACAAGTACAGTTAAATAAAGCCAGTAACATCAAAGGGATAATTTTCTATGTAGTCATTATTTTTACAAAACTCTACTCTGTTCTCCACTTTGTCTCCAGTGAAGTGCTCATGTAAATATACCCTCAATCAATTAAAACAAATATTTCATTGTGGGTTTAATTTGGATTTCCCTGATGATTAGTAACATTGAACATTTTTTCATATACTTGTTGGTCAGTTGTATGTTTTCTTTAGAGAAATGTCGATTTGAGTCCTTAGACAAGTTTTAAGTCTGGTTATTAATTTTTTGCTATTGAGTTGTAGGATTTCCTTATATACTTTGGAGATTAAAGTATCATCAGATATTGATTTACAAATGTTTTTTCCCATTCTATAGATTGTCTTTTCACTCGATTTTTACCTTTGCTGTGCAGATGTAGCTGGTGGAAATGCAGAATAGTATAGTTGCTATGAAAATAGCATGTCAGTTCTTCAAAAATTTAAAAATAAAACTACCATGTGATCCAGCAATCCCACTTTTGGGTGTTTATCCAAAATAATTGAAATCAGAATCTTGAAGAGATATTAGTACTTTCATGTTCATTGCAGCACTATCCACAATAGCCAAGATGTGGACTGCTGTACAGCCCTGTACATATCGTGAACAATAATATACACTTAAAGACTTGTTAAAAGGACAGATATCATGTTATGTGTTCTTAGCACAATAACGTAAAAAATAATACACATGGATTATTTCATGTTTAACACTAGAATAACTACCACGTTAATACAGAGGTAAGAAAAATTTATTGATTACGTGTGGATTTTTGGTCACAATATATATTGTCTAATTGCTAATAGGAAGTTATTAAATGTATTATTAAAAGTTTATATTTTTTCATGCATTATAAAAACCATTTGCAGATGCAAACAAAATATGTTTTTATAACATGCATTTCTCCTTTTTATTCTGGAGACATGATTAATGTACATGTAAGAATTGTTTGGGCCATCAAGGTTTTCTTTCTTTTTTTAACATTAAAATAAGTTTGACATAGAAAATCATACATGTCACAACCACATTTGGCATACAAGGTGAAAACTTACTGTATTCCAACTTTGTATTAAAATTTAGGAATACAACCTAATGGGGGAAACAGACAAAAATAAATAACCAGTCAAATAAAATAACACATTGTGGTAAGAGCTAAGAGGAAAGAACCAGGTAGCAGACAGTGAGTAATGGTGAGGGAGTAAGAATGAAGGAATAATAGCTTGATTAAGACAGATTTTCTTTTGAAAAGTGCGGAAGCAGAATTTCAAAGTTTAAGAAGGAAAGTTATATTAGGATAAGGAGGGGAGGAGGATTCCTGAAGCAAGAAAAAGCTTGGTATATTTGAGAAGCTAAAAGTTCGAATGGCTAACATGTAATGAGTAAATGGGAGAGTAGCGCTATACCAAATGAGACATTGGTACAGACCATGCAGGGCCTCTCAGGTCATGATAAAGAGACCATATTCCCTTTTTTGGTATTATGGTTAAAAATTGATATAAGAGAGTGACAGTATCAAGGTATGTGAATGCAGTCGTCCCTTCGTATCCATGGGGCATTGTTTCCAGGATCCTCTGCAGATACCAAACTTTGTGGATGCTCAGGTTCCTTACATTCAGCTGATCTAATGTGGTTGGATCCATGAATGATGAACTTGTGGCTAGGGAGGGCCATCTGTAGTTGGAAAGTTTACCTTACTTGTAAGCTTATAAGTTAGCCTATCAGAGTCAGGTAGAAGACTACTACTGGTAGAAGACTTGAGACTTGAGTCAGAGACAAAAGACCTTATTATTCATGACACAGAAAGTGCTATGAGGATCAACATATTTGTGCCAGTTCCCCTTGCCTCTAATTTCCACAGCAGCAACACAGGTGGGCCCAGAGAAGGGCTGGAACAGGCAATGGATTGTGTTGCAGGAGAGGGACCCTGAGCTTAAGGAACAGGAATCTTTTGTAATGGACATTAAGAAAATCTGCCCTTTTTCTCCACAAAATGACATGATTTTTATTATATTCGACAGTAAGCATGCCTACTCTGCACTCAGTAAGAGTCTTTCTCTATCTTTGCCCTATAGACATCCTTGAAAAGATAGTCTAGAGCAAAGGGAGATGAGTGTCTCTGCTCACAAGACATACAGACATGCAGGAAACCCATGGAGAATTGTCTTACAACAGTCAGGCTCTGATGTATGTTTTAGGCAAATCACTAAGGTCATATAGTAGAGAAAGAATTGAGAGGAGGCAGGTGTTTATGTAGGGTGACCACTGGGATGTCACTACTTTGTGACAGAATGTACATGGGCTTCTGTCACATGTACAGATAATTCTTGCTTGAACTAGGCATCTACTTGGGAAGGTGGACAAAACAATGTGTTAGTATATATTTTGGAGGTGAAATTGACAAAATTTGTTGATTAGTGCTTGATTGGATATGTGAGATAATTCACAGGGAAACAATTTATTGGTATAGAGATGATTATGTGATAGAAGTGGATACAACCATGTTTATTTAATCAATCAAGAGTTGAGTTTTGAATATGGTATGCTTCAGATAAATGTAAAGGAATGAAATGGATATGTACAAGTTGGAGCTCAGAGGATAGGTCTTGGTGGAGATAATTTTGGAGTCAACAACTAGATGATGTATGAATCCCTGAGCTTGGATGAAACAACTTGAGGAGAAATTTATGAGGGAAGACAAGAGAAAATTCAAGTGAATATCAAAGAAAATCAATTCTAAGATATGATATATGAGAGGTAGTATCTGAAATTTTATGAAATAGAAGTAAAAAGGACAGTTATTTTGTCAGAAAACAAAGTAAGTTAGTGTTGCAGGAAGTATACAGACATCTGGTTCAAATGGTCCTGATTAACAACTCTCCTAGTCATGAATTTAGAAAGATTAATTGAGTGAACTTTACTAACTAGAATAAAATTTATTTTTTCCTCAAAAAAAAATTCATAACTGGAATAAACATTAGCCAAGAAATTAAGAACTACAGGTGGAATTGTTACAGATTTTAAAATTAAAATTGCCCATCTAGCATCTCTCTACAACCAAAAAAATACAAAAGACCATTACAAGTGAAGTGCAGTATGTTATAAACCATGTGAATGTAAAAGTAATAGTATAGAGAGAAGGTGGAGGAGCCTGTTAAAGTGGAAAAACAGGTGCTAGAGTAAAGACGTTGATTTCTTATTCTTACATGGTAAGAAATCAAGAGACACAGTCTGAAAAATAATGAACAAAAGTTAATATGTCTTATTTAAAATTCCAAAGAAGCAAATATACAAATGATAAAATATAACTAACAAAATTAAAGCTATCATAGTATAGTATCATGATGCTACCTTCCTGGCTTTGATCATTGCACCGTGGTTATGAAAGGTATTAACATTAGGGGAAACTGGGTAAAGAGTACAGGAACTCTATTTTTGTAACTTTGTCTAAAATTATTTCAAAATAAAATGTTTTAAAAATTAAAGGTATCAGTGATATGAGAGAAGGGACAAGTATGCTATTCCCTCATGTTATATTAGAATCTATAATAATGTTGATTACCTACACTGCCCATTCCCATTATTTTCTTCCTATTCAAGTATCAATACTGTTAATGTATTCATACATTCTTTGAACCCATGTATCTTAGAAGCTGACTCCACTGACAAATCCAGAAAAAGCCTGCATTAGTCAAAGTGTACACCAATTACTCCTCGAAGTAATTAGTTCAGGAATGAGTGTATGACTTAATCCTGACCAATGAGCAATAAAAGGAAGACTATTGAGGGTCTTGTGAGAATAGTTCCACTTCTAAGAGAGACTACATGACAAGATGTCTTTTCTTCTTCCTCTGGATTTTATGTGAGTTATTTGATGCCTAGAACCTGAGTAATCAATTTGCTACCTCTAAATATGGAATAAATGCTGCAGAGGTGGAACAGAATAGAAAGAACCTGGGTTCTTGATAATATAATTAAGCATCTAAAATAATTAACCCTGAGGTCTGTGAAATTATGAAATAGTGAAGTTATGTGAAATAAAATAATAATATACTATATTTTAAGCCAGGTTGAGTTACATGCATGAAATTGAAAGCATTATAACTAAGGGAATTTACCAGTGGAAACTATGTAACGGTGGTAATTCAAGAAATGAATATAGAATTAATTGTTTAGAATTCTCTTGGTAACCAATGAATAATTTAAACAGAATGCCTAACTCTAGTAAGTGGGGCTAGAATAGGATGAAGAGGATTTAAATTTTTTCAACTTTTCATTTAATGTCATTCAGTCCTGTTTGATTCTTCCTCTATAAACCACCCCCACCACTGTGCATGCTGTCATTTATATAAGATGCCAGATATTGAGGCCAAAAATAATAATAATAATATATACAAAGTTAAAGATAAGAACCAGATTGTAAGAAAGGGTTTGCAACATAATTCATAGTGATTGGATTAATATATGTATATATAGACTTATTATTACAGAAAAAGACATCTAAGTATAAAATTGGGTAATGGATGATAATTAGCAACTTACCAAAGATTAAATGCAAATGCCCAATATACCTATAAAATGGTACTCAATGTCACTAATAATCAAGGACAGTGAAATTAAAACAATATTGAAGCTTTTTTAACCCATCAAATGCCAGTAATGTCAAAGACTACTGTTATACTTTCTTGACCAGAATAGACCAAAATAGAAAGACAAAAATTCTTTTGACAAGAGGGTTGCTGGTTACATCAACCCTTGGTTACATCACTTCTGGAAGCCTTACTAATCCCTCTCAGCACTTCCTGGAGCAGGTTTTGATTTTCCCCCATAGTAGATAAAGGGGAAACAGAGGCATAAACATGTTAATAAATGTTCTCAAGTTCATATAGGTCACAGTCAATGAAGCTGTGATTTGAACATTTTTTTTCTTCGATATAAAACCTCTTGGTTTTAACTATTGGAGACAACCTGAACCCTTTGGCTAATATTTACATAAGAATAATTCCATGAGAGGAAGCCTCTAGGCTCCTCTCTGCTACCCCTCACAGAGGCTGTTTGGGCAGGGACTAAGCATAATTTATGCAGCTCCTCTAAACTCTTTTTTTTTTTGACTCATCTGTTTACAGATAGGAAAATCTAGTCTTCTAATGCAAATTGAGGAATTTTAAAATTGATATTTTATTTCCCTATTAGTTCTAAAAGGTACCAGAAGAAAAGTATACCATCTAATTTTCCCTGAAAACTCCAACATAAATCTCTAAACATTTCTCCCTATAGCTTTTTTTTCTCTCTGAGAGGAAAACAATTGGGCTGATAGGTAGGAACAACTAAAATATCAGTTAGATGGACATTCAAATATTTTTTGAAATTTTAGTGCTAGAGCAACCTATTTTTTATAAAGCTTTTAGATAGATTAATTACTCTAGGAAAATTAAAATAGTATGCGTATTTTTATTTTTCAGGGTTATGACTTAGGTCACTATTGTCTTTAATAACTCCTTCAGTTGTATTGATTTTATATTTGAATGTAAGGGTAATGTCTGCTTTTCTTCTTCCTTCTCAGCTTCCTTCTTCTTCTCCCTCTTTCTTTCTTAAATTTATGAGGTCCATTTTGTGTTCTGTTTTATAATTTCAAATATTTACAGATATTTCCCTAGCAAAATATTTACCCTTGGGCTGTTCCCTTTAATGAATTGCCAGACAATAGACTAGTACAAAATATTTTTGCCTTGAAATATTTCTTAAATGGCTGTCATTACATTTTTTTTCACTTAGAAGCTCATAGGTAGAACTTTAATTAAATTAATTATATTTCCTTCCTCATCTTAGTTTCTGAAAGTTTGAGCAATACTTAGAAACTATGTAGTTTGAAATGAGTATATTACCTGTGTGGTAAGCCTGAAGATTTTGGAAGTGATCAAGGAAGAGACAGGACCACAAGAGGCAGTAATACATGGCAGGATTTGTTGGTCAATGCCTGGACAGGGCTTCATGAGGGTGAATTTGGCATGAGGAACCACTCAGAAGGGGAATAGGGCAAGAGACTGGACCTCCTCAGAGAAGGGAACATCAGAGCAGGGCAAATACGTCTTGGTGATGTCAGTCAGAAGTAAGGCTGGGAGTTTCCGGGTCAGAGTTTGGAAGGGCATTTGTGGTTTGGGATCTTTTATAGACACAGGGTTTGTCTTATCAATGGTTATCACATATTGGGCAAGTTTTGAGGAGTATACATAGTAGACAGGCTCTAAATGGCTAAAAATATGTTTGTATGTGTAAGGTCGGATCTTAACAAACGGCACCGCGAAACAGAGGAAAGCTTCAAGTGAGCTTTATTAGGGAGCGCTCCCGAGCGAGGTTCACTGGTCCGAGAGAAAGGGGCCAGAGAAGTCGCACCCGGGCGAGGGTTGGGCAAGATTTTATAGGGGAAGAAGGGAAAGGGGTGTGGTGAATCTGGGAGGGCGCAGGGTATTCCTTATTTGGTGGTCTTTTCGGGTATCCTGGGGAACCATTAGTCCCGCCCCTCGAAAGGCGGGAAGGCTGGACCAGGTGCAAAGTCCCCAGGTCAGTTTCTGGTACTGGGTGGTCCGGAGAGTTTCGGTCTGATGCAACCTGTGAATCTGATTGTGTTCACCTGCCTCGGGCCAGTTGGCCTTACAGTATGGACTATATTTAAAACAATTTAATGTGTAAGAATTTGAGTTTGGCACCTGTAAGCTTTGGGCTAGCAGGCTTGGCTGCTGTGAAGAAATAAACAGTGTGCGGCCATTTAGGACAATGCATCTTTGGCCCATTTATGTAACAACCTCTAAGTGTGAAACAGGAATATAAGCATAATTTATTTTGTTTCCTTCTCTATTTATTGAATGAGTTAACCTGTACTGAATAATAGGCATGTCCTTTTAGGAGGCGCATCATGTAATTTTGTCATTGGTAAATTCAAAGCAGGCAGTATACATTATTTATCATAAATGATTACAGGTTAAACTATTTTGCAGCTATAGCACAGGGCAAATTGTTAAGAGTATCAGTAAACTATAAAACCATTCCCTGAAGCCTGATATCCTGGCCAAAAATTTGGAAAGGGTTTTTGCTTACTTACTGATACAACTAAGCTTCAATATTTAAAGAGGAAAAAGGAAAAGCCCAGAATGAAATCGTATTTACACAGTGCTCAAGGTGCTAGGGAAGAATGTATGATATTACTCTTCTGTAATGTTCTCTGAAAAGGTCTGGGTTTTATAGAGAAATTCAAGTCGTGGTGCAAAGGGAATGGTGAAACTGGACAAAGCAAATTCCCTTTTCTAAAGGTAAAATGATATGTTACTAACTCCAAGAAAATTTTTTGATTTATTCATTAGAAGAATTTCTTGGTGCATATAAATGAGTGTTGTTCTATTAGTTCTTTTATGCTTTAGGAATGAAATTAAAATTATTTTCAAAGTAAAATTCCATTAGAAAGCGCCTTGCTGTAACCACAGATTTGGATTATTTTAGGGCAAGTACTATCTCCTGTACACATGGGAATTTAGTACAACTCTTTCCATAGAAAATATTCCCTGCAATATAATAATGATGCTAGATTGTAACTTGACATTCAGTGCAACACAACCTCCTTTTCTCTGTTTCATTGGCCAGAGTAGAGTGAGGCTTTTGTCTTGCCCAGCATCACTTTAAGAAACCACCCTTTCTTTTCCCATTGTTAGTTCAAGTGGTTTGGATGGAACTAACTATATTTCAGAGATAAGACTGTGTCATTGGAATTTTTTGGTTCAACATATTAATTATCATATAAAATTAGTCTTGTCAGTTGAGTAGAAATTTAGCCCTTTTGTGAAAGGGTGAAGGAAGAATCAAAATGTGTAAGAGAGAGTAATATTGCTTTTCCTTTTTTGACTGGGAAGGTGCATGGTTGCTGCCTTCTCACATAGAAGGGAGATAATGAATGGAACAACACAATCATACAGTATTGAATATTAGAGTGGATTGGGTCCTAGGAATACACTAATCAAATATCTTCAGTTTACAGGTAAGGGAACTGAGGCCCATGTAAGGAGCTAGATAACTATGAGCCATCCTTGTCATGTGACAATGTTATAAGCATTATTGAAAAAACCAAGTCATTATGAGAACTTCATCTGTATAAATTATCAAGAAAGTATGACATAGGAGAGTGGAAGAACTGGAAAGAATTTTCTGGTACTACAAGGGTTAATGGAATATAAAGTTTTCTTTATCATAGGATATACACTAAAATTGAGGTTTGAAGGTAATAAAATGTACTTGTGGCATTTCAGTATAATAAAATACAACTGTTTTTTAGAATTTTTAAAGGAGTATAGTTGATTTACAATGTTGTGTTAGTTTCTGCTGTACAGCAAAGTGAATCAGATATACATATCCACTCTTTTTTAGATTCTTTTCCCATATAGGTCATTACAGAGTACTGAGAAGATATCCCTGTACTATACAGTAGGTCCTTATTAGTTATGTATTTTATATATAGTAATGTGTATATGTCAATCCCAGTCTCCCAATTTATGCCCCCCCATCTCCCCTAGTAACCATAAATTTGTTTTCTACATCTATGGCTCTATTTCTGTAAATACAACTAGTTTTGAGAATAAAATCAAGATGCCAAAGGTAAAGAATTTGGAGACACTACCTGCACCTAGTAAGCCCTCAATAATTAGTACTTCCTTTTATCACAGTCTTTTCCACAGCAAACAGACAATTCTTTTTAATTACAAACTATTATTTTCTTAAATAATCAAGGACATGATAAAGTCAACACAAACCATAGAAGGTTATTATGGTAGATATAGAATCTTTGTTGTTCTAGGCAGGTTACATCAAAAAAAAAATTAAAAAAAAGAATAACCCTTTATATTTGTAGCTGAAGGCAATAAACAGTTAGGAAACAAGCACATTGAAATTACCCCACTTTACAAGATTTTTTTTTTTTTTGCGGTACGCGGGCCTCTCACTGTCATGGCCTCTCCCGTTGCGGAGCATAGGCTCCGGACGCGCAGGCTCAGCGGCCATGGCTCACGGGCCCAGCCACTCCGTGGCATGTGGGATCTTCCCAGACCGGGGTATGAACCCGCGTCCCCTGCATCTGCAGGCAGACTCTCAACCACTGCGCCACCAGGGAAGCCCTACAAGATTTTAAATACTTCATAATTTTCAAACTCAAGTATTATAAACCAAGGCAAATAAAATTCATTTAAAAATTGTGTCCTTCATTGTGCTCTTTCATATTCTGGAACAAACTGATGTTTTACTTTACAACCATCTCAGGGGGTTCATGAGGTTAAAACTAAGTTTTTTAACCTTGTTATAATATTATTAACATGCCATGCATTCATTGTCACTATCTTCAAATGAATCAGGAAGTAAACATTTTAACATTTCTGTTTCTGTTTCAATTTTCAGTATGGTAAACATTAATAGTTATGATACATAAATAATGCTAGCTCCCTGGGGTCCTCAATAAGCTTGAAGAGTGCAAAGGGGTTCAGAGACCAACAAAACAGTCCTTTAGGACAAAACTAATATTTTCCTTAACAAACAAATATGTGCAGAGTTGTATTTCTCTGAAATTCTTGTTCCTAAATAGAGTTTCATTCACATATATTAATCATAACTTTTAACCCAAGTAATTTCAATTGCACAGAAAAAACTTTGAGGAGACAACTGGGGTTACACAGCAGCATCACTGAAGTCTTGCAGAGCTCATAAATACAACACAACTTTCTATAGCTATACTTCATACAACTCCTCAAAATGGCAAAAATGTGCATATTCTTTAATAGACCCAAAGTCTCTCAGTAGCATATAAGAAGAAGCAAAAACATAGAAAGTTAAAATTATGCTTAGTAATTAATGTTTCATTGTTCTGACTCAGAAATTATTCAGGTATCCAATGAAATTTCATTAATTAATTCATTTCAGACAATTACTTAGGAAATACACAAGTTCTCTTTGTGTGGCCTGTGGAACCTGCTTAACTTTCCTAGCACTTTGTCTCTCGCTCTTGATAATGGGGATAATTGCACAGTACTTGTTACTTATGTAGCATATTGAATTCCTGTTGCTAAATGATATAGATCCATGGGTTTAAGATATGTCCATGCACACAATATTATCATTGACAATTTAAAGGTTTTTCAGTTTCACAAAGAGTATCTTCATGATCACTTTGAAAGATTTATAAGGTTTGTTTTCATCAGGAAATTCTTGTCTGAGAATTAGCATAAATAGTGCAGGGGAGCCAAGGTGCTGTTAGACATTTTAAGGACAGTACTATAAATGGTAATTACTAGCTTAAACATGTATTTGTTCCAGTGAAATACAACCCTCCATTTACATCTGAGTTCTAGCTGTGAAAGATGACTTTTCTGTAAGCAGGGAGTGGGTTTTTTCCAACACCTGCTACAAATGTATATGAAATACATTAACTCACGAAGAAAACAGTATCATTCTAAAGCCAAATGAAGTGGTGTTCTATACAGTTCCCATGGAAGAATATCCCTTTATCATTTCATCTCACTGTGAGCCTAGTGATAGAAACCAGTGAAGAGAGGAGGCTGATGAATGGAGAAGGTTGAAGAATTGATGTAAATAACCCTTGATTAATTCTTATGTACAAGATTATTAATAATAATATTTTAGAAAAATTTTTAGGAAAAGTTGTCCTAAGCCAGTGGTCATTGCTTTAAAAAGTGATAACCCCCTTTAGAATTTAGTAACAGTATTTTAAAAATGCAGTTACTTTGAAGGAGCTAAATCATTTCATGTGATATGTGAATTGAACTCTGAGTTCTTACATGGGATTGCATCGGGGAAAATCATGAACATGTTGCACTTCCTTTTATGGAAAATTGCCAAATGTGTCAATAGATGCCTCCAAATATCAGGCATTCTTAAATCACACTCTTTCTTGCGTTAGCCCTGACTTAGTAACTTACAAATTTATCGAATAATATTGTTTTCTTTACTTTGGCTAGCAGGTTCATAACTGACTCTGCAAACTTTGTCATTATTAGACAAGGAAATAAGACATTTAGAATTTTAGGGAAATACAATTGAGGTTGAAGTGATTATTTTCCACACAGGTATAAATTTTAAAGCTAGTAAAAGTTTTCAATGTATGAATTTATAAATAATAAATCTAGGAAAATATACTATCGTCTGATATTGCAAATTCTGATTACATAGAGAATAAACTAATAGATTTTTATCAATTTCTACATACAGTTGTTAGTGAAATCTTTCATTATATTTCTGGGAACATGTCAAGAATATGTAATGTGATGATTTACTTTGGAGACTTTTTATATGTTTATTATTATTATTTTCTTTGCCTGGAAGATCACTCATCTTTTCCTCATCTGATTAATCCCTACTTATTCCTCTAAACTAAGCTCAAGAACTTCTAGAAAAAATGGCATAAAAGAATGGTATTCAAAATCTCTATTCCATGAACTCATTGAATTTGCCACAACACTAAAATTAGAGCATGGTGTAAACCAAGTGCTGAATAGAATTTCTCCCAGACATAGTGAAGATGGTATTGTGTTGAAGAAATTTTTCCATTGCCAGCACATAATTCCCATTTCTGCAAAAACAATTCAGTGTTATGTGAAATAGATGAAGAAAATCCTCTTAATATTTCTAAAATTTGGAGGTAAATATTTTAATGGAATGCAGTGGACAATTCGGTATTTTATGGGCATCTTTGAATCAGTAAGAGTCATTTTTGCTGCAATGAAAGCCATTCTGAGACCACAGGAAGTATAAAGTTACAACAAATGGAAAAGTCTGTGGTTAACTGATTTTTACTCTGACTTACTAATAGAGGAATAGAGGTTTTAATAACCCAGGAATTGGTAAGTTTGTTTCTTAATCAAAACAGAAATATTCTAACCCAGTAAAGTGAGGTCTAAAGTGTTATTTGTAACATCAGAAGGACAGGTATTCCTACCCTAGGAGAGATTTTATCCTCAAATGGCAACATTTTTCAGAAAAATTATGTGCAGGCATAGCAATATCACCTGCAAGCAACAGGTATTGCCCCGAACAAATTTCTTCCTGTCATCGTACAAAGAACTCTCTGTAGGAAAGCTCTTAAATAAAGAAGAAAATTTCAGTTAAGTGAAAAAATTTTAATTTCTTCCAAATTGGCTAGCACAATAACCAAGAAAATTGACTATACATGGACACAGTGGTTATCTAGAGCAGAGGCCAAGTCAAATAGAAAACCGATGTAATGAATATTTAAAAAAAATATATATGAAACCAATAAGTTTTAAATTTCCTCCCCCCAAAATATATATTTCATATAGACTGTTTCACCATTATAATCTCAGAAGTGAGTTGGAGTGAAGGTGGTTGGAACATTCTTCTGTGAAGTATAGATTCAGCTAATGAAGCCCAGAAAAACTGAAAGCCCCTTAGAAAAATCCTTGCATTTATTGTGGGACTAGAGCAAGATTTTCCCTCTCAGGTGGTAGGTTAGAAATGGATGGGGGGAAATATCTAGTCAAGCATCCCTAAGCCAGCCATCTCCTCCATCAAGTGTGGATTCCTCAGCTCCACTGTTCTTTAGGCTGACCCTAAGTTTGTGTGTACAACTATAGGGTGGATTAAAAAAATTATTAAAAAGAAACAGCAGGCCTGCAAAGAGCCACTCTGGCTAAGGATGAGGTGTCCTATAGTAAGTTATGGGATTAACATCATCAGCCATGGACTGGATAGATGATGGCTGAGACCCAGAGGTATGGCCATGTTCAAAAAGCCATAGTGAATAGTACACAAGGGCCAGAATATAAGAAACTTGGAAGTCACCACTACATGCTAAGAACAAATAAAAAGCTGAATAGACTAAAAAATCAACAACTCTTCTAAAATCCATAAGAGAAGTAAGGTCACAGGGCAAACTGCTGTCCCCAAATTGGAGAGATAGACAGTAATACACAAAGCATCAGAACTTACCTAAGGAGAGCATATATCTTCATGGGAACCAGCGCCAGGGCAGGAAAACCTGAAATGTAATTGGCTAATTGCTTTAGGCTCAGTAAGGAGTAAATACTACAAGAGGACCCCGTCATTTGATGTCCCCAATACTTTCATGAATTTACATCCTGGAGCTCTGCCAGGTTCACAGTGAACACTGGAGAAAAACTCCTGTGCTTCCAGCAGGAAGAGGAAAAAAGGAACCATTCTGAAAAATGCCAGAGAATCCTGTTCTTCTTAACAAGGTCTGCCCCCAGGGGAAACTAATTAATTAGAACCTAACTTGCTGGGATGTTATCAGAGCCCAACCAACCTGAGGGAAGCAAAATATTTGCATATTGGCAAATTTTATAATGAATTATTTTACAGGATACTGTCGGGAATGTGAGGAAATAAATACTCTCAAGCAGTATAAGAAACTGTAAATTGTTTCACTATTCCGGGGTTTTTAGGCAATTGATATCAAACATCTTAAAAATATATACTTTTACGAAGCATTTAACTTTTTAGTAACTTGGCCTAATAAAATTATCGGACTCATTGTTTGATAGATACGTCATTATCCTTATGTTTTAAAACGTAGGTTTTATTATTATTCAGGCATGGTGAGGGCAACAGATCAGGAGACAATTGACATTTGAAATAATAGATTGTTACTCACAGTCCTCAAGAGGAGGGACATGCCACATCATGGAGAAGTCACAAGGGGAAGCACCAGGGTCTGTCAGGAAATAGAGGGAGTGAGGGGAAAACATGGGCAAGAGACTTTATTGTGGTTTCCATGGGAAGGCAAGACAAGGTAAAATTTTAGGTTTAGGATTGGTTTGTTTGAATAATTTCAGCAGGCTATGGCACATATGGAGTGATCAGGGTAAATGAATAGTGGTCCAAAGTATAAAGGCTCAGTAAAAGAGGTAGTGGGGGTTATGGATTTTGGATTGGTTGGTTTGCGTATGAAAGGTGCACTTGCAGGTGAGCCCTTTACTCTCTCTAGAAATTGGCCATCCATGGGGCATTCTTTCCTGGATCAGAAGTCACCAGATGTCAAAACATCAGAAAATACAGAAAATAAAAGGCATGATTGAAACAACTTACAAGGTTATTAAAAGGCACATATTTCTTGTGATTGAAAAAAAGCAAAAGAAGTGACTAAAGCATATTTTGAAATATTAATCAATAGAATAGTTTAAAATCTTATGTTACAGATGCCATTTGCCATATTCAATCAGCTAAACATTCATTATTCTTTGCCTTAGAGAAAAGATAAATGGAGAAAGTGCTGGCTGAAGTGAGGGGGCAGGGGACTTCTCCTAACTTCTGATTTTTTAAGTCTTGAACTTACTGGAATCAAAGAAATTCTAGCTAACATCACCAAACAGATGATCAAAATTTCTTGTTCAGGGGAGAAAGTGGATATAATAGGAAGTAAGGAAAGCACAGATTTTTATGTGGATTTCGGAAAGAATGTTCTGTGCTCTCCTTATACTCTTTCAGTATATCTTTGAGCATCTTTAAAGTAGAGCGGTTGTATAAAATTTCAAATATCCAGCAAAGTTGGGTGATCCAAGTGCAGAAAGGACTGGACAAGGTCCATAGAACCTATTTTAAATTTGTGGGATACAAGATTAGATTTTTTTTGTTGGAATTTTAAAAACATGTTTTAAAAGTTTATAATGCATTATTTAAAAATAACTATTGAAAAAATAACAACAAAAGAAATCTAGTCATAGTCACTATTCTTTTCTTTCTCTCTATGCTGGGCTTTATTTTTTGACTTGTTTCGAATTATTTTAATATACAATTATGAATAAGACATTCTGATAAGTTACTTTGTGTGAAACTCCATGCTACTTTCACAGAAAGGGGACTATAAGAATTATTTATTTTAATGTAGTTTTAAAAATGTCAACTTCCACTTTTAAATATGTATGTAAGAAAAAAATTAAAAACAAATTTCCATTCTAAAATCAAGAGAAAACTTAATAAAAATATAGTCATAGCTTTCAGTTTTAGCTCCAACTTGTAAAGAGCTTAGAAGTCATCATTCCCATTCTTGCAATAAGAAAAATTTGAACAAAATGAATATTAATGACTCTTCCTGGACCTAACAGAAAACTAAGATCATAGGGCAAGCAGCTACCCTAAAATTGGAAACAGGTAACTCAGGGTTGTCACAACTAAGATTTACCTCCTGTAGCAGAAGCAGCTGGGGCCATGAACTGATAGAAATACTTCAGTGGTTATTTTGCTGAATTGCTGGAGGTTGAGAGTGGACAAGTTTGAGACTGAGAAACTCCTGAAGACAATTGTCTTGGTGGGGGTGGGTGACTCCCACACTTTTCATGACTTTTAACTCAAGCAATCCCACTAGGTTCTCAAGATGAATAGTAAAGAAAGAACCATTTTTCTGCTCTGGCAGAGGGAGGGGAAGACATACACACAGAAAATTCTTCATTGCAAAGACCTACTCTCTATGGTAAAAAGTGTTAACAGAACTTTATTCTTCTGGAGGAAGGGGAATCTCTATCACTCTGGCCTCTTCTAGCCTTTTTGTCACACCTGAGTAGGTGACTGGATAAATAAACTGTGGCATATCTAGAAGATGGAATATTATTCAGTGCAAGAAAGAAATGAGCTATCAAGCCATGAAAAGACATGGAGGATCCTTAAAAGCATATTATTAAGTGAAAAGAAAATCTAAGAAGGATACATGCCATTATGATTCCAACTATAAGACATTCTGGAAAAGGCAAAACTAGGAGACAATAAAGAGATTAGTGGTTGCCAGGGTTGGGGGTGGGGAGTAATAAACAGGCAAGGCACAGAGGACGTTTAAGCCAGTGAAAGTACTCTGTACGACACTATAGTGAAAGTGATAGGTATGTCACTATACCTTTGTCCAAATTTATAAAATGTATAACTCCAAGAGTGAATTCTAAGGTAAACTATGGATGACAGGTGATTATGATCTGTCAATGTAGATTCATCCTTGGTAAATAATATGTATCATTCTGGTGAGTGATGTTGATCATGGGGGCAGGCTCTGCATGTGTAGGAGCAGGGAGCATGTGGGAAGTCTCTGTGCCTTTCTGTTAATTTTGTTGTAAACCTAAAACTGCTCTTAAAAATAGTCTTTTTTTGTTAATTAATTAATTAATTTATTTATTTTTGGCTGTGTTGGGTCTTCGTTTCTGTGCAAGGGCTTTCTCTAGTTGCGGCAAGTGGGGGCCACTCTTCATCGCGGTGTGCGGGCCTCTCACTAGAGCAGTCTCTCTTGTTGCGGAGCACAGGCTCCAGACGCGCAGGCTCAGTAGTTGTGGCTCAGGGGCCTAGTTGCTCCGCGGCATGTGGGATCTTCCCAGACCAGGGCTTGAACCTGTGTCCCCTGCATTGGCAGGCAGATTCTCAACCACTGTGCCACCAGGGAAGCCCAAAAATAGTCTTTAAAAATTAAAAAAAATTAAACGTTAATCAGTGCAACCTACCATAATAGGCCAAAGAAGAAACATCATAAGATCATATCAATAGATACAAATAAAAGCATTTGACAAGAATCCAACACTCATTTATGATAAGAGCTCTCAGCAAATAAGGAATAGAATGGAACTTTCTCAACTTAATGAAAAACACCTACAAAAATTGTATAGTTAATTTCCTACCATTAAGGTGAGAAGCTGGATAATTTTCCACTAAGATTGGGAACAAAGATGTATGTCCTCTCTTACCACTCCTAGTCAACATTGTAAAATTGTCTTACAGCTAATGCAATAAGAAAAGCAGAGGAAATAAAAGGTATACAGATTGGGAAGGAAGAAATAAAGCTGTTACTGTTGACATATGATGTGATTGTCTATGAAGTAAATCCCAAAGAATCAGCAAAAGCTCTTAGAACTAAAAAATAAGTTTAAAAGGTCACAGCAAACATGGTTAATATAGAAAAGTCAATTGCTTTTCTATATAGAATCAATGAACAATTGGAATCTGAAATTTAAAAAAAAATTTAAAAGCACTAAAAATTAAATACTTAGCTATAAATCTAAGGAAATATGTACAGGATATATATGTGAGAAACTAAAGAACTTTGATGAAAAAAATCAAAGAACTAACTGAATAGCGAAACAGTCTGTGTTCATGGGTTGGAAGTTTCAATATTGTTAAGATATAAATTCTTTCCAACTTGATCAGTACATTCAGAGAGATCTCAATCAAAATCTAGTGAGAAATATTCTTGATACTGATAAACAGATTCTAAAATTCATAAAAGGATGGCAAAACATCTAGAATATCTAACACAATACTGAAGAAGAACAAATTTGGAGGATTACGACTATCCAATTTCAAGACTTACTATAGATCTACAGTAAGCAAGTATCACTAGTGTGATATTAGTGGGGAAAAAAAAAAGACACACAGATCAGTAGAACATAATAGAAAGTCCAGAAATAGACCCACATGATGTAATCAACCCACCTTTGACAAAGGAGCAAAGACATTTCAATGGAGAATGGATATTCTTTTAATAAGCCCATGGTGCTGGAAAAATTCAACAACCATACGTTAAGAACCAAAAGACAGAATTTATACCTATCATAAAAGTTAAGTCAAAATGGACCATAGAACGAAATTTAAAACTATTAAACTTCCAGAAGAAAACTTAGGAGAAAAATCTAGGAGACACTGGTTTTGGTGATGAGTTTTTAAATAAAAACCCCCAAATGATCAATGAAAGATAAAAAGATAATTTAGACTTTATTAAAATTAAAACCTTCTGCTTGTGAAGGACTCTGTAAAGAGAATCGAAAACAAGCCACAAACTGGGAGAAAGTACTTGCAAATCACATATCTGACACAAGACTTGTATCCAAAATACATAAAAAGAACATTTTGAACTATATAATTTAAAAAATCCAATTAAAAAACAGTGAAAATATCTGAACAGACATTCATCAAAGAAATATACAAATGGAAAATATGTAATGAAAATATGCTCTAAACAATTTGTCATTAGGCAATTACAAATTCAAACAACAGTGAGATACCACTACACATCTTTAAAATGTCTAAAATGTGAAATACTGACAATCTGATTGCCTGTGAGATAGTGGGACAACAGGAAGTTCATTCAATGCTCATGGGAATGCAAACTGGGATCCTTACTTTGGGAGACAGTATGGCAGTTTTTTGCAAAGTAAACATAATATTAACATAAAGTACAACAATCACCCTCCTAAGTATTTAAAATTTATGTCTATACAAAAACTTGCACACAAATGTTTATAGCAGCTTTATTCATAATTGCCCAAAACTGGAAACAAGAAAAATGTCCTTCAGTAGGTGAATGGATCAATACACTGTGATACATCCATTTATTGGACTACTGTTCAGTGAAAAAAAGAAATGATCTGTAAAGCCATGAAAAGACATGAATGAATCTTGAATATGTATTGCTAAGTGAAAAAAGTCAGTCTGAAAGGCTCCATACTGTATGATTCCAACTATCACTAAAACTACAGTGATAGTAAAAAGAACAGGGTTGCCAGGGGTTCCTGGAGGCTGGAAAAAAGAGACGGATAAGTGAAACAAAGGGGCATTTTTAGAGCATTGAAACTAGTTTGTTTGATACTGTAATAAGAGATATACAATACAGTGCCTTTCTTAAAACCCATATAAATTTATAGCACAAAGATTGAACTTTAATTTTTGAACTTTAATTTTTAAAAGAATTATTTAGGTAGTCATGAGCTCTTTGGATGGAATACAGAATGTGACAACAAAGCAATCTAAATCTATTATGAACTTACGAAACAACCTCACTGAAGAGCATGGGGGAGAATGGTGCTGACCTAAGTAATTTTGGAAATGAGCAGAGTTTGTAACACTAAAGCAGAAGTAATTGTACATGGGTCCTGTACCTTAGTTGTTAAAGTTTATTTCTCACAGAGGGCACAGGTCAACATGTCTGACACTAACATATATGTATACTGGAATTGAACAATCAAGTAAATAGATGGATGGTGGAGGCCAGGTTTCTCATTGTTGAAATGGGACTTCACAGGTAAGAAAGGGAAGAAGCTAGAATGGTCCATTATAATGTATTAAAGTTGGAGACATCACTATTAACTGATATTTCACTTAATATAGATATAGATTATTACATATAGAAATTTTAGAGATACGTGCATACACACTAGTATGTACACATATAATTCCTTTCTCTGTCATTTGAGAGGGACTGGTAATAATGACACTCAGTAACAGTGAACACACCTAATACCCAGGTCTTGGTTTATAATATGATTTTCAATTAAAGAAATGAGCTCCTTGGAGAAATGGCTGATTCTGGGACTGGGACAGAAATACACAAGATGAACCTGGAGTACCTTTCAGTGCCAGAAAGTAAGGAAACTTAAAATAAAAACAAAAAAGAGCACTATGACGTGGATATATCAAAGAGATACGGTAAGTAAACGGAAATCAACTGAAAGTGTTCCCAATGGCCAAATCTACAATAGTTTGAACAAAAAAAATAGACATAGTAATACTGGATTATAAGCCAAAGTGCAAAATAAAGATAAGAGTCCATATTGATATAAATAAATGATTGAATAAATAAATGGGTAAAATACAAATCTATGCAAAACAATTCCAAATAATTTATGTAGATACTCTACCTTCAGGGAGGTGGAGCATAACTCCCCATTTCTTAAGTATGGGCTGTGCATAGTAATTTCCTTCCAAAGGGTAAAATACGGAGGGAGGGAAAAGAAGTAACTTTACAGTGGAGAACTCTGCTAAACACTATCGCAGCCATGTGGTTAAGGTCAGCATCAACAGTGATAAGTCACGTTGATAGCATATACCCTTGACATGATATGATGAAAATAGCACTTTCCCTCTGTGCTCTCCTCCCGCAAAACACATAATCCAAATCTAATTATGAGAAACCTATCAGACAAATCCCAGTTAAGGGACAGCCACAAAATACCTGAACAGCAGTCCTCAAAACTGACAGAGTTATCCAAAATAAGAGAATTCTAAGAAATTGTTACAGCCAAGAGTAGTCTAAGGGGACATGACAACTAAGTGCAATGTCATATCCTGGATGGGATTCTGAAGTAGAAAAAAGGAAATTCTATAAAAAACAAAGATACCTTAATAAAATATGGACTTTACTTACTCATGATTAATCAGTAACAGTTCATTAATTATAACAAATGTACCATACTAAGGTAAGATGTTAATAATAGGGAAACGTGGGTATATTACTATCTTCACTTTTTTAAAAAAAATCTGAGACTGTTATAAAATGCTTTTTGAAAAAATATATAATTGTGGAGAATTTGCATTATTTCATTAAAAATCAAATCATTGGGCTTCCCTGGTGGCGCAGTGGTTGAGAGTCCGCCTGCCGATGCAGGGGACACGGGTTCGTGCCTCGGTCCGGGAAGATCCCACATGTGGCGGAGCGGCTAGGCCCGTGAGCCATGGCCGCTGAGCCTGCACGTCTGGAGCCTGTGCTCCGCAACGGGAGAGGCCACAACAGTGAGAGGCCCGTGTACCGCAAAAAAAAAAAAAAAAATCAAATCACTGATTTGATAAATAAAATGGCCTAACTATACCAAAAAACTTCCTTTATAAATAATTTACCTTTTAAGCTCATTTAACTTTAATTTCCTTTCCTAGTGCAGTAATGCACTGGGGACAGAGAATAGTTTGATGATTATCTTTTTATTTGCAGTCAATCTTCCAGCTTTGATCTCCAAAAAAATAACCACAGTATGCAACCATTTCTTTAAATGTTCTGTTTATCATCAGCATGGCTAACAGAGCAAAGCAAGAGACATGGGACTTTGTTCTTCTTTGACCAAGCAGAGACATTAGAAGAAAAACTAGATCTTTAAGAAACCAAAGAATAGTCAAATTATTAGAGTTATTATTTTCTTTTTATTTATTTAGTTATTATTTATTTTTGGCTACATCGGGTCTTAGTTGTGCGGCACTCAGGCTTCTTTCTAGTTGTGGGGCGCAGGCTTAGTTGCCCCACGGCATGTGGGATCTTAGTTCCCTGACCAGGGATCGAACCCACGTCTCCTGCACTGTAAGGGGGATTCTTTACCACTGGACCACCAGGGAAGTCCTGAGTTATTACTTTCTACTTTCTGTAGAATTTTTTTTTCCCTGAATGTTCATTAAACTTCAGGATCTGCCTGATTATACTGATTGCAACCCATGAACCCCTTGCTAAATAAAAGACAGATTCCTGACACTGAATGATATCCACCGTGAAGAACAAAATATATTTGCATACTAATATAAAGTCTTCTAATTAAAGTCTTACAAAATTTTATAATTAAGATTGTGTGACAGCGAGGATGGAGCAAAACACTGTTTTTTTAAAATAGTTAATTATCAATCTAAAGTCAAGTTTAAATGTGAAGGTGGAAGCCAGAGACGAGAGGTACACTAAAACAGAAAAGGTTAGTAGGGTTGGTAGTAGACAGATTTTATGTGGACAGTCTATTAAAATATCTTATTTCTTCTTTGTTAATCAGTCACAATATGATTTGAACATACGGATGAAAATAATAGGAATACTATTCATAGTTAATAAATCCAAAATTGCTGATTGCTTTTATTGATGGTAAAATAACTACAGAAATCAGAATAACTCACTTTGGATTAAATTCACAATATTGGCTTTCTTTGTTGACTAGAGGAAATGATGGAATATTTTTATACCACAGTTATCCTAGAGGTTAAAAAATGAATTATATACCTTCTCACTACTTCTACCTTACTGGTACCAGAGAAGCCTTTTACTGAAAGGTATATTACTATTAAATACATTATTATTGTTTTTCTAATGCAACACATATTAAACTCTGATATGAGTAATAAGTAACAATTAAATAGTTCATCTTTCAAACACTTAGATTATCTTCCCCTTACAATTTTTACACCATATCGGTACATATTACATGGATGTTAATTGATGTTAATGGAGCATATCCTTTAGGAATAAAGTTGGTCTGTCTTCATTAATAATGTTAGATAATTGACTGCTTGAAAAGCACTAAAAAATCAAGGAAAGCACTGTTTTTCTTCAATCTAGAAAAATTTTTAAATTATACTTTCTGCATAAATATTAAAAGATACGAAACACTGGACAGGGTGAGTTAGGACCAAGTCTTCTGAAGATTGATTATATAAAATTTAGTTGCTCATATCCTGTTAGAATGAGTATATCAGTCTAGGTAGCACTTCCTTTTGAGGGGAAAACGATTAGCCTGATAGATATCAGAAATGTGATGACTCAGTGTGTAGGTTGGTGGGAAATTATGAAGATATCTTATTAGCAACAGTGCATTGTTTAGTTGACCTAAAAGCCACATAATTTTATAACTTTGCATTACTAATGTCCAAATAAGAACCATTTACAAGCTATGACTCATCCCAGCTGCAGCTCACAGAATTAACATACCTCTGCATTTGACTTTAGTCTGTGTACTTAAGTATAATCTCTCTCACATTCCTAGCTGGGTCTCTACTGATACTTCCTTTTAAACATCCCCATGTTTCCCCATTCGGTTCACATTAATATTATCAGAGAAGCATAGAACTGCTGGAGAGACAGTACCATCCTTAGGTCTGGGCAAAAGAGGCCCTTTTCCTGCACCCTGCATTATTGAGAGTCCTGCTTTGGCTTTTCCCTGGATGTCCCCCTCCCAACAGTGTGAAGGGAACAAACACACTGAGAGTCTGTTTTCCCTATCCTAGATTATGTTTTGGACATAATCTTTGTCTAGGACAAAGCTAGACATTTGATTAATTAAATACATGGATTTTTTTCATTTTCAGTTTTTTCTTACTAAACATCAAGAGAACAGCTTAAGAAGCCATTTTAGAATTGTGCCTTTTAGGCTATTGACTAGTTCTTAAAAATAATTCCTATCTATGTTAAAAAATAAAATTACATTCTCAGCTTCTGCTGCATTTGTTCAGATAGTAAATTATAAATTTAGACTACTTCTCAGCTTCTCAAATAGGCAAAAATAATGTGGGGTTTTTTTGGTGCTATTTATTTATTTCGTTTTTAACTTTCCAATAACTTTCCAATAACAAAAACTTAAAAGTTTTTTCCCAGACTGTTGCATGGAAATCCTCCGTGTTTCATATATCTACTATAGTCTTCTCCAAATAGGCACTAAGTACCTAGAGTGGCTTTTATGACTCCACAGAAGCCAGTCAGAGAAGAGACTCAATCAGTTAGGAATATCATGATCTCTTGCTCTTGCTCTGATGAAAAATGACTGATTTGTTTTAGTTCCTTACTCGTATTTGCCATGTTATGACTAATCCTATCTAATCTTTTGGAATGACATGACACCCACTACTGGCATCTGGGCAAATAGCTTTGTCTCTGGATTCAAAGATCCTTTGTATTATGGCTCCTTTAACCTCAGCATTCCGTGTTCCCTTCCCATAGCATTTAGGAATTTCTTAATTATCTGCTACTGCTTGAGAGTAACGGGAATTAGAAAAACTATCTTAGTTTTTACTTCTTTCACCGGTCATGCAGAGTAGCTCCCACTCCACATTAAATGGTGCTAAGTGGTGGTAAATCTGCCAGTGATGAGCAGTACTAGCTTGGTTGTCTTTCCTATATACAAACATGGATATTTGCATAGCAACAACCTTCTCAAACCCCAAAGTTTAGGTCCATAATCCCATCTGACCTCTTTGCTCTACTTTTATTTCTGTCTTCCTTTCAAAAGTACTTCAAAAGTATTGAAGGAAGAAGCTTTTCCTCTTTCCATTTGAAAGGGACTTCTATCCCATATCCTATTCTGAATAATGTGGCCTTCAACCTGTCCCTTTCTGTAGAGTCATATTTGAAAAAAAAAAAGTTTACTGTTTAGGGAAGAAACATCAAAAGGTCTCTCTTGCCTCAGCTGTGAAAACAATCAGCTTGCTTTTCTCCTTGAGGCTGTATTATATATTTAATCATCATTTATTTTTTAAAGATCTTTTTGATGTGGACCATTGTTAAAGACTTTATTGAATTTATTACAATATTGCTTCTGTTTTATGTTTTGGTTTTTTGGCCACAAGGCATGTGGGATCTCAGCTCCCTGAGCACGGATTGAACCAGCACCCCCTGCTTTGGAAGGTGAAGTATCAACCACTGGACCCCCCGGGAAGTCCCTTAATTATCATTGTTTAAATGTTAGTGCCAATATCTGAGTCATCTGTGGGTCTGTTTCTACTGAATATTTTTCTCTTAGTTATGTATCAAGTTTCTTGTTTTTTTCATCCTTCTCACTTTTTCCCTCTTCTTTTGTTTTCCAGATAATGGGTATAAAATAACAGTGTAGAGAAGATGGAAATATAACTTTTTAAATTTACATTCCTGAGCTTACAGCTCCTTCCTTCATCTGGCAGCTAGGATAAGGAGTTAAACATTCTAATTCTACCAATTCAGGTGCTATTTTGATTAGATTGTTTTTAGACCTTGTTAGTAAAAACACTATCTGCTCACATAACAGTTACTGAAGGGCTGATCTCTTTAATCTGGTAAACATTTGACCTGGACTGTAACTGGAATGCTATTTCATAGAGTTTTGTGTCAGTGTTTATGAATGTAAACTCTTTGAATATCATCAAGACTTCATAAATTCTCTCTAATTTCTAGCTGCTTTTTTTACTGCTAATTTTTCAGAAAAATTCAGGAAAGAGGAGAATTTTAGGTTGAGTGATTTAATTTTACATTTGAAGCTTTTTGGGTTCTAATTTATCATGCTGTTTCAAATTGTCATTAAAAATTCTGCCTGCTTCTTTATCTGTCTGCACCTGGAAAAAGTGTTTTATTCT
Organism: Stenella coeruleoalba; assembly: GCF_951394435.1. Lineage (NCBI taxonomy): Eukaryota > Metazoa > Chordata > Mammalia > Artiodactyla > Delphinidae > Stenella > Stenella coeruleoalba. Next base: position 93,583,262 of record NC_137150.1, read on the forward strand.
CAGCAGCTATGGTTCTCTGCTCACCTATGGAAAACATGTTCATCTCAGGAATTCAGTTTCTCAGGGTTCCTTGCATCTACTATTCTGCAGTCGCCTCCTATAAAAGGCTATTGTCTTTTAAATAATTCATTTTTTGTTTTCCTTTTGCTACCATGAGAGCATAGGCTTTACAATCATTTTACATCCTAACAAGAAGTATCAGGATTTCAGTTTATTTTAAAGCATGAAAACATAAGAATTATTTAAGTTACACCTATATTTAATTCTAAACCTAAATTTCATGGAGTCACTAAAAGTCTGTGTGTGTGTATGTTTATTTAAGCTACAGGTAAATATAATTTTAAACTTACAATATTTTTAAACTGAGTTGGTATAGGTGATTGTATCATAATTGAAGAATAAGTAAATGGAGAATTTATTTTAAATTTCCCATTTGATTTACCCCCAACCTAAGCAAACTTTATTTATTTTTCCAAGGTTCACTCACATCATAGCATTTTCCCCATTCCTTTTATTATATCATGGTAAAATATGCATAACAAAATTTACCTCATAACCATTTTTAAGTCTAAGCAAACTTTAGAATCATGGCCCAAAACATACTTAATTATTGGTCAGACTAAATGCAATAAACTGGCAAATGTAATGACATGTTTCTCACATATGAATGTATAAAAGAAATAAAGATATAGGAAAGTGGAAAGTTGTTATAAGATACAAGTGAATGTCTTCAAATAATCAATGACAATACTGAAACATAACTTCTCAGAGAAAACAACAGAAGCAAAAACATGACTGAATATGATATTTAACATTTAGTGTGTGTGGTGGTGGGGGAGAATTCTGGCCTAGAATTTTAGCAAAATTTTGATCAAAAATAAAGATAAAATAAAAACCTTTTTCTTAAAAAATCTGAGAAAATGTATCACTAGCATCCCTGGTGATAAAAGAAGTATTATAGGATTATCTTCAAACAAAATATAAATGAAACCAGATAGAAGATCATACAATCAGGAAAGAACAAAGAATTTCTAAAAGTAAAATATTTTGGTAAGTCGAAATGAATATTAACTTTTTAAAACAATATAGTGACATCTAATAGAGTTTTAAAAATTTAAGATACATGAGAGCAAGAAGATATTAATTCAGAGAAATTTATGAGCTAATGTGATAAAATTGAGGTAATGTGGAGGTAATGTGATTCAAAGCCCTTGACATTTTCATGTTGAAATATATTTATTTTATTAGTTTTTGATAAGATAGCAATATATGATATAATTTTACCATTACTATAATGGTTAAAGAATGAGTAAACATGGGTAATAGAAGGACAATTGGATAATTTTAAAAATTCAGTATATATGTCAAGTGATAAAATACACAACATGCAGAATATAGAAGAAAAAAACAGTAAAGTGGTTTATTTAAACTGAGAATGTCAGAAGGTACTTTAATATAAGTGAAATTCATGTTTAATTAATAGATGATAATTATCAGACACAAAAGAAAATAAGTTATATACTAATAATAGAAATATATAAAATGAAGAGCATTTAAAAGAAAAAGCGTGGAAAATCAAATATTAGGCAAATACCAACCAAAAGAAATTAATGGAGCTATTAATCAGATACAGTTAAATTTAAGGGGAAAAGATAAAGATAGAGAAAAATTTCATGACGATAAAATGCTTAATTAGTCATGAAAATATAGCAAATTTTAAATTGTAGTCACATGATATTGTAACATCAAAATAAAACAAAACAAAACAAAAATACAAATATAAAAATCCACAATTATAGTGGGAGACTTTAACATACCTTTCTCAGTGCTTGATAGGACAATCAGACAAAAAATGAGTAAGACTATAGAAGATTTGAACTCCTTGATTACCAAATTTGATAAAATTTTTATCTATAGAAGACTACTTCCAACAATTGTAGAAAGAACATCTTTTTAAAGTACACATGGAACATTAATGAAATTTCACCATATGTTATGCCACTAAGCAAATGTTGACATAGTTATAGGATTTAAATGGTTTAGAATGATTCTGATCGCAAAATAATAGAAATAAGCTAGAAAGCCGTAACAAAATATAATTTGAAAATCAACCTATGTTACGTTAAGAAATGTAAAGCTTTTTTTTTCTAAATCATCCATAGCTCAAAGAAATAAATTATAATGGTAACTAGAAAAAATTTTGTACTAAATGATAATGAATATATAATATATCCAAATTGCTAAAGAGAGAAATAACAAAGTTATTGCTTGGAATAGGCAGGAAAAAGTGAACTCTTTCTGACAATGGAGAGAAGAGAGAGAGGCAGAGAAAGAGAGAGCTTAGAAACAAAATAGTCAACATCAGTAAGGAATAAAGGATATGAATACAGATACTACAGATATTTTAAGAAACCAAAAAGAGTATTGTGAACAACTAATGCCAATAATTGTTTTAAAAATTAAACAGGAAAAATTCCTATAGGAATTAAAATACAACTTACTAACAATGACACATGAATAAAGGGTTATTCTAATTAGTCCTGTTACATGTTAAAGAAATAGAATCTGCATTTAAAAATTTACCCACAATGATGAATCCAGGCTAAGGTGCTACACTGAGGAATGCTTTCAAACAGAAGAAATAATTTCCATCCCATAGCAAAATTCTTCCAGAGAATAGGAAAAAAAAAGGGGGAAGATGTTCTGAATCCTTTTATGAGGCCAGTGTATTCTTCATCCCAAAATCTGAGGAAGACATTGGAAAAAATTATAAGTATTTTACTAGTATGTACATAGATGCAAAAATCAATGAAACATTAACAAATTTAATCCATTGATAAATAAAATGAATAATACATCACAAAAAATTGTCTTATTCAAGGAATGTTAAGTTGTATTTGATAAAGAATATCCACAAAATCTTACAAAAAACAATTACTCTGCATGTTGAAATTTTGTAAAGCAACCCACTAAGCTTAGGAATCAGGCATGGAAGCCCATTATCATTATTTCTATTTGATATTGTATTAGAGGTCCTAGCCAGTTTGATAATAAAGAAAATTTTAAAGTAAAAAGCCCAAGGATTGAAAAGAAAATGGCAGAATGAATCATTCACATGATTCTGTATGTAGATTATCTAAACAACCTATAAGTAAGTCGTTAGATCTAATAAATGAGTTTAGCAATATTGTTGGATACAAATTCAATAAAATTTTGATTGCATTTCTAGGTTAAAAACAGGGATAAATACTCATGAGTGCTCACACCCCACACACACCATTTGGAACAACAACAACAGTATCAAAGGCCTAGGAATATATAAATAAATTATATAATAATTTATAAATAAATAAGGGTAAGATATGAAGGACTTTTACTGAAAAATATAAAATATTATTAGGGGATTTTTTTTAAAAAGAAGTAAACACATAAAGGAATATAGCACATCCATGAATTGGATGTAATACTGGAAAGTTGTCAGTTCTTTACAAATTGACTTATAGAATCAAAACACTCCCAAACAAATGTATGCATAACTTTTACTAAAATTGGCAGACATAGATACATTATTAGAAATTCAAAGGCCAAAAATATCCTGATTGTTGAGGGAAAGAAAAAAAGGTAAGAGTTACTCTATTGAATATTAAGACTTACTATAACAGAAGAGTTATGCACAGTTAAAGAAAAAAGTAGACTAATAGAATAAGTAAGTCTAGAACAATGTGAATGTTTCATTCATGTGAAGATGACACAGAATAGCAATGCAGAATGAACATTTTTACAAATGCTGTTTTGTCAATTTAGTTTCCATATGGAAAATTTTTTGTAGTAGTCCCAAACTGGATACAACCCAAATGTTTAACAAAAGTAGACTGTGTATATGAGTTGCTGCATATAAAAATGCAATGCTATGTGAGGATGTAATAAATGAACATAGATTATGTCTTCTCACAAACATAATGTTGGATGAAAAATGCCATTACAAAAGAATGCATACTAAATGACTGTATTTATATAAAGGCCCAATACAGGCAAAACTAATTTCCAGTGTTTACAGGTGAAGATACTGGTTAGCTTTTGTAAAAGCCAGGGGGATAAAGATTGAAAGGCGTAGGGGGAGGCAGTGAGGCCTCCAGTTTGTTAGCATTATTCTCTTTATTGAACTGGATGGTAGTCACATGGGTATTCTCAGTTTGTAAAAATTTTTTAAGTAGCACACTTAGGTTTTGTGCATTTTCCAAGAAATACTTTCAGTAAATAATTTAATTAAAATTTATATTCCTGGGAAACTAACTTGTGTTGTTTTATAACTATACATGTTAAAATGTCTAGGTTTTCTGTATTACCTAAACATGAGGCGCTAGAGATAGCTCTGTAAGTTATTGAATAAGGCATGGTTATATTTGGGTGAAAAAAATGAATGACATACACACAACCCAAAATGCAATTTTATACCTATCTCAAAATAACAATATCATTCTAACCACTGTAACTCTTTTCCCAAAACATAGCATAGTGCTGGAAAAGTAGTATGTACTGAAGAATTTTATTCTATGGATTAGAATTAAATGTAGTTGAGAGTCACATTCCAGTTAGACTGTTTATAACCTTGCGATCTTGACCAAGTTACTTGAACGTCTCTTCAGTATCCTTATTGGAAAAATTTGCATATATTCTATCTCCTTTCTGAAATGACTTGCAGAAAGTAACTAGCACTTAATAGGTACTTAATAATAATAATATCAATATTCCAAGCTTAACTTGCTAAATTAATCCCTAATGAACTCCTGATTGAAATAAAAATTTTCATATCATATATGTGTAGTAGTGAAAAAAATATTTTTATCGTCATTTTTCATGAAATTTAAAGTTTTTAATGTAAAAAATCCATATCAAATGATTTGGTAAAAATATTTATTTTAGTGAGATGTTTGCTAATTATAATTAGGTTACAAATATTTGAGAGGCACATAGAGGAACTTATATGCTAAAAACAATTGGTTACATGTCCCCACTTCCTATTCCAGTGACCTCCAGTTGGAAAGATACTAGGTGCAAATTATGTTTCTGTGGTATTTCTACCATAAATTTTAAACATAGATTGTGCAGTTTTATTTTATAACTTTGCCTTAACTTTGCCTTAAAGAAATAACTTTGCCTTAAAGAAAATTCTTAAATAACTTTGCCTTAAAGAAAATTCTGTGATCTTGAGACATTGACTTCATCTTCCTGGCATTCAGTGAACTCATCTTCAGAGTAGAGTAAGAATAATTACTTCATTTATAAGATTTGGGTGATCATAAGTGGTAAAGCTTGACAAAAATATCAGTTTTCTTAACATTGTTTAAGAGCTTTCCCTAAAATTTTCATCGGTACTCCCAACTTTTTCTATCCTACATCTCTCACATCTAATTCATCAGCAAATATTTTTAATTTGGCCAATAGATTACATTGCAAATAAGCCTGTTTTTCTGTATATCCATTGGTACTATCCTAAACAACCATTGTTTCTTACCTGGAACTAAGGAATGTTAATATTTTGCCACTTTTAATTCATTTTTTACAGCAACACCCAGATCTGTTATCATAACATTCATATCATAATCCGAACCAAAATTTTATTTCCTGTTGTTCTTGGCTTAAAATCTAGATTACTTACTCTACTTAAAAAAAAAAAAAAAGGAAAGAAAGAAAAAAAGAGAGAAAGAGAGAAAGAAAGAGAAAGAAAGAAAAAGAAAGAAAGAAAGAAAGGAAAGGAAGAAAAAGAAAATCTTTTTCAAATAAGTTTATTCCCACCTCTGAACTTCATGCTAGTCATGGACTAAAATCTTTCTTCTTCTGATTATCTGAATACATTGTTGACAAGATTCAGTTCACAGCTTGAATTTTCATGTCCTCTATGAATTTCTTTCTTGATTTATTTACAATCATTCTTCCTTAGATAATACTTCTGTGAATGGCTCTCTTTATGATATTATTATCATGAGAAATTATCTTTTTATTTCATTTTTTCCTATTTATGTTTCTTAAATAAAATTTTATGAGTAGGGACCTTGTTTGTCGTATTGAGTGCTTTGTTTTCACTTGAGGATTAGCACTGAGACAATGGTTTTTGAATAAATATCCAGTTTAATCACTAGCCGACATGTCAGAAGGCACATAAACCAGATGGAATTCATGATCAAAGGGGCTTGTTCTGATGTGACATAGTTCTCAATTTTAAGAGGGAATGCTTTAGCAATTCACTATTAAATTTGTGGTTGTAAACTTTAAGACGCCGTTATAGAAACAAGTTAGTTGAATATTTTGTTAGTGCAAGATCTTGTATGTACAAATATTGATATCTTCATAATATTTGTTCTTAAGAAGCTTGTACACATGGTAGGCATATATAATATATATACTTAACATTATTAGGAATTGACCAGTTTCAAAAACAAATTTTTTGGTAGAAATAGTAAAATATAATACAAAATCTATGATTAATATAAAATACAAGTTGTTATTAGGAGGAATTTAGTTTAGACTAAAATTATCACTTAAAAATTCATGGAGAAATTAATAAATGGCAGTCACCGTCATTGATTAAGAATATTTAGATAACTAAATGTTTAAGGTACAGGTTAAATTTTTTTCCAAAGGAACTTGAGGAATGAAAATCTTGCTATTAGACATTCTTATGTAATTGTCTTTCTTTTAGAGAAAGCTTTTTTAAAAATACAGCCAGTCAAAGCAAACAAAAAGCTTCTTTCAAATAAGTAATCAATTATTAAACTAGGCCACTGGCATCATTGTCATTCTAAGCTGTACAGGAAACAATTAAAAGTTGCCAGCTGCACAAGGCCTCTACTGGCAATACCAAACTGTTCATTTTGAGTGAGACGACTTTTCAGCAAATAAAATGTAATGCCAAAAGTATTTTCACAAGTTAAGGATACTGAATGGACTTGGCATCTGAAATGCTTGATAGGGCAGCATTTCACCATGTGAGTGTTACAGCACCAGAACATTTCATTGGAAGCATATTCTGATTCCGTCATTAAACATATTAAACTTAACCAAATTGATAGTTGGATAACTACTAAGTAATGTTTCATGGGAGACAGATTAACTTCAAAACAGTTGACTCTGAGCATTGACTTTAATTTTTTATTTATCAAATACACATAGACAGTGCTTTTATACAATTAAAAAAGACTGTGTTCTTTTAAGTTTAATTAGGTCCCATTTGTTTATTTTTGTTTTTATTTCCATTACTCTAGGAGATGAATCCAAAAAAATATTGCTGCGATTTATGTCAAAGAGTGTTCTGCCTATGTTTTCCTCTAGGAGTTTTATAGTATCTGATCTTACATTTAGATCTTTAATCCATTTTTACTTTATTTTTGTATATGGTATTAGAGAATGTTCTAATTTCATTCTTTTACATGTGGCTGCCCAGTTTTCCCAGCACCACTTATTGAAGAGACTGTTTTTTCTCCATTGTATTTTCTTGGCTCCTTTGTCATAGATTAATTGACCTTAAAAGCTTTTGCACAACAAAGGAAACCATAAACAAAACTAAAAGACAACGTACAGACTGGGAGAAAATATTTGCAAATGATGCTACCGACAAGGGATTAATTTCCAAAATATACAAACAGCTCATACAACTCAATAGCAAAAAAACAAACAATCCAATCAAAAATGGTCAGAAGATCTAAATAGACATTTCTCCAAAGAAGACATGCAGATGGGCAACAGGTACATGAAAAGATGCTGAATACTGCTAATTATTGGAGAAACACAAATCAAAACTACAATGAGGTATCACCTCACACCAGTCAGAATGGCCATCATTAAAAAGTCTACAAACAATAAATGCTGGAGAGAGTGTGGAAAAAAAGGAGCTCTCCTTCACTGTTAGTGGGAATGAAAATTGGTGCAGCCACTATGGAGAACAGTGTGGAGGTTCCTTAACAAACTAAAAGTAGAGTTGCCATTTGACCCTGCAATCCCACTCCTGGGCATATATCCAAAAAAGACAAAAACTCTAATTCTAAACGATACACACACTCCAATATTCATAGCAATACTACTTAAACAATAGCCAAGACATGGATGCAACCTAAATGTTCATGGGCAGATGAATGGATAAAGAAGATGTGGTACATATATACAATGGAATATTACTCAGCCATTAAAATGAATAAAATAATGCCTTTTACAGCAATATGGATGGACCTAGAGATTATCATATTTAGTGAAGTAAGTCAGAAAAAGACAAATACCATATGATGTTACTTATATGTGGAATCTAAAAAAATGATAAAAATGAACTGATTTACAAAACAGAAATAAACTCACAGACACAGAAAACAAACTTGTGGCTACCAAAGGAGATGGGGGGCAGAGATAAATTAAGAGTTTGGGATTAACAAATACACACTAATATATCTATATATAAATATATATAGCTCCTACTGTATAACACAGGGAACTATACTAAGTATCTTGTAATAACCTATAATGGAAAAGAATCTGAAAAAAATAGATATATACATATGTGTAATTAAATCACTTTGCTGTATACTTGAAACTAACACAATATTGTAAATTAACTATACTTCAATTAAAAAAAATACACACACACAGAAAGACTGTGTTCAAAGCTGGCATAGCTTTTTACTCTTCTTACTCCATTCTTTTCATTGCCTCTTGTGTAGGTAAGCTATTTGAAAGGAAGCTATTATACAAAATGCCTGGCACAAAATAGATTCCCAATAATTAGTAGCTCTTTTATTACTAATATTAGTAATAATATTGATGTTATCGGTATGTTTTTACAATACTCTATAGGGGTAGCTTTTTACATCCATGCTATTCGATGGTGTCTGTCAGAGCCCAGTTAGGAAAGCAAAAATATCATAGGTAGTTCATACAGAAGATGTTAAATACTGGGAACTGATTATAAATGTCTTAGGGTAGAAGGAGTGAAAGGGAGATACTGAAGTGAGTAGAGATTGATACTTTCAGGAAGCTTCTCCCACACCGGAGAGCTAGAAAAAACAAAGGAAGGGAGACAGTTTTTCGAGAGCCCAGGTGCACATTTCCCCTTGACTCTGCTGGAAACTGCCAATGCTTGACCCTCCAAAGGCTGCTGAGACCTACAGCTACTTATTGCTTTAGCCTTTAGTGCTGCTGAAAGCCTCTGTAGCCTGTGGCTGCAACAGCTGCTGGCAGTCTCCCACTGCTACTGCTGCTGGAATACTAAAGGCACTGAAGTCAATCACCAGTCACTGATCTACTTCCCATATTCCTCTTAAAATCCTACCAGTGATCTCTAGGACATTATGTTTGGTGAACAAATACCAAAAGGTCACATGTGGTATCATTCTATTTAGGTAATATTCTTGAGATGACAAAATGATAGATATGGAAAACAGTAGTGCTTGTCAGGGGTTAGGGAAAGTGAAGGGGTAGGGGAGGGATGGGAGTGACTATAAAAGATTAAAATGAGGGAGATCTTTGTGGTGATGAAATAGTTTTATATCTTGATTTTGGTATAGGTTACATAAATCCATACATGTGATAAAACGAAATAGAACTGTACATACATTTTACAAATGTAAGTGCCTGGTTTTGATATTGCATTAGAATTAGGTAAGGTGTAAAAACTGGGGGAAACTGAGTAAAATGTGTACTGCGCTCTGTTCTTTCTTTACAAATTACTATGAAAATATAATAATTTAAAAATAAAAATAATAAATAACTTCTACTAGTTCTTCATATTAGCCAATACTAACTAAAATCCAACTGGCAGAGGAGTGTGAGAAATTTAATTTTTAGGGGTCCATATGCCTTCAATATAGAGCAGAAAACTGAATTACAGAAATGAAATTGATTACATATAGATGAAGAAAAAAATGACAGTTCCAAACATCTTAAATATGTACCCATTCGTTAGAAAATTAAACTGTACATTAAGAAATATTTGTAGAACTAAACATATTTAATTCATTCATCCCATAATAACCACTATCAATACCAATGGTGTTGAAGGCTGTAAAGAGATAATTGGGAAAAGTAATACTTGGGGAAAACTTATATTCAGAAAACAATATTCAGTTCTCACCATATTCCTACCACATAATACAAGATAAATAATATTTTTCAAGTAAATGGCTGAAATGAATGCACTAAATCTAAGTAGTATTCTATCATGATATTTTTATGTTTAATACTATAAAATTTTTCAAGAGTTTTGTATTTGCAGTACTATATAGCTGGGTACTAACTTCAAGGATTTCATGGAGTAAGAGCCTATAGTCATATAGGCTGACTAAATGGAATATTACCTTAGCTCTGAATTTCTAAACAAACCTATGTGTATATTTCTTCAAAAGGAGATAGATTAAAATCTGTTTCATTATTTAGCTCAGAACACCAAATTTCATTTCCTTCTGTTTGTCTTTCTTAGATGCCTCCTAAGCCAGCAAATCTGGGGAATTATTAAATAAGATCTAATATTTTTCTTTTATTTTAACTTTATTTGTACTTCGACTTTATTGTAACATATTTAAATCTAAACTACCAGAAGTACATCAGAATACATGGAACAGAAACAAAAATGCACATTGAAATGCATCATACACTAGACAGTCCTCTCTTTTCATTAGTCAGGGCTACAATTTATAGAAGCTGACATGATCAGAGACTGCTAGTTCACTGAAAGTTTGCATCATGAATAGATGTTGAATTTTGTCAAGTACTTTCCATACATGTATTATCATGACAATATGTTTTTTCTTCTTTAGGTTATTAATATTGTGAATTACATGGATTGATTTACAAGTCAATTGACACAGCAATACCATTTCTAGCTATTTATACTAAAGAAATAAAAACTTGCATCTGTGCAGAAAACCTTCAGATGAATATTTATAGTAGCATTATTCAGTATTGCCACAAATCATACACCCAGGTATCCCTCAACAAGTGAATGTGTAAATAGACTTTGATACATCCACACAATGAAATACTCTTGGGCAATAAAAAACAAAAACAAACAAACAAAGAAACAGCAACAAACTATCATGTTATGCAACAATATGAATGAATTTTTAAAACATTCTAAAAAAAGGTGAAACTATAGCAACAGAGAATAGATAAGTGGTTTCAGGGGAATAGGTGAGGGGAGAGGGTCTGAATACAAAGGGATTTTTTTAGGTGTTGGAATTGTTCTGTATCCTATGATGGTGGTTATTTGTCTAAGTATATAAACTCATATCTCAATCCAACAAAAAAGTGAATTTTACTGTGTGTAATTTAAAAAAAAAACAAACAAAAAATCCCTCTTTTTATTAAACTCTCCTCAAATAACTCAACTTGTTTTCTACTACAACTCAATTAATACAGATGGCTACCACGTCTTTAGCACCTCCTTAGAGTCTTAAGGACTATTGAAAAGGAAAATCTTAATTCCTTCCATTCCTATGTGCAAATCCAGAGTTGGAATGAACCTGTTTCTTCTGGTCTTCTCATATTTATTCATACAAGGGAAGAAATGTGTTTTGTTTAATATTGAGATATTAGGAAACTTTATAATCTCTATTCATTCTTCATATTTTTCTTCAAAATGTTTGGTAACCAATAGTATAAAACATACTTTCTAGTATTAGCTATTTCTGATACTTGTTTTTATTACTAAGAATACTACAATAAAACAGAACTTGCTTCATGTTATAACTATGTTTTCTCTGAATTAGAATCAAGGTCAACCCTTAGCCAAACTGTGAGATAAATAAGTTTTTAAGAGTTCTTTTCCCAATTTTACTTTTTTCCTCCTACATTTTGTGCCTTATTGAGAATAGCTTCTGAATTTTTCTCTTTCCCCGCCCCAAAATCAATCATGCTTTCTCTTAATAAATCATCTGACAGTGTGAATGAAGAAATATCGATTGTATATCCACTGTTTACAGGAAAGTATAAATGAGTGAATAAAATAGTGAGTCCCCTCCCTAGGATATTTGCATTTTTATAAAAATAAAAGTCAAAGCACTGCAGCAAGAAAAATAAGGATCCAATTTGTATCTTTAGATATCAATGACCTCATTTTGGGTCATTTTTTTTGGAGATAAGAGAGGATTTACTGCAAATCATCACAAATAACAATATGACCCTCTCCTTTCCCATACATACAGAATCACACATTCAAAATTCTTCTTTTAAGATCTTTTCTATTCTTTTTAAAAAGTGACTAATTGAAGTTAAAAATTCCCTAGTATAAATCATTCTACTAGACCTCTGTAATATGAGATCTAAAATTATTAGTTGACTTTAAGTCAATGGCAAAAAAAGAAAAAATGAAAGGAGAAAGGCACTTTGGTTCACACAGATGATGGTGGTGGTTTTGCACATTAAACCTAGATATATCTGATGAAATATTTAACCAGATCAGTTAGCTATCTATTTCTTCAAAATTGAAATATCTGATCAAAAATAGTTATTTGAATATTAGATTTGCTCAAACGGCCCTCTGTTTTTGGCTTACTACTACCTCCATTTTTTCCTTTCATAACCTCTTATATTGGAGAAATATGTTTTGGGGGATCATCACAGAGAAAAGGAATGCTCACATTGTGGCAATTCAGCATAATCATGTGCTCCCAGTGTATGCAATCACTGTGGGATCATGACTTTTATTGGATATAGTTTAGAGTCACATCCTGACGACACGTCATAAATGTACTATAGTCAATATTCTAATATTTCTAGGAAATACATAAGCATAATACAGCTGGAATCAGCCAACAAATGCTCAGATTTGGGGTTTTTCTGAACTCTAACTACTTTTTGTATATTTGTAAAAATACTCTTTTACAAATTGTAATGTTTCGTATAAAATACTAGTCAGCTTTTAGACTGAGCCACAGATAAAATAGTTATACAAATTAATTTTCAAAGTTGTAACACTTTTTTCCCCACTAGTGTGGAATCAGAAGTTTTCAGTTTCTTATATTCTTATGAAAAATTCTGGAGTATGCGGATTCAATCTCTTCTGAATATTGGGATTTTAATATATAAAGGTACAGATTATAAATGGAAGCTTATGAAGCAATTCAGTTTTACATATATGTGATCTTATTGCTCTATTCTTAGACTATGCATAGATTTTGTAATGAATGTCTAATATTTCATTGGATAGAAAAAAATCATTTGATTGCTTTCTGTTGCTATCTGGATAGGTCTAAATAATTTCCCTCTTCTGTTCTATTTTTTAAAAATAATTTTAAATGTGCTCAAACACAACTATTGAAATAATTTAAAACTGTAGGTCCATTGTGCTGGTCAGTATACACATGTGCTGGATATTTTAAGGACTCAATAAGAAATATTATTTCATAAATTATAAACTTAAATGGTAAATTGATTTTAAAGAAGAGGTTAACTAAAATAAAAAAAAGACAGAGTTGGCTGGGTTTATATTTGACTATATGAGGAAAACTAAAGTTAACTATAAGACAGTATGGAAATTAGTAAAAATGAGGGGAGGAAAGATTTTAATTGAAAATGAAGAATTATACTCAGTAATCAAAAATCACCCTTCCTGATGACTCTTTTTATCCAAGTGAAACTGAGTTTTACCACATCAAGAAAGTAGCTGAGTATAGGATACCTCCTTTTGAAACTAGATTGCCAATACAACAGTGCAAAACTAAGTAAAATGTTTGGAAGACCCATAATTAGAAAGCCCAGACTCTGCTAAAAATAAATGAAATTTAAAAAATTAAGCCCACCTAATAATGTAATTTGCATTACTATGACATTAAACAATTCCTTTCCATCAGTTTCTTTAAATTATAATTAGAGGCCTATGCAAATTGTGAAAAAATTCCACAAAAGATGTATTTTTTTTTGGATAGAGAGGTATCTTACTGTGCAAAGTCATACATTGGAAACATTTCATGGAAGCTACATTTACTATAAACGACTATCATAGGGACGTAATGCCAACTGAAAAATCCTATCCTAGAAAAAGAATAGAAATGGAAAGAACCATTAAGTTCTTATTACAATATAATTTGACTTTAATTTTTGCATGTGGAATTCCCAACAGAAATGTGTTTCAGTTACCTGATAAAAAAAGAAATATAATAAAACAGAATTACAAAAGATAAAAGTAAATTTAAGTGTCTTAGAAAAAAATCAATATAGCACACTAGTCAAAACCAGGTGTCATATTTAAGAAAATGTTGAGAGTCAGTTGAAAGGAGAGTGGATATGTCATTAATTTAAGTGGATATTATAAATCATAAAGAAAATGCTATAAATTAACCAGAACATGTACTAACTCCACAATGGTTATGCTAGGTAGATAACTTCCATTCGATGGTTCAACTATTATAATTTGGGAGCAATGGAGCTCTTCAGGTATTTTCTGACAGGAATCTCAGTTATTTATCCATGTACTCTTTCTTTCTCACCTCCTTATCTGGTTCCAAATATCTTTACCACCTTATTCATTCCTTTCATTTTGCAAAGTTTTGAATACATTGCTTTACTTGTATAAGTATGACTGAACTAATTCATGCATGATGATAATTAACTGACTAATAATAGTTTGATAAAATAGAATTTTTTTTCTAGATGGGATGTGAGAGGGGTAAAAAGAACTTAAGTTATTAAGAACAAACTACACCTAGAACTGTGTCACCATGAATGAAAACACCGTTTCAAACCTACCCCATTGTTGCATTTGATCATAAAATTCAAAATGGTAACAGCTTTCCTTCCTTTTATCTTGATTCTTTTTTTCTAGGCTTACAAAGCTATAAAGGGTACCATTTCTACTTTACCTTCACCTGTGTTAGACATTCCTCTTATGCTATTTAGAGTTCTGAACCTTGCACACATATCTAATTTAGCGTATTTCTAAGAACATACAATTTTAGAGTAATTTTTCTATAGTTCAAACTTTTCTGTATCTATCTATCTATTTATCTATCCATCTATCTAGCATCTATCTATATCTATCTATCTAGTCTTTTAGCTTTTGTGAGGAAATAGAAATGTTAAACTATTTGTTGCTTTAAAAGATAACAGTAGTAAATGGGTAACAATTTTCTTAGAGATTTAAATGAATGACTTAAGAATTCCCACATTAATGAGTAGAATCTGACTGGGTTAGTGAAGGGTTAGTGAGAAGAATATGTCAGAGAAAACCTGGTAAAAAAGCCAAAGTTTTGACAGAAATGAAAATTCAGGAGCTAAAATGCAATTTTCCAATAGTTAACAAAAAACCTATAGGTTTGCCAAATAATCACCTTTCTCTGAACTACTCAGTGGGGGAAATGATAGTCTGTCGCCAGATGCCCTTGTCCAAGCTCCATTTTAAAACTGACAGCATTTGATAATTTTTTTTTTTACTTGAATTATCAGTTCACTTATTTCTTACCTCTAAGATCTGCTTATAGAGGACCAGCCCATACTTTCCCTTCTCAATAGAATTTTTTATTAAAAAAAAACTAATGAAAAGAGGAGAGATTATATGTATGATGACTATGATATTTGCATGACCACAGAGGAGTAACAAATTCTATAAGCATGTTAAGAATACTCCATTTTTAAAATCTAATTTCCAGTAAGGAAAAGAGAGAAGTTTGTCTAAAGTTCAGCCTCACTGCCACTATTTATTTCACAGGTGTGCACAAATTATGATGGAATAAATTGATGCTAAGGAGGAATTTCTAAACCAAAGTAATCCTTTTAACAGCATTTACTTATATCTAATACTTCAAGAAATTTGCCATTATGGGTGTGCCGTGAGAAATGTATAGGCAAAAAGTCAAACTAGCGGTCAGAGAAATCAAAGATTTCTTTTCTTTGAAAAGAATTATGATTCTTTTTAAAATCTCTGAATTAAACAGAGAAGTTTACAGTAGGTTAGAATCTTAAATTGCTTAGTTATGAAACAGTTAAGCAACTATGATGGACATAACTATTCTTTAGTGGGAACTTTAAAATTAAAAGAATAAATTGAAAATGAATCTTTGTTTCTTTACTCCTTCAATAGTATTTAAGGTAATTTTCATAGTTAACAATAACAAACAGAAGTGTTTTCCTTAGTATGTTAAAAATAAATAGTCCTCTCAGTTACTGCCAATGCAAGGGAAATCAAACATAGGATTAGAGAACTGTTTTATTTTGCTTAGCTAACAGCAAACATTACCTAGAGGGTTTGTTTCCTTCCCAGATCAATTAATTTTTCTTCCTGCTTAAAATGAAAACCCTTTTATTTGAATGTCTTTTATGTACATATACAGTATTAAAAAAAAATGGAACTTTGAATTCTTCTTAATTTAGAGAAGGACTTTGTAACTACTATAGAAAATGGAAAATTAGCCCACTGTTAATAAAAGTTGATCTCTTTATTTTTACGGAGAAGAGGTTGATTTAAGCTTGTTACTCATGGGAGGAAAGATAAACTATGTGTGAACAAGGCTAGTATTGGAAACTGCTTTCAATAACTTCATCTGAAACATGAAAGGTTTTAACATGAAACAAGAATACCTCTACTACCAAATATCGATGAACTCTATCATGTGAGTGTTGTTTATTAACAGGCAATTGAAATTGTTGGTATATACTGTACTTACTGATGTAAGTAAGAATTTGAGCTCTTATTTAACAGCAGTCTGCCATTAGTTTAATCCATTTCACATACATGCACAATTTGTTACTCTCTCCTTAAATATGAAAGCTCTGTTTTGAATATCCTTTTCCAAATATTTAATATACTATCTGAAATTATATCATGACATTTCTGTTCCCTGATTTTTAATTCTTGATCAGTGGCAGATAGCAAAATATTTTCTTTCTATTTGATTCTACTACTAATGAAATCTATAACTACTCGTGGTTCCTGTAAGGGCTTCTCATAAACAACTGCTGCATAACAGATAAATCAGTGCATGCTTACATCCACTGAAAAGAAGTTTGTAGACGAAATAAACTTGTGGATACAGAGCAAGAGTGAAATGCTGCAAACATATTAGCTGAGCTTGTTGACTTTAGGGAAAATTAAAATTGAACAATCATTTATGCCTATTAAGTTAAGGTCTTCTAATCCTCCTTGTAGTCATATCTATTAAAAATAAAAATTTATGCATTTCATATATATTTGCTCGAGCATTTGCCTTATTTCATATTTCATAACATTATATTACAAATTTCTTGAATATTTGTAAGTTGTATATTTTAAAAATATTCAGCATGACCACACTGCTTTGGAATTAGACATTTTTTGTGAGAAAGTAAAACTACTTGTTGCTTTGGTTTTGATTGTGTTGGGGTAGCTGCTTTTCATATATTTTTATTTTTTATTTCTTTTAACTTTTAACTTGTATATAGAATTGTAGGTTGTCCTTTTTCCAATAGTTGAATGATAGTACTCCATTGTCTTCTTGTTTCCATAGTTTCTGACAAGAAATTTGCTTTAATTTTTACCTGTATTTCTCAGAATGCATTGTATCTTTTTTCTCCATTATTCTTCAAGATTTTCTCTTTACCATTTGTCTCTGGCAGGTTTAGTATAGTATGTCTCTGTGAATAGTTGTTTCTTTGATTATATTTAAACTTAATTTGAGGTCTGGGCATCTTAGATCTGTGGCTTAATGCCTTTCATTATCTCTTCACATATGTATTCCTCCCTGTTATCTCTCTCATTTCGGTCTAAGATTTCAATTACATGTGTGTTACTTTTTGATATTTTCCCAAAGATCTTGATGTTATCTTCTTTGATTTTTATTTTCACATTTCTTTTACTTTGTGTTCAGTTCAATTTTCTATTTCCTTATCTTAAATTCTTTTAAAGTTGAGTGTCAAGTCTGCTGATAATCCCATTGAAGACATTCTTCATCTCTATTACCATTACTTTTCAAAACTTTCTAGCATGTCATTTTGATTGTTACTTACAGTTCTCACTTCTTTGAAGACATTCCCCATCTGCTTTTTCATGTTGTCCATCCTTTCCACTGTAGCCCTTGACATATTAATCATGTTATTTTAAATTCCCTGTCTGAGAGATCCAATATCTAGGTCATATCTGAGCTTGCTTCTGTTGACTGCTTTGTCTAATTTGTCCCCTATGTTCTTTCTTACTTCCTTTGTTGCATAATTTTTGGATTAAAGCTCTAGATCACCTGTAGGTTAAGAGAGCTAGTGTTTATGCTTCAAAATAGGAATTTTCTCCCAGCTTTATTATGGTATAATTGACAAATAAACATTATATATATTTAAGGTGTACAACATCATGTTTTGATATATATGTACATTGTGAAATGATTTCCCCAATGAAGCTAATTAAACTATCCATCACCTCACATATTTACCTTTTGTGTGTATATGTGGTAATAACACTTCAGATCTACTCTGTCACCAAGTTTCAACTATACAATACTTTATTATTAACTATAGTCACCATGCTATACATTAGATCACGAGAACTTATTATGGGTATGCTTCCTTTGTTAGAACCTTAGTGTGGAAGTTTTTGTCCATATAATCATGAATCAAGCTATGTTTGTGTTTTATTGTTGCTATTATTAGAATCATTACCCTACTGGCTTCAAATTCCTCAAGTGTTGTCCATCCTTATTGTGGGGCTGGGTTGATGGAGATTTTTGCTCAATGTCCTTCTCTCAGATTTAGGTTATTCTGGTGGTTTCTTGCCTGAAAGAGAATATCTTTCCAGGTACTTGTTCCTGCCTTCAGGGATAAACTGCTGTTACTTGTTACTGATATTTGCTAGTCTGGGGATGGATACAGCAGTGGCATGCTCTTTTCTCCGCTTTCAATCTCAGACATAGGCTTTGTTTGTGTCACTGGGTCTCAGATTTGACGGCCAGTGACTCTGCCCCTCCTGCATATGTATAGGGTCTGTAATGGTCTGGGATCAGGATAGTTTCTGCCCATTGCTTATAGTTAGCAGCTATTGTTTTCTATTTTTTAGCCAACCTGTATTGGATATTTTTCCAGTTTAATGGCTGTTTACTATGAGAGAGCTAGTCCAGTGTAATTTTTCTGCCATAACCAGAAGTTGAAGTTTGAAATAACTGTCCACAGTCCAAGTAAGTCATACCACATTTGAACATATGGATATATTAACATATTAGACCTGCAGATGTGTTCGTGTGTGTGTGTGTGCACGTTTGTGTGTGAGTTTATTGCATGTAAATATTTGCCATCTATTTTAGGGGTTTTGTCTGCTTTCTAATTCTAGAACTTGAGGAAAGTAACTATCTTTTTGCATCTTTATTATATTCAAGGTACCTTAAGAAGTGATTTACATAAGTATCCATTTACTATTCCAAAAAAAGCATTTTGGACTTACTCTAAATTATCTAATTGCATAGTAGTTTTAGACCTGGGGCATATGAATCTGCACTAATGCCGAATTATCTACTCCTTGAGGCTAGTGTACAGCTAGCCAGCTGTCCATTAACACTGACGTCATTGCAGTAAATCTTTTACATCTTAGTGTCCTTGTTAACTTTTAGTCTTGGTTGTTTTCTTTGTAAGGGTGAAGAACTTTGCTCTTTTAATCCATCCTAGAAGTTTATATTTTCTAGGTATTTGATCTGTCTTGTGGGTCTTAGAACAATTTTTAAAATAGTTTCTCAGTTGAATGTTGTACTAAAAAATGGGTGTGCCCTTTAGGTAGAAAGAGTAGGGTGGAGATAAAGCAGGGTGAAACATTTGTCTTTCTTAATCAAGGTGAGATTAGTCTATTCCAAATCAAGGTCTCTTTCATAATACATTCATTTCCACTTTGTTTCCAGTGGTAAAACTCAGATTAATTCTGGATATTCTATAGATGTTCGAAGACTCTTTATATTTAGCTATTAATTTATCTACTTCAATATTATGCTTAATTTGTTTGGTTCCCATTATTTAGGACTGATAAATTTTAAGAGTTATAGCGGGGGAAAGCTGAATAGAGCCTCTAAAGAGATTGTGAAGCAGAGGCATATTTATTTTTAATATTTTGAATTGAAGTAACACGTGTTAGCAAAATGATTTAGGGGTGCTACCTTAGCTGGAAAAGTTACTGTGATTCTCTTTGATTGATTTAAATTGTAGTGATGTATAGCATTTAACAGATGACCCAGGAGTATATTGTTAATTTTTAAGTGATGCTCCAACTTATGTTATACCTCGTGGAAATGTACTTGTTGACCATTTTTTTAACCTATTTTTAGAAGCAAGAAATAAAATATCGTGTTAATTTTCAGCTTATATAAGTAGAATTTACCCTCTTCACATTTTTATACTTTACATTTTTAGTTTTTACATGACATATTTTACACAAATACTTCACAATAGAGTAAATAACACCTAAGTTGGGTATGTTAGTTAAATTTCTGCAATGTAAAAATTAGTAAGAAAGGAATCAAATGGTCATGAAAATTACAATAGAATCATGAGGCTCTGGGTGTACATTTACAAATCATTAATAAATAAAATGAAGAAGCAATCAATTATGATTTAAGAATCAATTAAGAATAAACCTGAATATTTTCTAAAATGATAAATCATATCTATGTTAACCACATTGAATGTGAGAAATACAGAGATGAATTTAATCCAAAAGGCCTAAAGTGGGATCTTTTGCTTTGAGGATGAAAAGGGGCATTTTGTTTATTTCTTGATTTATTCTGAAAGGATACTTTAATATCCTAGTGTGTTCTGAACCATCAGCTACTCCATATTTGTTAGATTCAGGTTGGAGGAATCAGGGCATAGAAGTAAAATATATTCCAATAGAAGAAGCAAGATCTAAGACAAAAGGTTAGTGAAGATGAAGATCACAGAAACATACCACTCAATTGAGCTTGTCCAGATATTTTACAACAGGTGCATTCTGTAGGTGATTTGTACTTATACATGGGGGGCCATTTTATAAGTTTCCCAAGTAAAATTCCTTTGTGGTAATTAGATGTTAATTTATTCCTCATGCATCATTAATTCATTTCACAAACACTTATAATGAAATATTTACTTGTTTCAAAACAAATGAAACAGAGTGATAAGATGTTTTTCTCCTCACTTTCTCATAAACATCTTCACATTCTCCTTGTCTTCCAAGATCTTACAATACATGTAAACACTAGTTTTAGCAAATATATCTTCAGGTAGGAGAATATGTAAAACAAAAATCTTATGTCCCTTCCAACCCTCCACACCTGCCCTACTACATAAGCTATGCTATAGAACAATGTAGAAAGTCAGAAAGAGAACATGAAGAAAACTAATTTTCAAAGAATAGAATAGGTGTTGTACATAGGGGGAGTATGCATTCTACATACTTGTTTGATTTCTGGAGCAAGGTATAAAGGAGAAAGCTTATCTTTTATGGTTTATGAAAACAATTTTGAAAATGCAGGCTGGAAATGTTTTTCACCTTTTTCTTTCCGGTCAGTGGAGGTGCCCTAAATACTCAGTGGAAACAGGTTGAGGAAATCTAGGTGGGAAAGGGCAGACACATTCTCTCCTCCCAGTTCTCCATGCCTCTCAGGTAGATGCAGAGGCTGACCCTAGTACCCTGATCCCAAGCAAGGAGCCCCTGATCTCAGCTAAGAGGCTGTGCTGCTATCCTGGAGGACAATTTACTGTGCTCTGGAAGCAGCAAAGGGAGACCATTTGGCCCTTTCCAGCTGCTCCTTGCCAGCAGCCTAGATAAATTTAAATATGGCTTCGGTGTGCACAATTTATTCTGAGAACACCACAGCAGATAAAATCAATATAGTCAGAACATTTCACAGAGAAATAGCTGATATCTATGGTCCAGACCTCATGCAGTCACTTGCTGTTTTCAGGAACAAGCATAGAAATAACCCAAACCCAAAGCACACTTTTCCTCTACTGACATCATAGTAAGGAATCTTCTCCTGAATTTCCCATCCTGAAAAGGATACAGAAGGGTAAGAACTTAAGCATTCAATTAAGAGGCATTCTGTACTAATTTGAAATCATTTAAAATTTTCTTAAAGATACAATCCTACAAATATGTTTGTTATTATAAATTTTAGTCCTGGTGCATATTTTTTAGTATGAGCACTAGGCTAAATTCTGAAATTTAAAAGAAGTGAAAAAGCATATTATTAGGTTGGCCAAAAAGTTCCTTTGGTTTTAAAGTAAAAATAAAAGACACAGTTTTTCATTTTCACCAAGAACTTTATTGAACAATGTATTCACCGTTTGTCCACTAACTTTTGCCATTTTTCAGGCAACTTCATAATTCCATCTTCCCCCCAAATTTTATCTTTTCGAGAAAAGAACTGTTACAGGTGCCTTTTACAGTGTTCCAGGGAATTGAAATTTTTTCCATTAAGAGAATTTTGTAAAGACCGAAATAAATGGAAATCTGAAGGTGCAATATCTGGTGAATACGGTGGATGAATCAGAACTTCCCAGACAAGCTGTAACAGTTTTTGCATGGTTATCAAAAAACATGAGGTCTTGTATTATCTTGATGGAAGATTATGTGTTTTCTGTTGACTATTCGGGATGCATTTTGTCGAGTGCTGCTTTCAGCTGGTCTCATTGGGAACAGTACTTGTTGGAATTAATCGTTTGGTTTTCCAGAAGGAGCTCATAATAGAGGACTCTTTTCCAATCTTAACATGTATACAACATCACCTTCTTTGGATGAAGGCGAGCCTTTGGTGTGGTTGGTGGTGTTTCATTTCACTTGCTCCACGATCTTTCCATTCCACCTTATTGTACAGTATCCACTTTTCATCGCCCATCATGACTTGTTTTAAAAACAGAATGTTTTCTTTACGTTTCAGTAGAGAATCGCATGGGGAAATACGGTCAAGAAGGGTTTTTTTGCTTATGTGGAACCCAAACATCAAAGCGATGAACATAACCAAGCTGGTGCAAATGATTTTCAAAGCTTGATTTGGACTTTTGAGTATGTTGGCTATCTCTGCATGGTATAACATTGATTGTCCTCAATTTATGTCTCGATTGGATTGCTATCAACTTCAACTTGTCTACCCGACCGTGGAGCATTGTCCAGTGAGAAATCTTCAGCACGAAACTTCACAAACCACTTTTGACATGTTTGATCAGTCACAGCACCTTCTCCATACACTGCACAAATCTTTTTTTGCATTTCAGTTGCATTTTACCTTTCTTGAAATATAAAAGGTAATATGCCAAAAATGCTGCTTTTTTCTTCTATCTTCAATATTAAAATGGCTACACAAAAATTCACCAATTTTGATAAGTTTTTTTTAAAATTCATGCTGCTATGACAGCTGTCACAATACAATCTAACAAAATTGTTTCAATTGAAGTTAAAGACAACTAAGTGCTACAAGAGCCATCTTATGGAAAAAAACCAAATGAACTTTTTGGCAAACCCAATATATTAGGTGGGGCTGTCATAACAAAATCCCACAGAGTAGGTGGTTTAAGCAACAGAAATTTATCTTCTAACAGTTCTGAAATCTGGAAGTCCAATGTCAAGGT